>NC_092248.1:25410819-25765819 GCF_036320965.1 Panulirus ornatus | reverse complement strand
ACCTTCCACAGAGCATCTCTATCAACTCTATCATATGCCTTCTCCAGATCCATAGATGCTACATATAAATCCATTTGCTTTTCTAAGTATTTCTCACATACATTCTTCAAAGCAAACACCTGATCCACACATCCTCTACCACTTCTGAAAACACACTGCTCTTCCCCAGTCTGATGCTCTGTACATGCCTTCACCGTCTCAGTCAATACCCTCCCATATAATTTACCAGGAATACTCAACAAACTTATACATATGTAATTTGAGCACTCACTCTTATCCCCTTTGCCTTTGTATAATGGCACTATGCACGCATTCCGCCAATCCTCAGGCACCTCACCATGAGTCATTCATACATTAAAATACCTTACCAACCAGTCAATAATACAGTCACCCCCTTTTTTAATAAATTCCACTGCAATACCATCCAAACCTTCTGCCTTGCCGGCTTTCATCTTCCGCAAAGCTTTTACTACCTCTTCTCTGTTTACCAAATCATTTTCCCTAACCCTCTGTCTTCGCACACCACCTCGACAAAAACACCCTATATATGCCGCTCTATCATCAAACACATTTAACAAACCTTCAAAATACTCACTCCATCTCCTTCTCACATCACCACTACTTGTTATCACCTCCCCATTTGCGCCCTTCACTGAAGTTCCCATTTGCTCCCTTGTCTTACGCACTTTTTTACCTCCTTCCAAAACATCTTTTTATTCTCCCTAAAATTTAATGATACTCTCTCACCCCAACTCTCATTTGCCCTCTTTTTCACCTGTTGCACCTTTCTCTTGACCTCCTGTCTCTTTCTTTTATACATCTTCCACTCAATTGTATTTTTTCCCTGCAAAAATCGTCCAAATGCCTCTCTCTTCTCTTTCACTAATAATCTTACTTCTTCATCCCACCACTCACTACCCTTTCTAATCAACCCACCTCCCACTCTTCTCATGCCACAAGCATCTTTCGCGCAATCCATCACTGATTCCCTAAATACATCCCATTCCTCCCCCATTCTTCTTACTTCCATTGTTCTCACCTTTTTCCATTCTGTACTCAGTCTCTCCTGGTACTTCCTCACACAAGTCTCCTTCCCAAGCTCACTTACTCTCACCACCCTCTTCACCCCAACATTTACTCTTCTTTTCTGAAAACTCGTACAAATCTTCACCTTAGCCTCCACAAGATAATGATCAGACATCCCTCCAGTTGCACCTCTCAACACATTAACATCCAAAAGTCTCTCTTTCGCGCGCCTGTCAATTAACACGTAATCCAATAACGCTCTCTGGCCATCTCTCTACTTACATACGTATACTTATGTATATCTCCATTTTTAAACCAGGTATTCCCAATCACCAGTCCTTTTTCAGCATATAAATCTACAAGCTCTTCACCATTTCCATTTACAACACTGAACACCCTATGTATACCAATCATTCCCTCAACTGCCACATTACTCATCTTTGCATTCAAATCACCCATCACTATAACCCGGTCTCGTGCATCAAAACCACTAACACACTCATTCAGCTGCTCCCAAAACACTTGCCTCTCATGATCTTTCTTCTCATGCCCAGGTGCATATGCACCAATAATCACCCATCTCTCTCCATCAACTTACCCATATTAATCGAGAATTTACTTTCTTAGATTCTATCACATACTCCCACAACTCCTGTTTCAGCAGTACTGCTACTCCTTCCCTTGCTCTTGTCCTCTCACTAACCCCTGACTTTACTCCGAAGACATTCCCAAACCACTCTTCCCCTTTACCCTTGAGCTTCGTTTCACTCAGAGCCAAAACATCCAGGTTCCTTTCCTCAAATATACTACCTATCTCTCCTTTTTTCACATCTTTGTTACATCCACACACATTTAGACACCCCAGTCTGAGCCTTCGAGGAGGATGAGCACTCCCCGCGTGACTCCTTCTTCTGTTTCCCATTTTAGGAAGTTAAAAAGTACAAGGAGGGGAGGATTTCTGGCCCCCCGCTCCCGTCCCCTCTAGTCGCCTTCTACGACACGCGAGGAATGCTTGGGAAGTATTCTTTCACCCCTATCCCCAGGGGTGTGTGATGTCTCCATGGTTGTTTAATTTGTTTATGGATGGGGTTGTTAGGGAGGTGAATGCAAGAGTTTTGGAAAGAGGGGCAAATATGAAGTCTGTTGGGGATGAGAGTGCTTGGGAAGTGAGTCAGTTGTTTTTCGCTGATGATACAGCGCTGGTGGCTGATTCATGTGAGAAACTGCAGAAGCTGGTGACCGAGTTTGGTAAAGTGTGTGAAAGAAGAAAGTTAAGAGTAAATGTGAATAAGAGCAAGGTTATTAGGTACAGTAGGGTTGAGGGTCAAGTCAATTGGGAGGTGAGTTTGAATGGAGAAAAACTGGAGGAAGTGAAGTGTTTTAGATATCTGGGAGTGGATCTGGCAGCGGATGGAACCATGGAAGCGGAAGTGGATCATATGGTGCGGGAGGGGGCGAAAATTTTGGGAGCCTTGAAGAATGTGTGGAAGTCGAGAACATTATCTCGGAAAGCAAAAATGGGTATGTTTGAGGGAATAGTGGCTCCAACAATGTTGTATGGTTGCGAGGCGTGGGCTATGGATAGAGTTGTGCGCAGGAGGATGGATGTGCTGGAAATGAGATGTTTGAGGACAATGTGTGGTGTGAGGTGGTTTGATGGAGTAAGTAACGTAAGGGTAAGAGAGATGTGTGGAAATAAAAAGAGCGTGGTTGAGAGAGCAGAAGAGGGAGTTTTGAAATGGTTTGGGCACATGGAGAGAATGAGTGAGGAAAGATTGACCAAGAGGATATATGTGTCGGAGGTGGAGGGAACGAGGAGAAGAGGGAGACCAAATTGGAGGTGGAAAGATGGAGTGAAAAAGATTTTGTTTGTGATCGGGGCCTGAACATGCAGGAGGGTGAAAGGAGGGAAAGGAATAGTGTGAATTGGAGCGATGTGGTATACCGGGGTTGACGTGCTGTCAGTGGATTGAATCAGGGCATGTGAAGCGTCTGGGGTAAACCATGGAAAGCTGTGTAGGTATGTATATTTGCGTGTGTGGACGTATGTATATACATGTGTATGGGGGTGGGTTGGGCCATTTCTTTCGTCTGTTTCCTTACACTACCTCGCAAACGCGGGAGACAGCGACAAAGCAAAAAGAAAAATATATATATATATATATATATATATATATATATATATATATATATATATATATATATATATTTTTTTTTTTTTTTTTTTCTTTTTTTTTCTTTTGCTTTGTCGCTGTCTCCCGCGTTTGCGAGGTAGCGCAAGGAAACAGACGAAAGAAATGGCCCAACCCACCCCATACACATGTATATACATACACGTCCACACACGCAAATATACATACCTACACAGCTCTCCATGGCTTATCCCAGACGCTTCACATGCCCTGATTCAATCCACTGACAGCACGTCAACCCCGGTATACCACATCGATCCAATTCAATCTGTTCCTTGCCCGCCTTTCACCCTCCTGCATGTTCAGGCCCCGATCACACAAAATCTTTTTCACTCCATCTTTCCACCTCCAATTTCGTCTCCCACTTCTCCTCGTTCCCTCCACCTTCGACACATATATCCTCTTGGTCAATCTTTCCTCACTCATTCTCTCCATGTGCCCAAACCATTTCAAAACACCCTCTTCTGCTCTCTCAACCACGCTCTTTTTACTTCCACGCATCTCTCTTACCCTTACGTTACTTACTCGATCAAACCACCTCACACCACACATTGTCCTCAAACATCTCATTTCCAGCACATCCACCCTCCTGCGCACAACTCTATCCATAGCCCACGCCTCGCAACCATACAACATTGTTGGAACCACTATTCCTTCAAACATACCCATTTTTGCTTTCCGAGATAATGTTCTAGACTTCCACACATTCTTCAAGGCTCCCAGGATTTTCGCCCCCTCCCCCACCCTATGATCCACTTCCGCTTCCATGGTTCCATCCGCTGCCAGATCCACTCCCAGATATCTAAAACACTTTACTTCCTCCAGTTTTTCTCCATTCAAACTTACCTCCCAATTGACTTGACCCTCAACCCTACTGTACTTAATAACCTTGCTCTTATTCACATTTACTCTTAACTTTCTTCTTTCACACACTTTACCGAACTATATATATATATATATATATATATATATATATATATATATATATATATATATATATATATATATATATATATATATATATATATATATATATATATATATATATATATATATTCCTGGGGATAGGGGAGAAAGAATACTTCCCACGTATTCCCTGCGTGTCGTAGAAGGCGACTAAAAGGGAAGGGAGCGGGGGGCTGGAAATCCTCCGCTCTCGGTTTTTTTTTTTTTTTTCCTCGCTATCGCGGAAATAGCGAATAGTATAAAAAATATATATATATATATATATATATATATATATATATATATATATATATATATATATATATATATATATATATGTATATAATTTGCTTATGGATGGTGTTGTTAGGGACGTGAATGCAAGAGTTTTGGAAAGAGGGGCAAGTATGAAGTCTGTTGTGGATGAGAGAGCTTGGGAAGTGAGTCAGTTGTTGTTCGCTGATGATACAGCGTTGGTGGCTGATTCATGTGAGAAACTGCAGAAGCTGGTGACTGAGTTTGGTAAAGTGTGTGAAAGAAGAAAGTTAAGAGTAAACTTGAGTAAGAGCAAGGTTATTATGTACAGTAGGGTTGAAGGACAAGTCAATTGGGAGGTAAGTTTGAATTGAGAAAAACTGGAGGAAGTAAAGTGTTTTAGATATCTGCGAGTGGATCTGGCAGCGGATGGAATAATGGAACCGGAAGTGCATCATAGGATGGGGGAGGGGGCGAAAATTGTGGGAGCCTTGAAGAATGTTTGGAAGTCGAGAACATTATCTCGGAAAGCAAAAATGGGTATGTTTGAAGGAATAGTGCTTCCAACAATGTTGTATGGTTGCGAGGCGTTAGCTATGGATAGATTTGTGCGCAGGAGGATGGATGTGCTGGAAATGAGATGTTTGAGGACAATGTGTGGTGTGAGGTGGTTTGATCGAGTAAGTAACGTAAGGGTAAGAGAGATGTGTGGAAATAAAAAGAGCGTGGTTGAGAGAGCAGAAGAGGGTGTTTTGAAATGGTTTGGGCACATGGAGAGAATGAGTGAGGAAAGATTGACCAAGAGGATATATGTGTCAGAGGTGGAGGGAACGAGGAGAAGTGGGAGACCAAATTGGAGGTGGAAAGATGGATTGAAAAAGATTTTGAGTGATCGGGTCCTGAACATGCAGGAGGGTGAAAGGAGGGCAAGGAATACGAGTGAATTGGAGCGAGTGGTATACCGGGGTTGACGTGCTTGTCAGTGGATTGAATCTTCGGCCAAATCTGGCCTGGATGTAAGGCGTTGGGGTAACCATGAAAAGCTGAGTGTGGTATGGGTATGTATTTGCTGTGTGGACTCGGATGAGTTGTAATGGTATTCCTGTGTGGCGAGGTGGGGGGAATGGGGGTGGTTGGGCATTTTGTCGTTATCTATTCTTGAGCGCTAGTACCGGAATCGCATGTGGGGTTGGTGACAATATATATAATAATATATATATATATATATATATATATATATGTATATATATATTCATACATATTATCCATTTCCTTGTTTGCTGGGTAGTGTTCCAGAACATATGATCGAGCCTTAGAGGGATATCTTATATTTCTACATGAGTCTTAGTGGTTACAATGACCTATCTTAATGACTGCCGTACTATAGTTGAACACGTACCTTGAAAGAGGTCATATGTTTCCTGCTTCTCTCTTGCTAGGTTCCAGTGACGAAATAGGTGGACGTCTGTCTTACCCGTGTTACAATAAAGACATCTTCGGTACAGTGTTACCCCAGTATTCCAAGCTGAGGAAAAATGAACATATGAATGGGAATAAACATTTATTTTATTTCTTTCTTTTAAACTATTCGTCATTTCCCGCGTTAGCGAGGTAGCGTTAAGAACAGAGGACTGAGCCTTTTTTGGAATATCCTCACCTGGCCCCCTCTGTTCCTCAAACATCTCATTTCCAACAGATCCACCCTCCTTTACACAACCCTCTCTATAGCCCACTCCTCGCAACTGCATAGAATTGTTGGAACCACTATTCCTTCAAACATATCCATTTTTGCTTTCCCAGACAATGTTCTTGCCTTCCACACATTTTTCAACGCTCCCAGAACTTTTCCCTCCTCCCCCACCTCGTGACTCATTTCCGCTTCCATGGTTCCATCCGCTGTAAAATCCACTCCTAGATATCTAAAACAATTCACTTACTCCAGTTTTTCTCCATTCAAACTTACCTTCCAGTTGACTTGTCCCTCTTCCTTGCTGTACGTAATAACCTTGCTCTTATTCACATTTACTCTCAGCTTTCTTCTTTCACACACTTTACCAAACTCAGTCACCAGCTTCTGCAGTTTCTCTTCCTCTAATTTTCCTCCATTCAAATAGCGTTGCTCATATTCACATATGCTCTCAAATTTTTCTTTTCGCGCACTTTCCAAACTCTGTCACCAACTTCTGTAGTTTCTCACTTGAATATCACTAGTTGTCTATCATTGGCGAACAAAAACTACTCATGCCCTCTCATCCCCAACAGACTTCATACTTGCCTCTCTCTTCACGATCATGGAAACATTACACACCCCTGCCGCAGACCCACTTTCACTGGGAACCAATCATTCTCCACTCTTGCTACTTGTACACGTGTCTCACTCCTTGGTAAAACTTTTTACTGGTTCTAACAACTTACCTCCCACAGCATATACTCTTAAGACCTTCCAGAAAGCACCTCTATCAACCCTTTTCTATAACTCCTCCAGACGAAAATTGCCAAATACAAATCTATCTGTTTCTCTAAGTATTTCTCGGACACATTCTTCAGAGGTAACACCTGATCGACATATCTTGATCCACTTTTGAAACCACATTGCTCCTTCCCAATCTGCTGCTCTGTACAAGCCTTTACTCGCTCAGTCAATACCCTCCACGAGAGTTTTCCAGGAACACTCAAGAAACTTATGGCTCTGTTGTTAAAACTCACCTTTATTCCCTTTGTCAGGCACTCCATTATTATCCATACATACAGTGAATATCCTTACCAACCAACCAACAACATGGTCACCCCCTTTCTTGATAAATGCAACTGAAATACTATCTAAATCCCCGCTTTTCTGGATTTCGTCTGCAATGCTTTTACCAACTCTACTCTTTTAACCAAAATATTCTCCCTGACCCTCTCACTTCGCACACCACCCCGACGAATGCACACTACAACTGCTACTCTATCATCAGACACATTCAACAAACCTTCAAAATGCTCACTCCATCTCCTCACTTCATCATTACCTGTTATCACTTCCGCCCTTGCCCCCTTCACCGATGTTCCCATTTGTTCTCTTATCTATCGTACGTCATTTACCTCCTTCCAAAACAAATTCTTATCCTCCCCAAAGGTTAATGATACTCTCACGCCC
This sequence comes from Panulirus ornatus, assembly GCF_036320965.1. NCBI lineage: Eukaryota > Metazoa > Arthropoda > Malacostraca > Decapoda > Palinuridae > Panulirus > Panulirus ornatus. The sequence continues at coordinate 25,758,262 of NC_092248.1, read as the reverse complement.
CAGCTCTCATTTGCCCTCTTTTTCAACCCTCGCACCTTCCTCTTAACCTTCTGCCGCTTTCTTTTGTATATCTCCCAATCATTTGCACTCCTTCCTTGTAAGTATCATCTTAACGCCTTTCTTTTCTCTTTTGCTAACAACTTTACTTCTTCATCTTACCCCTTACCACCCTTTCTAATCTGCCTACCTCCCACCTTTCTCATGCTACATGCATCTTTTGCACATGTGTTCACTGCTTCCCTAAATACATTTCATTCCTTCCTCACTCCCCTTACGTCATTTGCTCTCACCTTTTGCCATTCTACACTCAATCTCTCCTGGTACTTCTTCACACAAGTCTCCTTTCCAAGTTAACTTACTCTTACCACTCTCTGCTCCCCAACATTCTTGCTTCTTATTAAAAACCTTCACAAATCTTCACTTTTACCTATACAAGATAGTGACCAGACATCCCTCCAGCTTCCGCTATCAACACATTGATATTCAAAAGTCTTTGTTTTAGACACCTATCAATTCACACGTAATCCTATAATCTATTTGACCCTCTTTCCTTCTTACATACGTATACTTATGTATATCTCTCATTTTAAACCACGCATTTGCAATCGCCAGCCATTTTTCAGCACAAAAATCCACAGGCTCTTCACCATTTTTTTCACAACACTGAATATCCTAAGTACATCAATTTTACCCTCAACTGCCACATCAATCACCTTCACATTCAAATCATCCATCACTATAACCCGGTCTCGTGTATCAAAGCTGCTGACACACTCACTCACCTGCTCCCAAAACACTTGCCTCTCCATCCAACCACATTGATTTAGAATCTACTTTCTTACACGCTGTCACACACTCCCACAACTCCTGCTTCAGGAGTAGTGCTACTACTTCCTTAGCTCTTGTCCTCTCACCAACCCTGAGCTGGTACTGATTTGATTGATAACTAGTTGGTGTTGAGGATTGCAAATTTATAAGGAAATAACGAAGAGATGTAACACAATGTCAGCAATAGTAAGTTCATATCAGGCACAACATGCAGGGAGGTATCATTCTTGCATGATCTTACCTTTCTTGTAGTTTTCTCTCTTGAGTATCATGTTGAATGTGAATTTATCAAAATTAACATCAAGATATAGGATATGTTTGGTGTTACGGAGACTAGGATGGTAGAGAAAAGCCTCCATACCTTGCTTTCCTCCTACTGTTATAACGCGTGTCTCTGGCCAGAGCCATAGTCCAGACGCTTCTAAAAACCTGAGATGAATAATCCTTGTGTGGTAAAGTACAGCCACAGACCACTAAGAATTACTAGACGAACAGATGTCAGTAGCAATATTCATGAGAAATCTCACAATGTACATTATCTCACCACAGATAACAACATACCATAAAGTACACTATCTCACGACAGATAACAACATACCATAAACTACACTACCTCACAACAGATAACAACATACCATAAAGTACTTTATCTCACAACAGATAACAACATACCATAAAGTACACTATCTCACGACAGATAACAACATACCATAAAGTACACTATATCACAACAGATAACAACATACCATAAAGTACACTATCTCACAACAGATAACAACATACCATAAAGTACACTATCTCACAACAGATAACAACATACCATAAAGTACAATATCTCACAACAGATAACAACATACCATAAAGTACACTATCTCACAACAGATAACAACATACCATAAAGTACACTATCTCACAACAGATAACAACATACCATAAAGTAGACTATCTCACAACAGATAACAACATACCATAAAGTACACTATCTCACAACAGATAACAACATAACATAAAGTACACTATCTCACAACAGATAACAACATACCATAAACTACACTATCTCACATCAGATAACAACATACCATACACTACACTATCTCACGACAGATAACAACATATCGTAATGTACACTATCTCACAACAGATAACAACATACCATAAACTACACCATCTCACGACAGATAACAACATATCGTAATGTACAATAACCCAAGATCATATTCCGATAATGGCATGACTATGATGTGGATGTTGTAGTTTTTTCATAGATCATGTGACAAAATAATTCCCTCCGTGTGACCAAGTAATTCCCTTCGTGTGACCGAGTAATTCCCTCGTTGTGACCCCTCCGTGTGACCAGGTATTTCCCTCCGTGTGACCAGGTATTTCCCTCCGTGTGACCAGGTAATTCCTTCAGAATTTTTGGATGAAAGAATTTCTTCATCACATCCGCTTGGGATCCTCTCCTTTGTAACAGCAATTGATACCATCAAGGAGATATGAACATAATGTAAACAATGAAGAAAAGTATCTCACAGCTTTATACAATTCTTACCAATGAACTGGAAACTATTCTTATCATAAGAAGAATTACGTATACATACCAATCAAGACACAGAAGAATTATGTATACATACCAATCAAGACAGAGAAGAATTATGTATACATACCAGTCAAGACAAAGAATTGTGTATACATACCGATCAAGACACAGAAGAATTATGTATACATACCAAGTAAGACACAGGAGAATTATGTATATATACCGATCAAAACACAGAAGAATTATGCATACATAAAGGTCAAGACACAGAATAATTATGTATACATGCCAATCAAGACATAGCAGAATTATCTATACATATCAATCAGGACAAAGAGTAATCATGTATACATACCACTCAAGACAGAAGAATTATTTACTCATACCAATCAAGACACAGAAGAATCATTTACACATACCAATCAAGACACAGAATTATCTATACATATCAATCAGGACAAAGAGTAATCATGTATACATACCACTCAAGACAGAAGAATTATTTACTCATACCAATCAAGACACAGAAGAATCATTTACACATACCAATCAAGACACAGAAGAATCATTTACACATACCAATCAAGACAAGAATTATTCACACATACCAATCAAGACACAGAAGAATTATTTACACATACCAATCAAGACAAGAATTATTTACACATCCCAATCAAGACACGGAAGACATGGTAGAGGAAAGTTAACCTGAGTTGTCGTCTTTCAAATGATGTTGTCCTTTACCTTAGCTTAGCTTGCCTTAGTTTAACTTTCACGTTAGCTTAGCTTGCCTTAGTTTAACTTTCACGTTAGCTTAGCTTTTGCCGTGGTTTAACTTTCACGTTAGCTTAGCTTTTGCCTTAGTTTAACTTTCACGTTAGCTTAGCTTTTGCCTTAGTTTAACTTTCACGTTAGCTTAGCTTTTGCCTTAGTTTAACCTTTATGTTAGCTTAGTTTTCACACAAAAGTATCGTCTTCCGTACCCCTCTACCCCGTTATTTGAATCTTGTCTTTATATCGTGTGTTAATCCTTGTTGTTGTTGTTGTTGTTGTTGTTGTTGTTGTTGTTGTTGTTGTTGTTGTTGTTGTTGTTGTTGTTGTTGTTGTTGTTCTTGTTGTTGTTGTTGTTGTTGTTGTTGTTGCTGTCGTTGTTTTTGTTGTTGTTGATGCTGTCTTTATATATCGTGTGTTAACCCCTTGTTGTTGTTGTTGCTGTTGTTGTTGTTGTTGTTGTTGTTGTTCTTCTTCTTCTTCTTCTTCTTCTTCTTCTTCTTCTTCTTCTTCTTCTTCTTCTTCTTCTTCTTCTTCTTCTTCTTCTTCTTCTTCTTTTTCTTCTTCTTGTCTATATATCTCGTGTTAACTCTTGTTGTTGTTGATCTTGTCTTTATATACCATGTTTTGTCTTGTTGTTGTTGATCTTGTCTTTATATACCATGTTTTGTCTTGTTGTTGTTGTTGACTTTATGTATCATGTGTTAATCCTTCTTGTTGTTGTTCTTGTTGTTGTATATCGTGTGCAAAAGAAGGATACCTCATCAGTCAGGTCTGGTCCACAATAAGGACACACCATCAGTCAGGTCTGGTCCACAATAAGGACACACCATCAGTCAGGTCTGGTTCACAATAAGGACACACCATCAGTCAGGTCTGGTCCACAATAAGGACACACCATCAGTCAGGTCTGGTCCACAATAAGGACACACCATCAGTCAGGTCTGGTCCACAATAAGGACACACCATCAATCAGTCTAGTCCACAATAAGGACATACCCAATAACCAGGTCTGGTTCACAACAGATACACACGCATCAGTCAGGTGTGGTCCATATTAAGGACATAGCTATCAGTCACGTCAGCTCTACATTAAGGACAATCCCATCATTCAGATCTGGTCCACAATAGAACATCCCTTCAGTAAGGTCTGGAACACAATAAGGACACACCATCAGTCAGGTCTGGTCAATAATAAGAGCAGCAAATTTGTCAGGCTTGGGCCTCAGTAAGATACACCCATCTGTCAAGTCTGGTCCACAATACATAACATCAGTCAGGTCTGGTCCACAATACATAACATCAGTCAGTTCTGGTCCACAATATGGTCATTCCATTTTTCAGGTTTTCTCCACAATACCAACATTACGTCAGTTCAGTCTGGTCCACAATAAGGGCAACCATCAGTCAGTTCTGGTCCACCAGAAGAACACCTCTTCGGTCAGGTGTGGTCCACAATAACAACGCCCCTTCGGTTACGTCAGTCCAACACAAGCACACCCATTCAGTCAGGTCTGACCTACAATAAGGACACCCCATCTATCAGGTCCTGTCCACGTTAAGAGCAGCAAATTAGTAAGTTCTTTGCCACAATAAGGACACACCCATCACTCAGGTCTGGTCCACAATAAGGACACACCCATCACTCAGGTCTGGTCCACAATAAGGACACACCCATCACTCAGGTCTGGTATACATTAAAGAAGCATCATCAATCAGGTCTGGTCCACAATAAGAACATGCCATCAGTCAGGTTTGGCATACTGACAGTTACGAAAAGTGGAGATGGTACCTTGACAGTTACGAGACGTGGAGGTGTTACAGTAACAGTTACGAGAAGTGTTGATACACCGAATGTTAAGAGAAGCGGAGGTTGTACAGTGACAGTGATGAGAAGTGGAGGTAGCATATTAACAGTTACGAGATGTGGAGGTGGCAGTTACACTTAGGAGAAGCGGAAGTGATACATTAACAGTTACGAGAAGTGGAGGTGGTACAGTGATAGCTACGGGAAATGGAGGTGGTACAATGATATCTACAAGAAGTGGAGGTGGTAAATGATAGCTACAAGAAGTGGGGATGATACAGTGATAGTTACAAGAAGTGGAGATTGTACAGTGACAATCACGAGAAGTGGAGGTGGTACAGTGACAGTTGCGAGAAGTGGAGGTGGTACATTGACAGTTACGAGAAGTGAAGGTGGTACAGTGACAGTTAGAAGAAGTGGAGTGGTACAGTGACAGTTAGGAGAAGTGGAGGTGGTACAGTGACAGGAGAAGTGGAGGTGGTATAGTGACAGGAGAAGTGGAGTTGGTACAGTGACAGTTAGGAGAAGTGGAGATGGTACAGTGACAGGAGAAGTGGAGGTGGTACAGTGACAGTGAGGAGAAGTGGAGGTGGTACAGCGACAGTGAGGAGAAGTGGAGGTGGTACAGTGACAGGAGAAGTGGAGGTGGTACAGTGACAGTGAGGAGAAGTGGAGGTGGTACAGCGACAGTGAGGAGAAGTGGAGGTGGTACAGTGACAGTTTCAACTCTTCCTACATCCTACCACAAGTCTGACTCAGTTGTTGACGTGAGACAAGTGACGTTGATTCCTCCTGGCCTGCGTGACCAGGTCTCCTTGTCTTCGGCCATGAGATGGCCGCTGTGTAATACTGTCACATTTTCTTTTGTTTTCTGTTTACAGTGTCTTGTTTCAGGTGAGTTACGGTAGTGATAGTAATGCCTTGGTGCTGATGTGTGCAGGGAGTCCATGGACGCTCTGTGTTACCCTCTAGTAATTCTTACTACTAGCGGAGGAACGCGAGGAGCTTCTCTGTGGCATCTGTATATCATGAGATCACATTCAAGCTTCTCTTTCTCCTCTACATCAGATAACATCAAGCTTCTCTTTCTCCTCTACATCAGATAACATCAAGCTTCTCTTTCTCCTCTACATCAGATAACATCAAGCTTCTCTTTCTCCTCTACATCAGATAACATCAAGCTTCTCTTTCTCCTCTACATCAGATAACATCAAGCTTCTCTTTCTCCTCTACATCAGATAACATCAAGCTTCTCTTTCTCCTCTACATCAGATAACATCAAGCTTCTCTTTCTCCTCTCCATCAGATAACATCAAGCTTCTCTTTCTCCTCTACATCAGATAACATCAAGCTTCTCTTTCTCCTCTACATCAGATAACATCAAGCTTCTCTTTCTCCTCTACATCAGATAACATCAAGCTTCTCTTTCTCCTCTACATCAGATAACATCAAGCTTCTCTTTCTCTCTCGTGTTTGTTTTTTCTTTTATGATTATGATGTCATCCAATTGTAAATATAGGAATTTCCGTAAGTTCAAGTGTGCAGTTATGTTGGACGAATATGTTCTGGTCTCCTGGATCATTCGTAGGGGAAGGCATTTGTACCAAGGTATGTGCCATGTCTCAGTGGGTGTGTGCGCACGCGTGTGTGGCGCACCTAAAGATATCCTCTTACCACACAGGACTGACTCCTCATCTTCCCAGTTCCCCTTCGATGACTTCCATTACCCACTTCTACTTATCTGTCATTCGTTTTCTATTTCTTTATCCACCACCACACCTTTTCTACCTTTCCATCTCAATCTTCCACCTCCTGCAATCACTCATCATCCTGTACTCCCTCCAGTCGTTGCCGTGCCCAATCCTTCCGGCTCATCTGCGCCCTATTTCTAATTTTCGTACCCCCTACCTCTCGTCTATCGGTTCATCTACTTTCTTTTCTCTGTTCCCCCACCCACGTATCACTCAGAACGTCTAGACTTTCCCTCCTTCTTATCGTTACGAATCTCTCTGAACTCTTACACGCTCACGCCATCGCACCCATATACTGTCCTTCCTTCCCCGTCCTCATCTTCCTCAGATCAGAGACTGGCTTCCGACCGAAAAAAAGCAGCGTGTATAAATAAACAGCGAAGCCTCAGATTGGCTAGACGTAACGAGTGGTGTGCCACAGGGGTCGGTCCTAGGCCCAATTCTTTTCATAATATACACAAATGACCTGACAATACTAAACCACGAGGTACAGCTGTAAACAGGCGGGACTAAGAAATGATTCAAAGAAATCTTAACTTATTAGCGGAGTTGTCAGACAGATGGCAAATGAAGTGTGATGTAGACAAGTGTAAAGTTATGCACTTTGGAGACAAGAATATACGTTGCCACTACAAATTATTCGGAAACTCTTTAACTAAAGTAAATGAAGAAAAAGACCTTGGAGTTGTCATTAGCGGCAATCTGAAGGACACTAAACAGTGTCAGGCAGCAAGTAAAGAAGGCAACCAAATGTTAGGTTTCATAACCAGGAACATAGATTACAAGACACCGGAAACAATTCTCACACTTTATAATTCTCAAGTAAGAACACACCTTGAATATGCAATCCAGTTTTGGTCGCCAAACTATTAAAAAGACAAGGAAAAATTAGAGCAAGTACAAAGACGCGCGACATAATTGATCCCATCTCAGAAATCTGGCATACGAAGAGAAGCTAAAACAATTGGATCTCTTCTCCCTTAAAAACGTAGACTTCGCGACGACTTAATCCAAGTGCATAAAATTCTGGACAAGTTCGATAAAGTAAATCAGGAACATCTTTTCGAAGAACAAGAAAATATGATTACCAGGACAAATGGAATAAAACTCAAAGCTAAAAGATGTAGTACGGACGTGGGAAAAGCTTCTTTTCCTATAAATGTGTTGAACAGCATAATAAGTTACCGTCAGACGTAGTAAATGCTAAGACTATAAATACTTTCAAAAGTCGTTTAGACGAATATCACAAGATTGCTACTTTGGTGGAAATATATGAATAGAAAACTGAGAGAATGAAGAAATACAACATACTGGAATATCAATTTTCATAAGCTGGGATTCTGTTAAGAAGTATCTCGTTGTCCAGAAAGCGCAAGATGTTCTTTCGTTTACCCAAATCTTCGCATAAGTCGTGCACACTTGATCTTCAACTGAAACACATAAAAAGCTGTGGATTTAGATGTCCTCTGTTGAGTAAGGCAGCCCGTATTTTGTCTCTTCACTCCGCCCAGAGAAACAGGGATCTACGTATATTTGGATGAGATGCCTCGTGGGTTGTGGCCCAGACTGATGTTTGGTGGAGATGTCGCTAACATGAAGTTGTCAAGTGACGTGCGTTTATGGAATCTGTTCACCATCTTCTGGCTGAATACGTTCATGTACACCATATGAGCCAACATCTTCTGACTGAATACGTTCATGTACACCATATGAGCCAACATCTTCTGGCTGAATACGTTCATGTACACCATATGAGCCAACATCTTCTGACTGAACACGTTCATGTACACCATATGAGCTTTGTTCAGGTGGAAAAAAGAGTTACACTTAGGCCTCAAATTTCCACTAAAGTTTGCATGAACCATCGGTAGACTTCTGAAGATACGTGTCACACTTCTGAAGATACATGTCACACTTCTGAAGATACGTCTCACACTTCTGAAGATACGTGTCACACTTCTGAAGATACGTGTCACACTTCTGAAGATACGTGTCACACTTCTGAAGATACGTGTCACACTTCTAAAGATACGTGTCACACTTCTGAAGATACGTCTCACACTTCTGAAGATACGTGTCACACTTCTGAAGATACGTGTCACACTTCTGAAGATACGTGTCACACTTCTAAAGATACGTGTCACACTTCTGAAGATACGTCTCACACTTCTGAAGATACGTCTCACACTTCTGAAGATACGTGTCACACTTCTGAAGATACGTGTCACACTTCTGAAGATACGTGTCACACTTCTAAAGATACGTGTCACACTTCTGAAGATACGTCTCACACTTCTGAAGACACGTGTCACACTTCTGAAGATACGTGTCACACTTCTGAAAATACGTGTCACACTTCTGAAGATACGTCTCACACTTCTGAAGATACGTGTCACACTTCTGAAGATACGTGTCACACTTCTGAAGATACGTGTCACACTTCTAAAGATACGTGTCACACTTCTGAAGATACGTGTCACACTTCTGAAGATACGTGTCACACTTCTGAAGATACGTGTCACACTTCTGAAGATACGTGTCACACTTCTAAAGATACGTGTCACACTTCTGAAGATACGTGTCACACTTCTGAAGATACGTGTCATACTTCTGAAGATACGTCTCACACTTCTGAAGATACGTGTCACACTTCTAAAGATACGTGTCACACTTCTGAAGATACGTGTCACACTTCTGAAGATACGTGTCACACTTCTGAAGATACGTGTCACACTTCTAAAGATACGTGTCACACTTCTGAAGATACGTGTCACACTTCTGAAGATACGTCTCACACTTCTGAAGATACATGTCACACTTCTAAAGATACGTGTCACACTTCTGAAGATACGTGTCACACTTCTGAAGATACGTGTCACACTTCTGAAGATACGTGTCACACTTCTGAAGATACGTGTCACACATCTGAATACCTCAGCCATGTTCTCCATCAAAATCGTTTATCTCTTTTCTTCCGTCCTGTGGCTGTGTCACATTCTGACAATGAGGAACATGACGAAACCGGCACGTCTCTCTCTACCCAGTTGTTTTACAAGAACGTTCATGAGGACAAGTCCATGAACTTCCTCACTCGCCAGTACAATGAAAAGAGACCAACAGTAGAAACTTCCGATAGTAACCGCAAGAATCGCCCCATGAAGATGATGCTGAGAGTTGCATCTCCTTTTCCCAGTAGAATGAAGTCAAAGATTTAAGTATGTATGCCCAGTGCACATTTATCTTTGTTCTGGACTCCAAGATTTGGTAGTTTCATTATCTCATTTCTGATTAAAGAGTGCATGACACATGTTCCTTTGAAGTGATTTAGAGATCGATATTGTCAGGATGCAGTAGTGCTCAAAGCTTTACATAACAGAACTCAAAAAAAGTTCTGTTTTGCGAGACCAATTTTTGCAAATCTTGCTCCTCTTGTTTTGGACCATCAGGAATTTCTGCCGAGTCACTTGCTTTCTTTCGATTTCCATTGCCTGCGTCCTAAGCCCACTTGGTTTACCTGGAGCATCATATACATCAACAATTCAGAAATGAGTCCTAACCAGCTGGAAAGTGTCGACCGTGCGTGCGACTGTGGACCACTGGGAAGAATGTGAACCATCTTACTGAACTGACGAGGAACTTACTGAAGCAAACTTTCCATGAAATTATCTTAATGGATCAAGTATTTTGTGGAGACTTTCTCAATGAAAGAAGATATCTACCTACAAGAGAACCTCAGCATCAACTTAATCATCGCTGCTAAGGAAACAATATCTATCAATTTTTGGAGGTAAACAAATTTACTTCATTTCTTATACGACCTGGATTGATCACTGGAGCAGTTTCTTTCATCTTTGATGAGTGTCCACCTGAAGAAGACAGTGATCCCGTTTACTGTCTACTTTTCAACTTAGGTGATCAATTCCTCGTTTAACATATTAATTCATCATCAAACTTTGACTTGGCGTCGCACTATCAGTCGTGTAGCGATCACAACAGTAACTTACATCCAGAGATGAGACGTTACCCTCCGCCAGACCACCTCTCATTGTGGTTGCAGTCCACTCCTTTATTCTTCTTCTTCTTGATCTTAGATTCCAAAAAGGGTCTACTGAATATGATCTATTAGTCTGTAAACTGTTAAGTATGTAAGAGCATAAAAAGCCTTTGCACAAAATAGCTTTGCTGGATAATTCTTTTAAGGTGGAGTATAGGTCGTGCCAGCGGAATCTCCCTTATAAAGAGGTTATGAATTATCCCATTTACAGTGAGGCAAGAAAGTTTGGGGCCAGCAGGTTCATATAGTCACTATGAGATGTCAGTCAGAAGCAATAATGAATCAAACCTCAAAACTGTAGTCATCTTCCATATGCTCAGGTTTTTCTATGCTTTAGTATCTTCACTTCCTTATTGGGAGTTTATTCCTCTTGGAATTTACAGTAATGATATGTCTGAATCCCTTTAAAACATTTCGATGGTAACTATCTTCTTAGACAAAGTAAGTTGAAAGCGTATAATCCAGTGGCTTGCACATAGTGAATAATCGTGATGGAATGTGCTTTGTGGCTGGAACATTTGAGTCTGTTTCCATCGTCAGCGCAAGTGTGACGTTCCTACACTTGTGTGTAAGACGATGTTTCCTTCATACGTACGTCAGACAACATGACCAGCAAACTGTCTGGTCTGGATATGTTTGGCTGCTGACTTTGAAACATTTCTTTGAGTTAACAAAACTTTTGGTTTGTTGCCATATGATGCATTTCTGTTGCCGTAATAATACATTTCTGCCAAGATTGCCGAAGCTCGTGTCCTTATTAGTGATTTATGCTGTGATATATCTGATTTAGTCACATTCATTCTAATGTCTAAAGTGTCTAGGTTTCATAAAATAGAACATATGACCTAATGACTCTTTCCTACCTTGAAATGCATAATATTTGGTGCGAACTTGTCCAGTATGTGAGTAACGGGCTTGCTTTTCCTGCTCATCTAATAAACATATATAAACAACGTTTCAGTAACAGATATCTGATCCTTGTTGACCGGTTGTTTGATTCACCAGTTGATCTTCCCTGATCATTCGAAAAGTAAACTGTTTAGGTCACCTTTGCATTCGTGTTCCTTAGTCCTAACTTAATGGGATTGTGTTGAACTATTACTTCTGTGCATCTGTCTTTCATCGCTTTAACAATCTCATTTTTTCCCCGATCAGCCTTCCTGTCTTACCTTCTGCCCCAGGAGTCCCTTCTACCTCCTGTAGGAGGGGACCACAGGTTAAGGAGTGTGAAAACATGCGTATGCCGAGTGATTGTAAGTGCTGGACAATTTGGGAGTAGATGTTCCGAGTTTTCAGTATAGAAGTTGTGTCTTGGATATGTTGATCAGAGTTTTTAATGTTGTAGAGATGGATGGTGTCCACAGTCCAGACGAAAAGTGTAACTCATGCATGTCTGAGGAGCCTGGTTTCAAATGGATGTATGAGTGGTGGATTGAAGTGAGGAATGTGTTTGGAGGGCGGTTTTTTTCGTGCTTGTTAGGTCATTTCTGTGTGTAACTGTTCTATAAGTGTTGTGTTTGTTAAGGATGAGAGGATTTGTGAGCACAGAGTTTTGAAATGTGAAGGAGGTGTAAGCCTAACATTTCTACTAATTGTTTGGTGGTTAGTTATGAAGGTGTTTGAATTGGAGTTGTATGTTGCTGCTGCAAAGTATTGCGTGTCAAGCATATTGAGGTGGGACGGTAATGTGAGGATCCTTGTTTAGTTGTGTGGGTGTTGAGAATCTGTGGTTGCTAGGCAGCCAAGGATTGTTCTCAGTGCTCTGTATTGTGCAGTTTGCTATGTTTGTTTATGGCAGGGTGCGTGACCAGGTAAGTGAGGCTCAGTTTAGGGTAAAGAAGATGAATTGTTTGTATATGAAACCAAAAATTTCTTTTCTTGTCTAAATTTGGTACCATTAAGTGTTTTGTTTGTTGCTTTTGTGTTGATGCTTGTGGTATGGCGGGTGACTGTCAGATGTGTATCATATTTGGAACCAAGAAGAATTTTGTCCACTGAAAGTGACTGGAGGGTGCAGGCTGGATGGTTGGTTTGTTGGTGGTTGGTTGCTTAGGCTTTAAGCGTATTAACTGCCAGGGTCACTAAGGCCGTCAATGTCAAGCTAATCCACTAACCTAATAATCCTTCAAGCATTAAGGAGTAGTTCTGTGATGCACTTTGTGTACGTCCCGGACCTGCTGGTTGGATTTCTATCAGTCTACGGTTAAGAGTTTGACTGACAACTACATGGCGATGTAAAAGATCTTTTCTGGGTGAAATAAATGATGAAAGGTTGCACTTTTGTTGTTGTCTAGTGTCAGGGTTCTGTGTCATGTGACTGTATGATCGTCTGCAGAGGAGGGAACTTTTACACAATTTTCTGCGCGCCACTTATCATCCTCAGACAGTCCATTTCCAGCACATCAACCTCTCTAAGTGCCTACATGTTCACTCATTTCACCAGTAAAGTATGAGTAACAATACAGCTATAATCTTACTGCAGCTGTAACATTGATTTGCAGTTCAATGGCTACCAGAAGAAATGAACAAAAATATGGTTTATGACAATCCATATTCCAGTTAAAGTGGTAATACAAAATGATCTTAATAGTTCACAAAAGGTGAAAATGGGACCTCAAGAATATGGCCACATTTGCTAATAATTTATGTAACCAGCTACAAGAACCAGTGATGCCGATAAAATGTAATGGCCGAAGAATAACACAAGGAAGTCAATAAAGTAAAACATGTGATCTGAGTGACTCGTCCAGGAGAGTTTGGTTACAACACTTATGAGTGTCACGACGTCACCTGGAGGCCACGTTGTCACTGGTGAGGTGGAGGATTAGAGCACGGCAGGTATGTCGGGCTTCACCCCACACTTCCTGAAGGAGGTGGTGATGTGCTGGCTGTTCCGTAGTAAACAATGACTCGGCTTCAACCACCACAATACCCATATCATCAGATAATTGTCTGGAGGGAGAAAGAAAGGTAAATTGAAGTCTTGTACTCTGTTATTTGTCTTAGTTAAGATTAGCTCCATAACGATTATCAGTAAGTCTTATCTTACAAGATTTTAGGGGAGAAGATAGATGTGCTCGTCAACGTATATCAAAGGAATGTTATCAAACTGATGAAGAATAATCAAAGTGGAAGTTAGGTGGCTCCAGCGTGCTTGTCTCCTGGCTTGATGTGAACCAGCTACGTACGCACAATGGCACCTGACTATGCCAGGTGAGACACAGATCATCTAACACCCATTTAGTCAGGTTTACCTGATGATGTATTGTAACATTTGAGAATGTTGTGTTGTAGCGGCCAGCACCAGGTGACAGCCAACGAAGTACTGCTCCACCACCTGGCTCACCACTACAGCCACCTGCTCATCACCGTCCCTGGCAATGCCAGCTGTCTGGACTGCTGTACTAATGGCCACAGCAGCAAGTAATGAAACGACAAACGCTGACCTTCGTGACATCCTGAACTGGAAGTGAATATGGAACTCTTCATGAAGGTGAAATACATTATGTGGTCAGACTTTTTGACGAAAAACTCAGTTGATTGAATACTACACTAATATAACAGGCGTATATAAGAGGATATGAAAGAAAATATATCATCAACACACGGACTACGTTTTCTACTCCCGATATATATATAGAGAGAGCTATAGAAATGTAATGAAAGTACCACAAGATGAAATGAGATCAATGTGGAAAACAAACTCTATAAAAAGGAAATAATTTCCTTGCTAATTTAAGATATTTATCAATGAAGAATATACGGTACTTTAAATTAGATCAAAGAGAATATATCTCAAACTCATCAATATACTCTGGACTGTAAATACGTAATGCCCTAAGGAACATAGATGTCATGTTCAGATGAGTAATAATGGATATATGAGCATACTTTGGTAGGTTTTCTGTATGCTAAACTTAAACTTGTTTCCTTGCCGATGGATCATGCAATCTAAAAATGGTAACATACCATTATTTTCATCTTCTACAGTAAATTTAATGGAAGATACTAAAGTGTTAAGTACGGGGAGAAATGTTTGTAAATTTTCATTTGATGGCCAAACACAAAGGACATCTACATGCCTAAACCAGATTGCATTAGAAGGTAAGACATCCTGTAGTAATTTTGTTTCAAAAATTTCCACGTAAATATTACTTAGCACAGGTGAAAGAGCGTTACCCATTGCCATACCAGATTTTAGAGCATAAGAATTTCCACTGAATTGAAATACACAGCCTTTTACACATAATTCTATCAGTTCAGTGAAAACAGACATAAACATATATACACACGTACATAACGCATACTTACTGCCTTTATTCATTTCCGTCGCCACCCCGCCACACATGAAATAATAACCCCCTCGCCCCGCACGCGCGCGAGGAAGCACTGGGAAAAGAAAACAAAGGCCACATTCATTCACACTGATGTCTCTGTCATATATATTTCACGGAAACCACAGCTCCCTTTCCATTTTCAGGCTCCAGAAAACTTTCCATAGTTTACCTCAGACGCTTCACATGCCCTGGTTCACTCCATTGACAGCACGTCGACCCCGATATACAGCATCGTTCCAATTCACTCTATTCCTTGCACGCCTTTCACCCTCCTGAATGTTTAGTCCCCGATCACTATAAATCTTTTTCACTCCATCTTTCCACTTCCAATTTGGTCTCCCACATCTCCTCGTTCCCTCCACCTCTGACACATATATCCTCTTGGTCAATCTTTCCTCACTCATTCTCTCCATGTGACCAAACCATTTCAAAACACCATCCTCTGCTCTCTCAACCACACTCTTTTTATTTCCACACATCTCTCTTACCCTTACATTACTTACCCGATCAAACCAACTCACACCACATACTGTCCTCAAACATCTCATTTCCAGCACATCCACCCTCCTGCGCACAACTCTATCCATAGCCCACGCCTCGCAACCATACAACATTGTTGGAACCACTATTCCTTCAAACATACTCATTTTTGCTTTCCGAGATAATGTTCTCGACTTCTAAACATTTTTCAAGGCTCCTAGAATTTTCGCCCCCTCCCCCACCCTATGATTCACTTCCGCTTCCATGGTTCCATCGGCTGCCAGATCCACTCCAAGATATCTAAAACAATTTACTTCCTCCAGTTTTTCTCCATTCAAACTTACCTCCCAATTCACTTGACCCTCACCCTACTGCTCTTATTCACATTTACTCTTGACTTTCTTCTTTCACACACTTTACTAAACTCAGTCACCAGCTTCTGCATATATGCACACGTACATAACGCACACTTGCTGCCTGTATTCATTTCCGTCGCCACCCTGCCACACATGAAATAATAACCCCCTCGCCCCGCATGCGCACGAGGAATCGCTGGGAAAAGACAACAAAGGCCACATTGGTTCACACTGATGTCTCTAGCTGTCATGTATATTTCAGGGAAATCAAAGCTCCCTTTCCATTTTCAGGCTCCAGAAAACTTTCCATAGTTTACCCCAGACGCTTCACATGCCCTGGTTCAACCCATTGACAGCACGTTGACCCCGATATACCACATCGTTCCAATTGACTCTATTCCTTGCACGCCTTTCACCCTCCTGCATGTTCAGACCCCGATCACTATAAATCTTTTTCACTCCATCTTTCCACCTCTAATTTGGTCTCCCACTTCTCGTTCCCTCCAACTCTGACACATATATCCTTTTGATCAATCTTTCCTCACTCATTCTCTCCATGTGACCAAACCATTTCAAAACACCCTCCTCTGCTCTCTCAACCACACTCTTTTTATTTCCACACATCTCTAGTACCCTTACATTACTTACTCGATCAAACCAACTCACACCACATACTGTCCTCAAACATCTCATTTCCAGCACATCCACCCTCCTGCGCACAACTCTATCCATAGCCCACGCCTCGCAACCATACAACATTATTGGAACGACTATTCCTTCAAACATACTCATTTTTGCTTTCCGAGATAATGTTCTCGACTTCTAAACATTTTTCAAGGCTCCCAGAATTTTCGCCCCCTCCCAGACCCTATGATTCATTTCCGCTTCCATGGTTCCATCGGCTGCCAGATCCAGTCCAAGATATCTAAAACATTTTACTTCCTCCAGTTTTTCTCCATTCAAACTTACCTCCCAGTTGACTTGACCCTCAACCCTACTGCTCTTATTCACATTTACTCTTAACTTTCTTCTCCCACACACTTTACTAAACCCAGTCACCAGCTTCTGCAGTTTCTCACATGAATCAGCCACCAGCGCTGTATCATCAGCGAACAACAACTGACTCACTTCACAAGCTCTCTCATCAACAACATACTGCATACTTGCCCCTCTTTCCAAAACTCTTGCATTTACCTCCCTAACAACCTCATCCATAAACAAATAAAACAACCATGGAGACATCACACACCCCTGCCGCAAACCTACATTCACTGAGAACCAATTACTTTCCGCTCTTCCTACACGTACACATACCTTACATCCTCGATAAAAACTTTTCACTTTTCACTTGCCTCCCACACCATATATTCTTAGTACCTTCCACAGAGCATCTCTATCAACTCTGTCATATGCCTTCTCCAGATCCATAAATGCTACATACAAATCCATTTACTTTTCTAAGTATTTCTCACATACATTCTTCAGAGCAAACACCTGATCCACACATCCTCTACCACTTCTGAAACCACACTGCCCTTCCCCAATCTGCTGCTCTGTACATGCCTTCACCCTCCCCTTCAATACCCTCCCATGTAATTTACCAGGAATACTCAAGAAACTTATACCTCTGTAATTTGAGCACTCACTCTTGTCCCCTTTGCCTTTGTACAATGGCACTATGCGCGCATTCCGCCAATCCTCAGGCACCTCACCATGAGTCATTCATACATTAAATAACCTTACCAACCAGTCAACAATACAGTCATCCCCTTTTTTAATAAATTCCACTGCAATACCATCCAAACCTGCTGCCTTGCCGGCTTTCATCTTCCGCAAAGCTTTCACTACCTCTTCTCTGTTTACCAAATCATTTTCCCTAACCCTCTCACTTTGCACACCACCTCGACCAAAACACCCTATATCTGCCACTCTATCATCAAACACATTCAACAAACCTTCAAAATACTCACTCCATCTCCTTCTCACATCACCACTACTTGTTATCACCTCCCCATTTGCGCCCTTCACTGAAGTTCCCATTTGCTCCCTTGTCTTACGCTCTTTATTTACCTCCTTCCAGAACATCTTTTTATTTTCCCTAAAATTTAATGATACTCTCTCACCCCAACTCTCATTTGCCCTTTTTTTCACCTCTTGCACCTTTCTCTTGACCTCCTGTCTCTTTCTTTTATTCATCTCCCACTCAATTGCATTTTTTCCCTGCAAAAATCATCCAAATGCCTCTCTCTTCTCTTTCACTAATACTCTTACTTCTTCATCCCACCACTCACTACCCTTTCTAATCAACCTACCTCCCACTCTTCTCATGCCACAAGCATCTTTTGCGCAATCCATCACTGATTCCCTAAATACATCCCATTCCTCCCCCACTCCCCTTACTTCCATTGTTCTCACCTTTTTCCATTCTGTACTCAGTCTCTCCTGGTACTTCCTCACACAGGTCTCCTTCCCAAGCTCATTTACTCTCACCACCCTCTTCACCCCAACATTCACTCTTCTTTTCTGAAAACCCATACAAATCTTCACCTTAGCCTCCACAAGATAATGATCAGACATCCCTCCAGTTGCACCTCTCAGCACATTAACATCCAAAAGTCTCTCTTTCGCACGCCTGTCAATTAACACGTAATCCAATAACGCTCTCTGGCCATCTCTCCTGCTTACATAAGTATACTTATGTATATCTCGCTTTTTAAACCAGGTATTCCCAATCATCAGTCCTCTTTCAGCACATAAATCTACAAGCTCTTCACCATTTCCATTTACAACACTGAACACCCCATGTATACCAATTATTCCCTCAACTGCCACATTACTCACCTTTGCATTCAAATCACCCATCACTATAACCCGGTCTCGTGCATCAAAACCTCTAACACACTCATTCAGCTGCTCCCAAAACACTTGTTTCTCATGATCTTTCTTCTCATGCCCAGGTGCATATGCACCAATAATCACCCACCTCTCTCCATCAACTTTCAGTTTTACACATATTAATCGAGAAATTACTTTCTTACATTCTATCACATACTCCCACAACTCCTGTTTCAGGAGTATTGCTACTCCTTCCCTTGCTCTTGTCCTCTCACTAACCCCTGACTTTACTCCCAAGACATTCCCAAACCACTCTTCCCCTTTACCCTTGAGCTTCGTTTCACTCAGAGCCAAAACATCCAGGTTCCTTTCCTCAAACATACTACCTATCTCTCCTTTTTTCACATCTTGGTTACATCCACACACATTTAGGGACCCCACTCTGAGCCTTCGAGGAGGATGAGCACTCCCCGCGTGACTCCTTCTTCTGTTTCCCATTTTAGAAAGTTAATACAAGGAGGGGAGGATTTCTGGCCCCCCGCTCCCGTCCCCTCTAGTCGCTTTCTACGACACGCGAGGAATACGTGGGAAGTATTCTTTCACCCCTATCCCCAGGGATAATATACATGTATATATACATATACACATACACACACATACACATACATACGCACATATACACACACACACACACATACATATATATTCATATGAAAAATGTAAGAAACAATTTAGAAAACTGAAACTTTTAGCTTGAAATGAATGAAAAAATGAATGTCACATAATGGTTCAACCTCTGGCTATGGAAAAAGGAAATGTATAATTTATTTACACAAACGTCAATAGCAGTTCTCATCAATTTAACCACTGTATCAATAAGCTTCAATGTCTAAGCTACATTTTTCTCCAATTTCACTATTTTCTTGTCAAAACACCATGTATGAAAACTATCACTCCAGTAACACAACTATAAATATTTACTTCCCCTTTAAAAAAGTTCTGGGGAAGTCTGTCTCGATACACTGCGGGACACTCTACCACCTGGCGAGGTTTGTGTTGCAATGGTTCCCGATTCACAAACGTAGTAGCATCACTGGTGGGCCAAGGTAGTTCCGTTTGCGAAGAGGCGCTTTATATGATGTCTTGACACACGATGATCTTAACGAGGTGATGATAGAGGTCCAATGGAAGTGTTGTTCAGCGATGGGCAATTTCCTTGCCATGCTTGGAGGATGTTAGATTCTAAGGACGACGAAAATCCTCCTTCAAAACATCTGACTGTGGTGGCACTGGCACAGAAGGCTGGAGTGACAGCCAGTTCCAAGCAGCATCCACCCTACACTCAAGAAGAGAATAGTAGGATGCAGCTGACTGGAGCCATGCCCTTTGAAATCTTCCTGCTGCAAAGTTTCTCACATTCTAGGCTCCCATGTGGAGTGGAGCCTCGAGTTGTCCCACACACGCATCCCAGACCATGGGTCATATATATATATATATATATATATATATATATATATATATATATATATATATATATATATATATATATATATATATATATATATATATATATATATATATATATATATATATATATATATATATATATATATATATATATATATATATATATATATATATATATATATATATATATATATATATATATATATATATATATATATATATATATATATATATATATATATATATATATATATATATATATATATATATATATATATATATATATATATATGTATATTACTAGACTCCACTTATTCGAGGTTACATCACATATGAAAGTCACATTTGGGGTTGCTGTATCATTGGGAGTACAGTGTTGTCAAAAAACTTCTCACTCAAAAGGAGTCTACATTCCCCTGCTGCTGGAGGTAATGCAGCCTTTGGTTGCAGGAGGCCTTTGAAATGTCTGGGTAACACCAGGATTCTTTCATACAAATTGGTCCTGGGGTAATTTTATATAAATATATATATATATATATATATATATATATATATATATATATATATATATATATATATATATATATATATATATATATATTATCCCTGGGGATAGGGGATTAAGAATACTTCCCACGTATTCCCTGCGTGTCGTAGAAGGCGACTAAAAGGGGAGGGAGCGGGGGGCTGGAAATCCTCCCCTCTCGTCTTTTTTTTTTTTTTTTTTTTTTTTTTTCCAAAAGAAGGAACAGAGAAGGGGGCCAGGTGAGGATATTCCCTCAATGGCCCAGTCCTCTGTTCTTAACGCTACCTCGCTAACGCGGGAAATGGCGAATAGTTTGAAAAAAAAAAAAAAAAAAAAAAAATATATATATACATATATATATATATATATATATATATATATATATATATATATATATATATATATATATATATATATATGTATATATATATTTTTTTCTTTTAAACTATTCGCCATTTCCCGCATTAGCGAGGTAGCGTTAAGAACAGAGGACTGGGCCTTTGAGGGAGTACCCTCACCTGGCCCAATTCTCTGTTCCTTCTTTTGGAAAATTAAAAAAAAAACGAGAGGGGAGGATTTCCAGCCACCCGCTCCCTCCCCTTTTAGTCGCCTTCTACGACACGCAGGAAATATATATATATATATATATATATATATATATATATATATATATATATATATATATATATATATATATATATATATAATATATATATATATATATATATATATATATATATATATATATATATATATATATATATATATATTTATTTTATTTTTTTTATTATACTTTGTCGCTGTCTCCCGCGTTTGCGAGGTAGCGCAAGGAAACAGACGAAAGAAATGGCCCAACCCCCCCCCCATACACATGTATATACATACGTCCACACACGCAAATATACATACCTACACAGCTTTCCATCATTTACCCCAGACGCTTCACATGCCTTGATTCAATCCACTGACAGCACGTCAACCCCGGTATCCCACATCGCTCCAATTCACTCTATTCCTTGCCCTCCTTTCACCCTCCTGCATGTTCAGGCCCCGATCACACAAAATCTTTTTCACTCCATCTTTCCACCTCCAATTTGGTCTCCCTCTTCTCCTTGTTCCCTCCACCTCCGACACATATATCCTCTTGGTCAATCTTTCCTCACTCATCCTCTCCATGTGCCCAAGCCACTTCAAAACACCCTCTTCTGCTCTCTCAACCACGCTCTTTTTATTTCCACACATCTCTCTTCCCCTTACGTTACTCACTCGATCAAACCACCTCACACCACACATTGTCCTCAAACATCTCATTTCCAGCACATCCATCCTCCTGCGCACAACTCTATCCATAGCCCACGCCTCGCAACCATACAACATTGTTGGAACCACTATTCCTTCAAACATACCCATTTTTGCTTTCCGAGATAATGTTCTCGACTTCCACACATTTTTCAAGGCTCCCAAAATTTTCGCCCCCTCCCCCACCCTATGATCCACTTCCGCTTCCATGGTTCCATCCGCTGCCAGATCCACTCCCAGATATCTAAAACACTTCACTTCCTCCAGTTTTTCTCCATTCAAACTCACCTCCCAATTGACTCGACCCTCAACCCTACTGTACCTAATAACCTTGCTCTTATTCACATTTACTCTTAACTTTCTTCTTTCACACACTTTTTCAAACTCAGTCACCAGCTTCTGCAGTTTCTCACATGAATCAGCCACCAGCGCTGTATCATCAGCGAACAACAACTGACTCACTTCCCAAGCTCTCTCATCCCCAACAGACTTCATACTTGCCCCTCTTTCCAAAACTTTTGCATTTACCTCCCTAACAACCCCATCCATAAACAAATTAAACAACCATGGAGACATCACACACCCCTGCCGCAAACCTACATTCACTGAGAACCAATCACTTTCCTCTCTTCCTACACGTACACATGCCTTACATCCTCGATAAAAACTTTTCACTGCTTCTAACAACTTTCCTCCCACACCATATATTCTTAATACCTTCCACAGAGCATCTCTATCAACTCTATCATATGCCTTCTCCAGATCCATAAATGCTACATACAAATCCATTTGCTTTTCTAAGTATTTCTCACATACATTCTTCAAAGCAAACACCTGATCCACACATCCTCTACCACTTCTGAAACCACACTGCTCTTCCCCAATCTGATGCTCTGTACATGCCTTTACCCTCTCAATCAATACCCTCCCATATAATTTACCAGGAATACTCAACAACTTATACCTCTGTATATATATATATATATATATATATATATATATATATATATATATATATATATATATATATATATATATATATATATATATATATATATATATACATATATATATATATATATGTATATATATATATATATATATATATATATATATATATATATATATATATATATATATATATATATATATATATATATATATATATATATATATATATATATATATATATATATATATATATATACATATATATATATATATGTATATATATATATATATATATATATATATATATATATATATATATATATATATATATATATATATATATATATATATATATATATATATATATATATATATATATATATATATATATATATATATATATATATATATATATATATATATATATATATATATATATATATATATATTTCAGTTTTCTAAATTGTTTCTTACATTTTTCATATGTATATATATGTATATGTGTGTGTGTGTATATGTGCGTATGTGTGTGTATGTGTGTGTATGTGTACATATATATATGTACATATATATATATACATATATATATTGGGGAAGAGCAGTGCGGTTTCAGAAGTGGTAGAGGATGTGTGGATCAGGTGTTTGCTTTGAAGAATGTATGTGAGAAATACTTAGAAAAGCAAATGGATTTGTATGTAGCATTTATGGATCTGGAGAAGGCATATGATAGAGTTGATAGAGATGCTCTGTGGAAGGTATTAAGAATATATGGTGTGGGAGGCAAGTTGTTAGAAGCAGTGAAAAGTTTTTATCGAGGATGTAAGGCATGTGTACGTGTAGGAAGAGAGGAAAGTGATTGGTTCTCAGTGAATGTAGGTTTGCGGCAGGGGTGTGTGATGTCTCCATGGTTGTTTAATTTGTTTATGGATGGGGTTGTAAGGGAGGTAAATGCAAGAGTCCTGGAAAGAGGGGCAAGTATGAAGTCTGTTGGGGATGAGAGAGCTTGGGAAGTGAGTCAGTTGTTGTTCGCTGATGATACAGCGCTGGTGGCTGATTCATGTGAGAAACTGCAGAAGCTGGTGACTGAGTTTGGTAAAGTGTGTGGAAGAAGAAAGTTGAGAGTAAATGTGAATAAGAGCAAGGTTATTAGGTACAGTAGGGGTGAGGGTCAAGTCAATTGGGAGGTGAGTTTGAATGGAGAAAAACTGGAGGAAGTGAAGTGTTTTAGATATCTGGGAGTGGATCTGTCAGCGGATGGAACCATGGAAGCGGAAGTGGATCATAGGGTGGGGGAGGGGGCGAAAATTTTGGGAGCCTTGAAAAATGTGTGGAAGTCGAGAACATTATCTCGGAAAGCAAAAATGGGTATGTTTGAGGGAATAGTGGTTCCAACAATGTTGTATGGTTGCGAGGCGTGGGCTATGGATAGAGATGTGCGCAGGAGGATGGATGTGCTGGAAATGAGATGTTTGAGGACAATGTGTGGTGTGAGGTGGTTTGATCGAGTAAGTAACGTAAGGGTAAGAGAGAGGTGTGGAAATAAAAAGAGCGTGGTTGAGAGAGCAGAAGAGGGTGTTTTGAAATGGTTTGGGCACATGGAGAGAATGAGTGAGGAGAGATTGACCAAGAGGATATATGTGTCGGAGGTGGAGGGAACGAGGAGAAGAGGGAGACCAAATTGGAGGTGGAAAGATGGAGTGAAAAGGATTTTGTGTGATCGGGGCCTGAACATGCAGGAGGGTGAAAGGAGGGCAAGAAATAGAGTGAATTGGAGTCATGTGGTATACAGGGGTTGACGTGCTGTCAGTGGATTGAAGCAAGGCATGTGAAGCGTCTGGGGTAAACCATGGAAAGCTGTGTAGGTATGTATATTTGCGTGTGTGGACGTGTGTATGTACATGTGTATGGGGGGGGGGGTTGGGCCATTTCTTTCGTCTGTTTCCTTGCGCTACCTCGCAAACGCGGGAGACAGCGACAAAGTATAAAAAAAAAAAAAAAAAAAAAAAAAAAAAAAAATATATATATATATATATATATATATATATATATATATATATATATATATATATATATATTTATATATATATATATATATATATATATATATATATATATATATATATATATATATATATATATATATATATATATATATATATATATATATATATATATATATATATATATATATATATATATACAAATATATATATATATATATATATATATATATATATATATATATATATATATATATATATATATATATATATATATATATATATATATATATATATATATATATATATATATATATATATATATATATATATATATATATATATATTATCCCTTGGGATAGGGGTGAAAGAATACTTCCCACGCATTCCTCGCGTGTCGTAGAAAGCGACTAGAGGGGACGGGAGCGGGGGGCTAGAAATCCTCCCCTCCTTGTACTTTTTAACTTTCTAAAATGGGAAACAGAAGAAGGAGTCACGCGGGGAGTGCTCATCCTCCTCGAAGGGTCAGATTGGGGTGCCTAAATGTGTGTGGATGTAACCAAGATGTGAAAAAAGGAGAGATAGGTAGTATGTTTGAGGAAAGGAACCTGGATGTTTTGGCTCTGAGTGAAACGAAGCTCAAGGGTAAAGGGGAAGAGTGGTTTGGGAATGTCTTGGGAGTAAAGTCAGGGGTTAGTGAGAAGACAAGAGCAAGGGAAGGAGTAGCAATACTCCTGAAACAGGAGTTGTGGGAGTATGTGATAGAATGTGAGAAAGTAATTTCTCGATTAATATGGGTAAAACTGAAAGTTGATGGAGAGAGATAGGTGATTATTGGTGCATATGCACCTGGGCATGAGAAGAAAGATTATGAGAGGCAAGTGTTTTGGGAGCAGCTGAATGAGTGTGTTAGTGGTTTTGATGCACGAGACCGGGTTATAGTGATGGGTGATTTGAATGCAAAGGTGAGTAATGTGGCAGTTGAGGGAATAATTGGTATACATGGGGTGTTCAGTGTTGTAAATGGAAATGGTGAAGAGCTTGTAGATTTATGTGCTGAAAAAGGACTGATGATTGGGAATACCTGGTTTAAAAAGCGAGATATACACAAGTATACTTATGTAAGTAGGAGAGATGGCCAGAGAGCGTTATTGGATTAAGTGTTAATTGACAGGCGCGCGAAAGAGAGACTTTTGGATGTTAATGTGCTGAGAGGTGCAACTGGAGGGATGTCTGATCATTATCTTGTGGAGGCTAAGGTGAAGATTTGTATGGGTTTTCAGAAAAGAAGAGTGAATGTTGGGGTGAAGAGGGTGGTGAGGGTAAATGAGCTTGGGAAGGAGACTTGTGTGAGGAAGTACCAGGAGAGACTGAGTACAGAATGGAAAAAGGTGAAAACAATGGAAGGAAGGGGAGTGGGGGAGGAATGGGATGTATTTAGGGAATCAGTGATGGATTGCGCAAAAGATGCTTGTGGCATGAGAAGAGTGGGAGATGGGTTGATTAGAAAGGGTAGTGAGTGGTGCGATGAAGAAGTAAGAGTATTAGTGAAAGAGAAGAGAGAGGCATTTGGACGATTTTTGCAGGGAAAAAATGCAATTGAGTGGGAGATGTATAAAAGAAAGAGAAAGGAGGTCAAGAGAAAGGTGCAAGAGGTGAAAAAAAAGGCAAATGAGAGTTGGGGTGAGAGAGTATCATTAAATTTTAGGGAGAATAAAAAGATGTTCTGGAAGGAGGTAATTAAAGTGCGTAAGACAAGGGAGCAAATGGGAACTTCAGTGAAGGGCGCAAATGGGGAGGTGATAACAAGTAGTGGTGATGTGAGAAGGAGATGGAGTGAGTATTTTGAAGGTTTGCTGAATGTGTTTGGTGATGGAGTGGCAGATGTGGGGTGTTTTGGTCGAGGTGGTGTGCAAAGTTAGAGGGTTAGGGAAAATGATTTGGTAAACAGAGAAGAGGTGGTAAAAGCTTTGCGGAAGATGAAAGCCGGCAAGGCAGCAGGTTTGGATGGTATTGCAGTGGAATTGATTAAAAAAGGGTTTGACTGTATTGTTGACTGGTTGGTAAGGTTATTTAATGTATGTATGACTCATGGTGAGGTGCCTGAGGATTGGCGGAATGCGTGCATAGTGCCATTGTACAAAGGCAAAGGGGACAAGAGTGAGTGCTCAAATTACAGAGGTATAAGTTTGTTGAGTATTCCTGGTAAATTATATGGGAGGGTATTGATTGAGAGGGTGAAGGCATGTACAGAGCAGCAGATTGGGGAAGAGCAGTGTGGTTTCAGAAGTGGTAGAGGATGTGTGGATCAGGTGTTTGCTTTGAAGAATGTATGTGAGAAATACTTAGAAAAGCAAATGGATTTGTATGTAGCATTTATGGATCTGGAGAAGGCATATGATAGAGTTGATAGAGATGCTCTGTGGAAGGTATTAAGAATATATGGTGTGGGAGGCAAGTTAGAAGCAGTGAAAAGTTTTTATTGAGGATGTAAGGGATGTGTACGTGTAGGAAGAGAGGAAAGTGATTGGTTCTCAGTGAATGTAGGTTTGCGGCAGGGGTGTGTGATGTCTCCATGGTTGTTTAATTTGTTTATGGATGGGGTTGTTAGGGAGGTGAATGCAAGAGTTTTGGAAAGAGGGGCAAGTATGAAGCCTGTTGGGGATGAGAGAGCTTGGGAAGTGAGTCAGTTGTTCGCTGATGATTCAGCGCTGGTGGCTGATTCATGTGAGAAACTGCAGAAGCTGGTGACTGAGTTTGGTAAAGTGAGTGAAAGAAGAAAGTTAAGAGTAAATGAGAATAAGAGCAAGGTTATTAGGTACAGTAGGGTTGAGGGTCATGTCAATTGGGAGGTGAGTTTGAATGGAGAAAAACTGGAGGAAGTAAAGTGTTTTAGATATCTGGGAGCGGATCTGGCAGCGGATGGAAACATGGAAGCGGAAGTGAATCATAGGGTGGAGGAGGGGGCGAAAATCCTAGGAGCCTTGAAGAATGTGTGGAAGTCGAGAACATTATCTCGGAAAGCAAAAATGGGTATGTTTGAAGGAATAGTGGTTCCAACAATGTTGTATGGTTGCGAGGCGTGGGCTATGGATAGAGTTGTGCGCAGGAGGATGGATGTGCTGGAAATGAGATGTTTTAGGACAATGTGTCGTGTGAGGTGGTTTTATTCGAGTAAGTAACGTAAGTGTAAGAGAGATGTGTGGAAATAAAAAGAGCGTGGTTGAGAGAGAAGAAGAGGGTGTTTTGAAATGGTTTGGGCACATGGAGAGAATGAGTGAGGAAAGATTGACGAAGAGGATATATGTGTCGGAGGTGGAGGGAACGAGGAGAAGAGGGAGACCAAATTGGAGGTGGAAAGATGGAGTGAAAAAGATTTTGTGTGATCGGGGCCTGAACATGCAGGAGGGTGAAAGGAGGGCAAGGAATAGAGTGAATTGGATCGATGTGGTATACCGGGGCTGACGTGCTGTCAGTGGATTGAATCAGGGCATGTGAAGCGTCTGGGGTAAACCATGGAAAGCTGTGTAGGTATGTATATTTGCGTGTGTGGACGTATATGTATATACATGTGTATGGGGGTGGGTTGGGCCATATCTTTCGTCTGTTTCCTTGCGCTACCTCGCAAACGCGGGAGACAGCGGCAAAAGAAAAAAAAAAAAGAAATATATATATATATATATATATATATATATATATATATATATATATATATATATATATATTTTTTTTTTTTTTTTTTTATACTTTGTCGCTGTCTCCCGCGTTTGCGAGGTAGCGCAAGGAAACAGACGAAAGAAATGGCCCAACCCCCCCCATACACATGTACACACACACGTCCACACACGCAAATATACATACCTACACAGCTTTCCATGGTTTACCCCGGACGCTTCACATGCCTTGATTCAATCCACTGACAGCACGTCAACCCCTGTATACCACATCGCTCCAATTCACTCTATTCCTTGCCCTCCTTTCACCCTCCTGCATGTTCAGGCCCCGATCACACAAAATCCTTTTCACTCCATCTTTCCACCTCCAATTTGGTCTCCCTCTTCTCCTCGTTCCCTCCACCTCCGACACATATATCCTCTTGGTCAATCTTTCCTCACTCATTCTCTCCATGTGCCCAAACCATTTCAAAACACCCTCTTCTGCTCTCTCAACCACGCTCTTTTTATTTCCACACATCTCTCTTACCCTTACGTTACTTACTCGATCAAACCACCTCACACCACACATTGTCCTCAAACATCTCATTTCCAGCACATCCATCCTCCTGCGCACAACTCTATCCATAGCCCACGCCTCGCAACCATACAACATTGTTGGAACTACTATTCCTTCAAACATACCCATTTTTGCTTTCCGGGATAATGTTCTCGACTTCCACACATTTTTCAAGGCTCCCAAAATTTTCGCCCCCTCCCCCACCCTATGATCCACTTCCGCTTCCATGGTTCCATCCGCTGACAGATCCACTCCCAGATATCTAAAACACTTCACTTCCTCCAGTTTTTCTTCATTCAAACTCACCTCCCAATTGACTTGACCCTCAACCCTACTGTACCTAATAACCTTGCTCTTATTCACATTTACTCTTAACTTTCTTCTTCCACACACTTTACCAAACTCCGTCACCAGCTTCTGCAGTTTCTCACATGAATCCGCCACCAGCGCTGTATCATCAGCGAACAAGAACTGACTCACTTCCCAAGCTCTCTCATCCCCAACAGACTTCATACTTGCCCCTCTTTCCAAGACTCTTGCATTTACCTCCCTAACAACCCCATCCATAAACAAATTAAACAACCATATATATATATATATATATATATATATATATATATATATATATATATATATATATATATATATATATATATGTACGTTATCCCTGGGGTTAGGGGAGAAAGAATACTTCCCACGTATTCTCTGCGTGTCGTATGAAGCAACTAAAAGGGGAGGGAGCGGGGGTTGGAAATCCTCCCCTTTCGTTTTTTTTTTTAATTTTCCAAAACAAGGAACAGAGAAAGGGGCTAGGTGAGGTTGTTCCCCCAGGGGCCCGGTCCTCTGTTCTTAACACAACCTCGCTGGCGCGGGAAATGGCGAATACTTTAAAAAAAGGAAATATATATATATAAGTTTGTTGAGTATTGCTGGTAAATTATATGGGAGGGTATTGATTGAGAGGATGAAGGCATGTACAGAGCAGCAGATTGGGGAAGAGCAGTGTGGTTTCAGAAGTGGTAGAGGAAGTGTGGATCAGGTGTTTGCTTTGAAGAATGTATGTGAGAAATACTTAGAAAAGCAAATGGATTTGTATGTAGCATTTATGGATCTGGAGAAGGCATATGATAGAGTTGATAGAGATGGTCTGTGGAAGGTATTAAGAATATATGGTGTGGGAGGCAAGTTGTTAGAAGCAGTGAAAAGATTTTGTCGAGGATGCAAGGCATGTGTACGTGTAGGAAGAGAGGAAGGTGATTGGTTCTCAGTGAATATAGGTTTGCGGCAGGGGTGTGTGATGTCTCCATGGTTGTTTAATTTGTTTATGGATGGGGTTGTTAGGGAGGTGAATGCAAGAGTTTTGGAAAGAGGGGCAAGTATGAAGTCTGTTGTGGATGAGAGAGCTTGGGAAGTGAGTCAGTTGTTGTTCGCTGATGATACAGCGCTGGTGGCTGATTCATGTGAGAAACTGCAGAAACTGGTGACTGAGTTTGGTAAAGTGTGTGAAAGAAGAAAGTTAAGAGTAAATGTGAATAAGAGCAAGGTTATTAGGTACAGTAGGGTTGAGGGTCAAGTCAATTGGGAGGTAAGTTTGAATGGAGAAAAACTGGAGGAAGTAAAGTGTTTTAGATATCTGGGAGTGGATCTGGCAGCGGATGGAACCATGGAAGCGGAAGTAGATCATAGGGTGGGGGAGGGGGCGAAAATCCTGGGAGCCTTGAAGAATGTGTGGAAGTCGAGAACATTATCTCGGAAAGCAAAAATGGGTATGTTTGAAGGAATAGTGGTTCCAACAATGTTGTATGGTTGCGAGGCGTGGGCTATGGATAGAGTTGTGCGCAGGAGGGTGGATGTGCTGGAAATGAGATGTTTGAGGACAATGTGTGGTGTGAGGTGGTTTGATCGAGTAAGTAACGTAAGGGTAAGAGAGAGGTGTGGAAATAAAAAGAGCGTGGTTGAGAGAGCAGAAGAGGGTGTTTTGAAATGGTTTGGGCACATGGAGAGAATGAGTGAGGAAAGATTGACCAAGAGGATATATGTGTCGGAGGTGGAGGGAACGAGGAGAAGTGGGAGACCAAATTGGAGGTGGAAAGATGGAATGAAAAAGATTTTGTGTGATTGGGGCCTGAACATGCAGGAGGGTGAAAGGAGGGCAAGGAATAGAGTGAATTGGATCGATGTGGTATACCGGGGCTGACGTGCTGTCAGTGGATTGAATCGGCATGTGAAGCGTCTGGGGTAAACCATGGAAAGCTGTGTAGGTATGTATATTTGCGTGTGTGGACATGTATGTATATACATGTGTATGGGGGTGGGTTGGGCCATTTCTTTCGTCTGTTTCCTTGCGCTACCTCGCAAACGCGGGAGACAGCGGAAAAAAAAAAAAAAAAAAAAAAAAAAAATATATATATATATATATATATATATATATATATATATATATATATATATATATATATATATATATATATATATATACACATATATATATATATATACATATATATTTTTTTTTTTTTTTTTTTCAAACTATTCGCCATTTCCCGCGTCAGCGAGGTAGCGTTAAGAACAGAGAACTGGGCCACTAAGGGAATATCCTCGCCTGGCCCCCTTCTCTGTTCCTTCTTTTGGAAAATTAAAAAAAATTGAGAGGGGAGGATTTCCTGCCCCCCCGCTCCCTCCCCTTTTAGTCGCCTTCTACGACACGCAGGGAATACGTGGGAAGTATTCTTTCTCCCCTATCCCCAGGGATACCCTATCTCCAGGGATATATATATATATATATATATATATATATATATATATATATATATATATATATATATATATATATATATATATATATATATTTTTTTTTTTTTTTTTTTTTTATACTTTGTCGCTGTCTCCCGCGTTTGCGAGGTAGCGCGAGGAAACAGACGAAAGAAATGGCCCAACCCCCATACACACGTACATACACACGTCCACACACGCAAATATACATACCTACACAGCTTTCCATGGTTTACCCCAGACGCTTCACATGCCTTGATTCAATCCACTGACAGCACGTCAACCCCTGTATACCACATCGCTCCAATTCACTCTATTCCTTGCCCTCCTTTCACCCTCCTGCATGTTCAGGCCCCGATCACACAAAATCTTTTTCACTCCATCTTTCCACCTCCAATTTGGTCTCCCTCTTCTCCTCGTTCCCTCCACCTCCGACACATATATCCTCTTGGTCAATCTTTCCTCACTCATTCTCTCCATGTGCCCAAACCATTTCAAAACACCCTCTTCTGCTCTCTCAACCACGCTCTTTTTATTTCCACACATCTCTCTTACCCTTACGTTACTTACTCGATCAAACCACCTCACACCACACATTGTCCTCAAACATCTCATTTCCAGCACATCCATCCTCCTGCGCACAACTCTATCCATAGCCTACGCCTCGCAACCATACAACATTGTTGGAACCACTATTCCTTCAAACATACCCATTTTTGCTTTCCGAGATAATGTTCTCGACTTCCACACATATATATATATATATATATTTTTTTTTTTTTTTTTTCAAACTATTCGCCATTTCCCGCGTTAGCGAGGTAGCGTTAAGAACAGAGGATTGGGCCTTTTTTGGAATATCCTCACCTGGCCCCCTCTGTTCCTTCTTTTGGAAAATTTAAAAAAAAAAAAAAAAAAAAAAAAAAAAAACGAGAGGGGAGGATTTCCAGCCCCCCGCTCCCTCCCCTTTTAGTCGCCTTCTACGACACGCAGGGAATACGTGGGAAGTATTCTTAATCCCCTATCCCCAGGGATAAAATATATATATATATATATATATATGTATATATATATATGTATATATATATATATATATATATATATATATATATATATATGTATATATATATATATGTAAAATATATATATATATATATATATATATATATATATATATATATATATATATATATATATATATATATATATATATATATATATATATATATATATATATATATATATATATATATATATATATATATATATATATATATATATATATATATATATATATATATATATATATATATATATATATATCCCTGGGGATAGGGCTGAAAAAATACATCCCTCGCATTCCTCACTTGTCGTAGAAGGCGACTAAAGGCGACGGGAGCGGGGGGCCAGAAACCCTCCCCTCCTTGTATTTTAACTTTCTAAAAGGGGAAACAGAAGAAGGAGTCACGCGGGGAGTTCTCATCGTCCTCGAAGGCTCATATTGGGGTGTCTAAATGTGTGTGGATGTAACCAAGATGAGAAAAAAGGAGAGATACGTAGTATGTTTGAGGAAGGAACCTGGATGTTTTGGGTCTGAGTGAAACGAAGCTAAAGGGTAAAGGGGAAGAGTGGTTTGGGAATGTCTTGGGAGTAAAGTCAGGGGTTAGTGAGAGGACAAGAGCAAGGGAAGGAGTAGCAGTACTCCTGAAACAGGAGTTGGGAGTATGTGATAGAATGTAAGAAAGTAAATTCTCGATTAATATGGGTAAAACTGAAAGTTGATGGAGAGAGGTGGGTGATTATTGGTGGATATGCACCTGGGCATGAGAAGAAAGATCATGAGAGGCAAGTGTTTTGGGAGCAGTTGGGATGAGTGTGTTAGTGGTTTTAATGCACAAGACCGGGTTATAGTGATGGGTGATTTGAATGCAAAGGTGAGTAATGTGGCAGTTGAGGGAATAATTGGTACACATGGTGTGTTCAGTGTTGTAAATGGAAGTGGTGAAGACCATGAAGATTTATGTTATGAAAAAGGACTGGTGATTGGGAATACCTGGTTTAAAAAGCAAGATATACATAAGTATACGTATGTAAGTAGAAGAGATGGCCAGAGAGCGTTATTGGATTACGTGTTAATTCATAGGCATGCGAAAGAGAGACTTTTGGATGTTAATGTGTCTGATCATTATCCGTGGAGGCGAAGGTGAAGATTTGTAGGGGTTTTCAGAAAAGAAGAGAGAATGTTGGGGTAAAGAGATTGGTGAGAGTAAGTGGGCTTGGGAAGGAGACTTGCGTGAGGAATTACTAGGAGAGACTGAGTAACGACTGGAAAAAGGTGAAAACAAAGGAGGTGAGGGGAGTGGTGAGGAATGGGATGTATTTAGGGAAGCAGTGATGGCTTGCGAAATGATGCTTGTGGTATGAGAAACGTGGGAGGTGGGTTGATTAGAAAGGGTAGTGAGTGGTGGGATGAAGAAGTAAGGTTATTAGTTAGAGAGAATGAGAGGCATTTGGACTATTCTTGCAAGGAAAAAATGCAAATGAGTGGGAGATGTATAAAATAAAGAGGCAGGAGGTCAAGAGTAAGGTGCAAGAGGTGAAAAAGAGGGCAAATGAGAGTTGGGGTGAGAGAGTATCATTAAATTTTAGGGAGAAAAAAAAGATGTTTTGGAAGGAGGTAAATAAAGTGCGTAAGACAAGGGAACAAATGGGAACTTCAGTGAAGGGGGCCAATGGGGAGGTGATAAAAAGTAGTGGTGATGTGAGAAGGTGATGGAGTTAGTATTTTGAAGGTTTATTGAATGTGTTTGATGATAGAATTGTAGATATAGGGTGTTTTGGTCGAGGTGGTGTGCAAAATGAGAGGGTTAGGGAAAATGATTTGGTAAACAGAGAAGTAGTAAAAGCTTTGCGGAAGATGAAAGCCGGCAAGGCAGCAGGTTTGGATGGTATTACATTGGAATTTATTAAAAAAGTGGGTGCCTGTATTGTTGACTGGTTGGTAAGGTTATTTAATGTATGTATGGTTCATGGTGAGGTGCCTGAGGATTGGCGGAATGCTTGCATAGTGCCATTGTACAAAGGCAAATGGGATAAGAATGAGTGCTCAAATTATAGAGGTATAAGTATGTTGAGTATTCCTGGTAAATTATATGGGAGGGTATTGATTGAGAGGATGAAGGCATGTACAGTCACAGATTGGGGAAGAGCAGTGTGGTTTCAGAAGTGGTAAAGGATGTGTGGATGACGTGTTTGCTTTGAGGAATGTATGTGAGAAATACTTAGAAAAGGAAATGGATTTGTATGTAGCATTCATCGATCTGGAGAAGGCATGTGACAGAGTTGATAGAGATGCTCTGTGGAATTTATTAAGAATATATGGTGTGGGAGGCAAGTTGTTAGAAGCAGTGAAAAGTTTCTATCGAGGATGTAATGTATGTGTACATGTAGGAAGAGAGGAAAGTGATTGGTTCTCATTGAATGTAAGTTTGCGGGAGGGGTGTGTGATGTCTCCATGGTTGTTTAATTTGTTTATGGATGGGGTTGTTAGGGAGGTGAATGCAAGAGTTTTGGAAAGAGGGGCAATTATGCAGTCTGTTGTGGATGAGGGGCTTGGGAAGTGAGTCAGTTGTTGTTTGCTGATGATACAGCGCTGGTGGCTGATTCATGTGAGAAACTGCAGAAGCTGGTGACTGAGTTTGGTAAAGTTTGTGAAAGAAGAAAGTTGAGAGTAACTGTGAATAAGAGCAAGGTCGTTAGGTACAGTAGGGTTGAGGGTTAAGTCAATTGAGAGGCAAGTTGGAGGAAGTGTATTGTTTTAGATATCTGGGAGTGGATCTGGCAGCGGATGGAACCATGGAAGCGGAAGTGAATCATAGGGTGGGGGAGGGGGTGAAAATCCTGGGAGCCTTGAAGAATGTGTGGAAGTCGAGAGCATTATCTCGGAAAGCAAATATTGGTATGTTTGAAGGAATAGTGGTTCCAACAATGTTGTATGGTTGCGAGGCGTGGGCTATGGATAGAGTTGTGCGGAGGACGGTGGATTCGGAGGTGTGCGGAGGACGCTGGAAATGAGATGTTTGAGGACAATATATGATGTGAGGTGGTTTGATCGAGTAAGTAATAATAGGGTAAGAGAGATGTGTCGTAATAAAAAGAGTGTTGTTGAGAGAGCACAAGAGGGTGTTTTGAAATGGTTTGGTCACTTGGAGAGAATGAGTGAGGAAAGATTGACCAAGAGGATATACGTGTCAGAGGTGGAGGGAACGAGGAGAAGTGGGAGACCAAAATGGAGGTGGAAAGATGGAGTGAAAAAGATTTTAAGTGATCGGGGCCTGAACATGCAGGAGGGTGAAAGGCGGGGAAGGAATAGAGTAAATTGGAACGATGTGGTATACCGGGGTCGACGTGCTGTCAATGGATTAAACCATGGCATGTGAAGCGTTTTGGGTAAACCATGGAAAGTTCTATGGGGCCTGGATGTGGAATGGGAGCTGTGGTTTCGGTGCATTATTACATGACAGCTAGTGACTGAGTGTGAACGAATGGAGCCTTTCTTTGTTGTCTTTTCCTAGCGCTACCTCGCACACATGAGGTGGGGGGGGTTGTTATATCATGTGTGGCGAGGTTGCGATGTGAATGAATAAAGGCAGACAGTATGAATTATGTACATGTGTATATATGTATATGTCTGTCTGTGTGTATATATATGTATATGTCTGTCTGTGTGTATATATATGTATACGTTGAGATGTATAGGTATATATATTTGCGTGTGTGGACGTTTATGTATATACATGTGTATGTGGGTGGGTTGGGCCATTCTTTCGTCTGTTTCCTTTCGCTATCGCGCTAACGCGGGAGACAACGACAAAGCAAAATAGATATATAAAATGAATATATATCTTGTCTTCCTGCCTTTGTTTTATACATCTCACTGTCATTTGAATCATTTCCCTGCAAAAATCGTCTAAATGCCTTTCTCTTCTCTTTCAGTAATAATCTTACTTCTTCATCCTACCACTCTCTACCCTTTCTAATAATCTGCCCACCTCCCACGCTTCTCATGCCAGAAGAATGTCTTGCGCAAGCCATTACTACTTCACTAAATACATCCCATTCCTCCCCCACTCCCCTTACGTCCTTTGTTCTCACCTTTTTTCATTTTGTACTCAGTTTCTCCTTGCACTTCCTCACACAAGTCTCCTTCCCAATCTCACTTACTCTCACCACTCTCTTCACCCCAATATTCTTTCTCGTTTTCTGAAAACGTCTACAAGCCTTCACTTTCGCCTCCACAAGATCATGATCAGACATCCTTCCAGTTGCACCTCTCAGCACATTAAGATCCAAAAGTCTCTCTTTCGCGCGCCTATCAATTACCACGTAATCCAATAACGCTCTCTCGCCATCTCTCCTACTTCCATACGTATACTTATGTATATCTTTCTTTTTAAAACAGGTATTCCCAATCACCAGAGTTTTTTCATCACATAAATATACAAGCTCTTCACCATATCCATTTACAACTCTGAACACCCCATGTACACCAATTGTTCCCTCAACTGCCACATTACTCACCTTTGCATTCAAATCACCCATCACTATATCTCAGTCTCGTGGATCAAAACTACTAACATGCTCACTCAGCAGCTCCCAAAACACTTTCTTCTCATGCCCGGGTGCATATGAACCAATAATCACCTATCTCTCTCCATCTACTTTCAGTTTACCCATATCAATATAGAGTTTAATTTCTTACACTCTATCACATACTTCCACCACTGCTGTTTCAGGAGTAGTGCTACTCCTTCCCTTGCTCTCGTCCTCTCAATAACCCCTGACTTTATTCCCAAGACATTCCCAAACCACTCTTCCCCTTTAACCTTGAGCTTCGTTTCACTCAGAGCCAAGCCATCCAGGTTCCTTTCCTCAAACATACTTACTATTTCTCCTTTTTTATCATCTTGGTTATATCCTCAAAAATTGAGACACCGCAATCTGAGCCTTCGAGGAGGATGAGCAGTCCTTGCGTGACTCCTTCTTCAGTTTCCCCATTAGAAAGCTAAAATACGAGAAGGGAAGGGTCAAGAGAAAGGTGCAAGAGATGAGAAAGAGGGCAAATTAGAATTTGGGAGAGAGAGTATCATTAAATTTTAGGGAGAATAAAAGATTTGTGGATCAGATGTTTGCTTTGAGGAATGTATGAGAGAAATACTTAGAAAAGCAAATGGATTTGTATATATCATTTTCGGATCTGGAGAAGGCATATGATAGAGTTGATAGAGATGCTCTATGGAAGGTATTAAGAATATATTGTGTGGGAGGCATGTTGTTAAAAGCAGTGAAAAGTTTTTTATCGAGGAGTTAAGGTATGTGTACCTGTAGGAAGAGAGGAAAGTGATTAGTTCTAATGTTAATTTTCGTTTGCTGCAGGGGTGCGTGATGTTTCCATGGTTGTTTAATTTGTTTATGGATTGGGTTTTTAGGGAGGTAAATGCATGAGTTTTGGAAAGAGGGGCAGTATGCAGTCTGTTGTGGATGAGAGAGCCTGGGAAGTGAGTCAGTTGTTGTTCGCTCATGATACATCGCTAGTGGCTGATTCATGTGAGAAACTGCAGAAGCTGGTGACTGAGTTTGGTAAAGTGTGTGAAAGAAGAAAGCTGAGAGTAAATGTGAATAAGAGCAAGGTTACTAGGTACAGTAGGGTTGAGGGACAAGTTAATTGGGAGGTGAGTTTGAATGGAGAAAAACTGGAGGAAGTGAAGTGTTTTAGATATCTGGGAGTGGATTTGGCAGCGGATGGAACCAGGGAAGAGGAAGTGAATCATAGGGTGGGGGAGGGGGCGAAATTTGTGGGAGCGTTGGAAAATGTGTGGAATTCGAGAACGTTATCTAGGAAGGCAAAAATGGGTATGTTTGAAGGAATAGTGGTTCCAACAATGTTATATGGTTGCGAGACGGCTATAGATAGAGTTGTGCGCAGGAGGGTGGATGTGCTGGAAATGAGATGTTTGAGGACAATATGTGGTGTTAGGTGGTCTGATCGAGAAAGTAACGTAAGGGTAAGAGAGATGTGTGGTAATAAAAAGAGTGTGGTTGAGATATCAGAAGAGGGTGTTTTGAAATGGTTTGGTCACATGGAGAGAATGAGTGAGGAAAGATTGACAAAGAATACATATGTGTCAAAGGTGGAGGGAACGAGGAGAGGTGGGAGACCAAATTGGAGGAGGAAAGATGGAGTGAAAAAGATTTTGAATGATCGGGGCCTGAACATGCAGGAGGGTGAAAGGTGTGCAAGGAATAGGGTGAATTGGAACGATATGGTATACCGGGGTCGACGTGCTGTCAGTGGATTGAACCAGGGCATGTGAAGCGTCTGGGGTAAACCATGGAAAATTCTGTGGGACCGGGATGTGGAAAGGGAGCTGTGGTGTCAGTGCATTATACATGACACCTAGAGACTGAGTGTGAACGAATGTTGCCTTTGTTGCCATCTTAGCGCTACCTCGTGCACATGCGGGGGAAGGGGTCTTCATTTCATGTGTGGTAGGATGGCGACGGGAATGAATAAGTGCAGACAGTATGAAGTATGTACTTGTGTATATATGTATACGTCTATGTATGTATGTATATGTATACGTTGAGATGTATAGGTATGTATATGTTCATGTTTCTACGTGGATGTATATACATGTGTATGTGGGTGGGTTGTGCCATTCTTTCGTCTGTTTCCTTGCACTACCTCGCTAAAGCGGGAGACAGCGACAAAGCAAAATAAATGCTAAATAAATATATATATTTTATTATACTTTGTCGCTGACTCCCGCGTTTGCGAGGTAGCGCAAGGAAACAGACGAAAGAAAATAGCTCAACCCACCCCCATACACATGTATATACATACACGTCCACACACGCAAATATACATATCCATACATCTCAATGTACACATACATATACACACACAGACATATACATATATACACATGCATACAGTTCAAACTATCTGCCTTTATTCATTCCCATCGCCACCTCGCCAGACATGGAATAACATCCCCCTCCCCCCTCATGTGTGCGAGGTAGCGCTAGGAAAAGACAACAAAGGCCACATTCATTCACACTCAGTCTCTAGCTGTCGTGCAATAATGCCCGAAACCACAGCTCCCTTTCCATATCCAGGCCCCACACAACTTTCCATGGCTTACCCCAGACTCTTCACATGTCCTGATTT
The DNA here is from genome assembly GCF_036320965.1 of Panulirus ornatus. NCBI lineage: Eukaryota > Metazoa > Arthropoda > Malacostraca > Decapoda > Palinuridae > Panulirus > Panulirus ornatus. Next base: position 25,718,028 of record NC_092248.1, on the reverse strand, counting down.
AATCCATTGGCAGCACGTCGACCCCGTTATACCACATCAATCCAATTCACTCTATTCCTTCCCCGCCTTTCACCCTCCTGCTGGTTCAGGCCCCGATGACACAAAATCTTTTTCACTCCATCTTTCCACCTCCAATTTGGTCTCCCACTTCTCGTTCCCTCCACCTCCGACACATATATCCTCTTGGTCATTCTTTCCCCACTCATTCTCTCCATGTGCCCAAACCATTTCAAAACACCCTCTTCTGCTCTCTCAACAACACTCTTTTTATTTCCACACATCTCTCTTACCCTTACATTACTTACTCGATCAAACCACCTCACACCACACATTGTCGTCAAACATATCATTTCCAGCACATCCATCCTCCTGCGCACGCCTCGCAACCATACAACATTGTTGGAACCACTATTCCTTCAAACATACTCATTTTTGCTTTCCGAGATAATGTTCTCGACTTCCACACATTCTTCAAGGCTCCCAGGATTTTCGCCCCCTCCTCCATCCTATGATTCACTTCCGCTTCCATGGTTCCATCCGCTGCCAGATCCACTCCCAGATATCTAAAACACTTTACTTCCTCCAGTTTTTCTCCATTCAAACTTACCTCCCAATTGCCTTGACCCTCAACCCTACTGTACCTAATAACCTTCCTCTTATTCACATTTACTCTTAACTTTCTTCTTTCACACACTTTACCAAACTCAGTCACCAGCTTCTGCAGTTTCTCACATGAATCAGCCACCAGCGCTGTATCATCATCTTGCGTGCAAAATTTGAATTATAATGATTCGGTTTATTTAACTAAGGAGGAGCCATCCGGTTGAAATTACAATATCGAGGTGTTACAGATTTAAGAGGTCATGATAGTAAGAAGTTGAATACCCTGTTTTTTTGTGCGTGTGTGTGTGTGTGTATGTGTGTGTGTGTGTGTGTGTGTGTGTGTGTGTGTGTGTGTGTCTGGGTGTTTATGTGTGTGTGTGTTTCGTGTGTGTGTGTGTGTGTGTGTGTGTGTGTGTGTGTGTAAGACATCACTTTCCATATCTATTGCTGGAACTCTTGCAAAACAAACGGTTTATGTTTGGATAGATTTCGTCATTACGTCAAACAATTTGGTTTAATTGTAAGCCAATACATTTACGTGATGTCTTAAACTGGACATGGTGGGCGGAGGATAATGAAACTATACACGGCAGTGGACTGAGACCATTTAATAAGTTGATGAATTTTTCACAATGTGAATGATATTCCGGTATGGATGTCATACTCCAATATGGATGTGATATTCCGATATGGATATCACATTCCGATATTCATATGATATTCGCAGGTAAATGTCATCAGTGAGGACAAATACCTAAATATCCTCGTTCGAAGCAAAGTATTATTCCCTAACGTGTGTGTGATCCTGTAGTGTGGTGTGTGACCCTCACCAGCTATGGTGATCCATATTAACTATTCTAATGCCATCGGTAAGGATCGAGTGGCTTCATTATGATACAAAAAATCAACTCAGGTTCTCTTAAACTGATTCTCTATGGACGGCAATGAAGTCCTGACAATTTAGATATTTAGCCTGAGCAGTTTGCTTGGAAACAATTATTTGTTATTGTAGTTTTTATCAGTTTGAAGGAAGATATTACCATGTTAGTTCCCTGCATCACTACTCCCAATATTACCATGTTAGTTCCCTGCATCACTACTACCCATGTTATGAACATAAGATTAGGATGTAAGAGTATTATAACCCATGTTATGAACATAAGATTAGGATGTAAGAGTATTATAACCCATGTTATGAACATAAGATTAGGATGTAAGAGTATTATAACCCATGTTATGAACATAAGATTAGGATGTAGGAGTATTATAACCCATGTTATGAACATAAGATTAGGATGTAGGAGTATTATAACCCATGTTATGAACATAAGATTAGGATGTGGGAGTATCATAACCCATGTTATGAACATAGGATGTGGGAGTATCATAACCCATGCTATGAAGATAAGATAGGATGTAGGAGTATTATAACCCATGTTATGAACATAAGATTAGGATGTGGGAGTATCATAACCCATGTTATGAACATAGGATGTGGGAGTATCATAACCCATGCTATGAAGATAAGATAGGATGTAGGAGTATTATAACCCTTGTTATGAAGATAAGATAGGATGTAGGAGTATTATAACCCATGTTATGAACATAAGATAGGATGTAGGAGTATTATAACCCATGTTATGAAGATAAGATAGGATGTAGGAGTATTATAACCCATGTTATGAAGATAAGATAGGATGTAGGAGTATTATAACCCATGTTATGAAGATAAGATAGGATGTAGGAGTATTATAACCCATGTTATGAACATAAGATAGGATGTGGGAGTATTATAACCCATGTTATGAACATAAGATAGGATGTAGGAGTATTATAACCCATGTTATGAAGATAAGATAGGATGTAGGAGTATTATAACCCATGTTATGAACATAAGATAGGATGTAGGAGTATTATAACCCATGTTATGAACATAAGATAGGATGTAGGAGTATCATAACCCATGTTATGAAGATAAGATAGGATGTAGGAGTATTATAACCCATGTTATGAAGATAAGATAGGATGTAGGAGTATTATAACCCATGTTATGAACATAAGATAGGATGTAGGAGTATTATAACCCATGTTATGAAGATAAGATAGGATGTAGGAGTATTATAACCCATGTTATGAACATAAGATTAGGATGTAGGAGTATTATAACCCATGTTATGAACATAAGATTAGGATGTAGGAGTATTATAACCCATGTTATGAACATAAGATTAGGATGTAGGAGTATTATAACCCATGTTATGAACATAAGATTAGGATGTAGGAGTATTATAACCCATGTTATGAACATAAGATTAGGATGTAGGAGTATTATAACCCATGTTATGAACATAAGATTAGGATGTAGGAGTATTATAACCCATGTTATGAACATAAGATTAGGATGTAGGAGTATTATAACCCATGTTATGAACATAAGATTAGGATGTAGGAGTATTATAACCCATGTTATGAACATAAGATTAGGATGTAGGAGTATTATAACCCATGTTATGAACATAAGATTAGGATGTAGGAGTATTATAACCCATGTTATGAAGATAAGATAGGATGTAGGAGTATTATAACCCATGTTATGAACATAAGATTAGGATGTAGGAGTATTATAACCCATGTTATGAAGATAAGATAGGATGTAGGAGTATTATAACCCATGTTATGAACATAAGATTAGGATGTAGGAGTATTATAACCCATGTTATGAACATAAGATTAGGATGTAGGAGTATTATAACCCATGTTATGAACATAAGGTATATTTTCTTTGTTTATCATCTGCTTCTTCCTTGTCATACGTCTTGAGTTAACATTCCCCTCACGTTGCCAACGTCTTATCCATCGGCAGACTGTGGTCACGCTGGTGCCCAGCTCATGTGCTATTGCCTGGGTAGGAATTCCTTCCAACCACATCCATACAAGACTAAGACGCTGTGCCAAACTTGTTGGTTTGAATGTGCGCCTCCGATTCATCGTCCTGTATGAAGATGAAATTCAAATTTTCCACAGTCGGATGATGGAGATAATGTTTCCCTGATATAAGCAGTGGTACTTTATATGTCTACCTAGAAGCAGTAACATTTTCAAATTTTCAGTTTGTTCATTAATGAGTTCGTCATAAATTGAGAATGATGAAAAATATACACTATCTAGTATCACACACACACACACACACACACACACACACACATACACACACACACATATACACACATAATCAATAAGACTGAGGTACTGAGAGTGAAGAGTTGTAGATGATATGGGGAAATAAAGGACAAGTGTAAGTTAATCAAACTGGAGGACAATTGTACAGCCCAACACTAGGGAGATGGACAATGGCGGGAGGAGGTTTTCAGACATTGATATACCCAAGAAGAACATCAACAGGATACCAGAGGGACCTGACCCACACAACTACCCGAAGAGATTTTACCATGTGGTGAGGTGAGGATGTTTGCAGATGCTCTAGCGATCTCCTGAAGTACTGTTAAAGATGTGGTTGCTGAAAGATAAATTCCTAAGTGAGAGAATAGAGGCAAGGGTTATCCCATTTATGATGCCGACCAGTCTCTGTAACGAGGTGGTCTGTGAGGTTATGCAGAGGGTGATCAGAAAGCAAATTGATGACTTCCTACAGTGGAGAAATTACTTAAAAAATAACATTATGTGTAACGAGTCATGGAAGGCTGATCAAGATGCTGGATAACGAGGCAGAAGTAAGGGGACGATTCCTTCGATGGATAGAAGATTTCATGAGTGGAAAGGAACAAAGGATACATGTCAGAGGTACCTTCCTCAAAATGGGTTGAGGTTTTGTAGAGGTGAAGTGCCGGAGAAGTCTATTCTTTGACCATTACTCAGTTTGATCTGTCAATGAACCTGCTAAAAGGTAAGGAATCCTACTTGAATATGTTTGCAGATGATGCAAAATTCATGAGGGAATTATAAATCGAAGAAGATTGGATCTACTCTCATGAGGACAAAGACAAAATCCATGGTAACTTATAGGCAAGATATGAGGGAAGGCAACATAGATGGTTCCTCTCCAAGAGACAAGAAAGTGAGAAGTGATCTCATTACAGATTTTTAGGTTTTTTGATCATTTGGATCATGTAGACAGTAAACAGTTCTTCGAAAGATGAAGGACAGGATGTAAAGATTGACTTATATAGTATAAGGCTGGTGTAAAAATGCAATAAACTTAACGAGAACATAATATATGAGGAGAGCATTTAGAAGTTATGATCGTATAGATGGTTCAAGACATATGCTTTACGAGTGTAAAACTCCCTTCTTGTAAGGTTCAAATATGCTGTTTAGATAACTGTTTCTTCCGGATCACCTTGAAGCTTTGAAACTATACTTTGTGATGTCTTTCACAATAACTATGACTTTGCCGCACAATTCAAAAGACAGATGTTTTACTTCTCTCAAAGTTTCGTAAATGTTTTCCTTGTCTCGTCCTTTTCCCGTTCGTAATCCACTCTACATTTCAAATAAGGCCCAGCCTCGGTATAGGCTATTGTCATGACTGGAGTGTCCAACGTAAGTAAAAAGTAACTACACACACACACACACACACACACACACACACACACACACACACAAACACACACACACACACACACACACACACACACACACACTGTTACAGTTATCTCGTTTCATTCATCATAATTGTTTCCGTCATCCATTATATTTTGTTTTACTTTCTATGTAAGATACGTTTTGTTCTTTAGAAAAGTCTTATTGTCGTATGTTACAATATGAAATTTTGTTTACTAAATTGTAAATGAAGTAGTAGTAGATGCTTTTGCTATCATTACAATTTATGGAAGACTAAGGAATGTGTAAGAAATCAAATATAGAAATAGGAAGAACTTGCACACGAAATAAAAAGTAATGAAATCATTCGGTTCTAGCTCATTCTCTCTCTGAATAGGTTTTGGGTAGGATGTTGAGCAACGCTGTCGGGAAAATGGGTCATATCATTTGTACACATCTTGATAATTTCAAAGAATTCTTGTATAATGTGAGGACAGAATATTTGCATAAGACTTGCTAAGTGAAAGAGGAAAAGGCAGATTATTGTGTTATTTATTGTATTATTGATTGTATTAGGAGTGAATGATGTTACATCTATGTTCAGAGAGAATATGTTATTTGATGATGTAAAAATAATTTCATAGCTTTTATATCACTGTGTTTGTTATTTAACCAGTGTTAGATGGAAAGAGTTGTATCAATATATATATATATATATATATATATATATATATATATATATATATATATATATTTTTCTTTTTTTTGCCGCTGTCTCCCGCGTTTGCGAGGTAGCGCAAGGAAACAGACGAAAGAAATGGCCCAACCCACCCCCATACACATGTATATACATACGTCCACACACGCAAATATACATACCTTCACAGCTTTCCATGGTTTACCGCAGACGCTTCACATGCCCTGATTCAATCCACTGACAGCACGTCAAACCCGGTATACCACATCGATCCAATTCACTCTATTCCTTGCCCTCCTTTCACCCTCCTGCATGTTCAGGCCCCGATCACACAAAATCTTTTTCACTCCATCTTTCCACCTCCAATTTGGTCTCCCACTTCTCCTCGTTCCCTCCACCTCCGACACATATATCCTCTTGGTCAAACTTTCCTCACTCATTCTCTCCATGTGCCCAAACCATTGCAAAACACCCTCTTCTGCTCTCTCAACCACGCTCTTTTTATTTCCACACATCTCTCTTACCCTTACGTTACTTACTCGATCAAACAACCTCACACCACACATTGTCCTCAAACATCTCATTTCCAGCACATCCACCCTCCTGCGCACAACTCTATCCATAGCCCACGCCTCGCAACCATACAACATTGTTGGAATCACTATTCCTTCAAACATACCCATTTTTGCTTTCCGAGATAATGTTCTCGACTTCCACACATTCTTCAAGGCTCCCAGGATTTTCGCCCCCTCCCCCACCCTATGATCCACTTCCGCTTCCATGGTTCCATCCGCTGCTAGATCCACTCCCAGATATCTAAAACACTTTACTTCCTCCAGTTTTTCTCCATTCAAACCTACCTCCCAATTGCCTTGACCCTCAACCCTACTGTACCTAATAACCTTGCTCTTATTCACATTTACTCTTAACTTTCTTCTTTCACACACTTTACCAAACTCAGTCACCAGCTTCTGCAGTTTCTCACATGAATCAGCCACCAGCGCTGTATCATCAGCGAACAACAACTGTCTCACTTCCCAAGCTCTCTCATCCACAACAGACTTCATACTTGCCCCTCTTTCCAAAACTCTTGCATTCACCTCCCTAACAACTCCATCCATAAACAAATTAAACAACCATGGAGACATCACACACCCCTGCCGCAAACCTACATTCACTAAGAACAAATCACTTTCCTCTCTTCCTACAAGTACACATGCCTTACATCCTCGATAAAAACTTTTCACTGCTTCTAACAACTTTCCTCCCACACCATATATTCTTAATACCTTCCACAGAGCATCTCTATCAACTCTATCATATGCCTTCTCCAGATCCATAAATGCTACATACAAATCCATTTGCTTTTCTAAGTATTTCTCACATACATTCTTCAAAGCAAACACCTGATCCACACATCCTCTACCACTTCTGAAACCACACTGCTCTTCCCCAATCTGATGCTCTGTACATGCCTTCACGATCTCAATCAATACCCTCCCATATAATTTACCAGGAATACTCAACAAACTTATACCACTGAAATTTGAACACTCACTCTTATCCCCTTTGCCTTTGTACAATGACACTATGCACGCATTCCGCCAATCCTCAGGCACCTCACCATGAGTCATACATACACTAAATAGCCTTACCAACCAGTCAACAATACAGTCACCACCTTTTTTGATAAATTCCACTGCAATACCATCCAAACCTGCTGCCTTGCCGGCTTTCATCTTCCGCAAAGCTTTTACTACCTCTTCTCTGTTTACCAAATCATTATCCCTAACCCTCTCACTTTGCACACCACATCGACCAAAACACCCTATATCTGCCACTCTATCATCAAACACATTCAACAAACCTTCAAAATACTCACTCCATCTCCTTCTCACATCACCACTACTTGTTATCACCTCCCCATTTGCGCCCTTCACTGAAGTTCCCATTTGCTCCCTTGTCTTACGCACTTTATTTACCTCCTTCCAGAACATCTTTTTATTCTCCCTAAAATTTAATGATACTCTCTCATCCCAACTCTCATTTGCCCTCTTCTTCACCTCTTGCACCTTTCTCTTGACCTCCTGTCTCTTTCTTTTATACATCTCCCACTCAACTGCATTTTTTCCCTGCAAAAATCGTCCAAATGCCTCTCTCTTCTCTTTCACTAATAATCTTACTTCTTTATCCCACACTCACTACCCTTTCTAATCAACCCACCTCCCACTCTTCTCATGCCACAAGCATCTTTTGCGCAATCCATCACTGATTCCCTAAATACATCCCATTCCTCCCCCACTCCCCTTACTTCCATTGTTCTCACCTTTTTCCATTCTGTACTCAGTCTCTCCTGGTACTTCCTCACACAAGTCTCCTTCCCAAGGTCACTCTCACCACCCTCTTCACCCCAACATTCACTCTTCTTTTCTGAAAACCCATACAAATCTTCACCTTCGCCTCCACAAGATAATGATCACACATCCCTCCAGTTGCACCTCTCAGCACATTAACATCCAAAAGTCTCTCTTTCGCGCGCCTGTCAATTAACACGTAATCCAATAACGCTCTCTGGCCATCTCTCCTACTTACATACGTATACTTATGTATATCTCGCTTTTTTAACCAGGTATTCCCAATCACCAGTCTTTTTTCAGCACATAAATCTACAAGCTCTTCACCATTTCCATTTACAACACTGAACACCCCATGTATACCAATTATTCCCTCAACTGCCATACATATATATATATATATATATATATATATATATATATATATATATATATATATATATATATATATATATGATTGGTTCTCAGTGAATGTAGGTTTGCGGCAGGGGTGTGTGATGTCTCCATGGTTGTTTAATTTGTTTATGGATGGGGTTGTAAGGGAGGTAAATGCAAGAGTCCTGGAAAGAGGGGCAAGTATGAAGTCTGTTGGGGATGAGAGAGCTTGGGAAGTGAGTCAGTTGTTGTTCGCTGATGATACAGCGCTGGTGGCTGATTCATGTGAGAAACTGCAGAAGCTGGTGACTGAGTTTGGTAAAGTGTGTGGAAGAAGAAAGTTGAGAGTAAATGTGAATAAGAGCAAGGTTATTAGGTACAGTAGGGGTGAGGGTCAAGTCAATTGGGAGGTGAGTTTGAATGGAGAAAAACTGGAGGAAGTGAAGTGTTTTAGATATCTGGGAGTGGATCTGTCAGCGGATGGAACCATGGAAGCGGAAGTGGATCATAGGGTGGGGGAGGGGGCGAAAATTTTGGGAGCCTTGAAAAATGTGTGGAAGTCGAGAACATTATCTCGGAAAGCAAAAATGGGTATGTTTGAAGGAATAGTGGTTCCAACAATGTTGTATGGTTGCGAGGCGTGGGCTATGGATAGAGATGTGCGCAGGAGGATGGATGTGCTGGAAATGAGATGTTTGAGGACAATGTGTGGTGTGAGGTGGTTTGATCGAGTAAGTAACGTAAGGGTAAGAGAGGTGTGTGGAAATAAAAAGAGCGTGGTTGAGAGAGCAGAAGAGGGTGTTTTGAAATGGTTTGGGCACATGGAGAGAATGAGTGAGGAGAGATTGACCAAGAGGATATATGTGTCGGAGGTGGAGGGAACGAGGAGAAGAGGGAGACCAAATTGGAGGTGGAAAGATGGAGTGAAAAAGATTTTGTGTGATCGGGGCCTGAACATGCAGGAGGGTGAAAGGAGGGCAAGGAATAGAGTGAATTGGAGTCATGTGGTATACAGGGGTTGACGTGCTGTCAGTGGATTGAATCAAGGCATGTGAAGCGTCTGGGGTAAACCATGGAAAGCTGTGTAGGTATGTATATTTGCGTGTGTGGACGTGTGTATGTACATGTGTATGGGGGGGGGGGGGGGTTGGGCCATTTCTTTCGTCTGTTTCCTTGCGCTACCTCGCAAACGCGGGAGACAGCGACAAAGTATAAAAGAAAAAAAAAAAAAAAAAAAATATATATATATATATATATATATATATATATATATATATATATATATATATATATATATTACTTATATTTATATATATATATATCATTTATTAGTCTATTTATTATAATTTGTCGCTGTCTCCCGCGTTAGCGAGGAGGGTAAGGAAAGAGACGAAAGAATGGCCTAACCCCCCCATATACACATGTATATACATACACGTCCACGCACGCACATATACATAACTATGCATCACAACGTATACATATATATATACACACACAGACAAACATACATACACATGTACATGATTCATACTGTCTGCCTTATTTATTCTCGTCGCCACCCTGCCACACGAAATAACAACCCCTTTCCCCCGCATGTGCGCGAGGTAGCGCTAGGAAGAGACATCAAAGGCAACGTTCGTTCACATTCAGTCTCTAGCTGTCATGTATAATGCACCGAAACCACAGCTCCCTTTCCTCATCCAGTCCTCAAAGAACTTTCAGTTGTTTACTCTAGACACTTCACATGCCTTGGTTCAATCCACTGACAGCACGTCGACCCCAGTATATCACACCGTTCCAATTCACTCTATTTCTTGCACGTCTTTCACCCTCCTGCATGTTCAGGCCCCGATCACTCAAAATCTTTGTCACTCCATCTTTCCACCTCAAATTTGGTCTCCCACTTCTCCTCGTTCCCTCCACCTCTGACATATATATCCTCTTTGTCAAGCTTTCCTCATCCATTCTCTCCATGTGACCAAACCATTTTAAAACACTCTCTTCTGCTCTCTCAAAACACACCCTTTTTATTACCACGCATCTCTCTTGCCCAATCATTACTTACTCGATCAAACCACCTCATACCATATATTGCCCTTAAACATCGCATTTCCAGCACATCTACCTTCCGCCGCACAACTCTATCTATAGCCCACGCCTCGCAACCATATAAGATTGTTGGAACCACTATTACTTCAAACAAAACCCATTTTGTTTTCCAAGATAACGTTCTCGACTTCCACACATATATATATTCTTCAACGCTCCCAGAACTTTCACCCCCTCCCCCACCCTATGATTCATTTCCGCTTCCATGGCTCCTTCTGCTGTCAGATCCACTCCAAGATATCTAAAACACTTCACTTCCTCCATCTTTTCTCCTTTCAAACTTACCTCCCAATTGACTTTTCCCTCAATCCTATTGTACCTAATAACCTTGCTCTTATTCACATTTACTCTCAGCTATCTTCTTTCGCACACTTTGCCAAACTCAGTCACCAGCTTCTGCAGTTTCTCATGAATCAGTCACCAGCGCTGTATCATCAGCGAACAACAACTGACTCACTTCCCAAGCTCTCTCATTCACAACAGATTCCATACTTGCCCCTCTTTCCAAAACTCTTGCATTCACCTCCCTAACAACCCCATCCATAAAGAGATTAAACAACCATGGCGACATCACGCACCCCTGCCGCAAAGCAACATTCACTGAGAACCAATCACTTTCCTCTCTTCCTACACGTACAAATGCCTTACATCTTCGATAAAAACTTTTCACTGTTTCTAACAACTTGCCTCCCACACCATATATTCTTAATACCTTCCACAGAGCATCACTATCAACTCTATCATATGCCTTCTCAAGATCCATAAATGCTACATAAAAATTCATTTGCTTTCTAAGTATATCTTATATACGTTTTTCAAAGCAGACACCTGATCCACACATCCTCTACCACTTCTGAAACACACTGTTCTTCCACAATCTGATGCTCTATACATGCCTTCACCCTCTCAATCAATACCCTCCCATATAATTTACCAGGAATACTCAACAAACTTATACCTCTGTAATTTGAGCACTCACTCTTATCCCCTTTGCCTTTGTACAATGGCACTATGCAAGTATTCCGCCAATCTTCAAGCATCATTCTCCACAACTCTCTCACTTTGCACATCACCTAGACCAAAACACCCTATATCTGCCACTCTATCATCAAACACATTCAACAAACCTTCAAAATACTCACTCCATCTCCTTCTCACATCACCACTACTTGTTATCACCTCCCCATTAGCCGCATACACTGATGTTCCCATTCGTTCCATTGTGTTACGCACTTTCTTTACCTCCTTCCAGAACATCTTTCTATTCTCCGTATAATCTAATGATACTCTCTCACCCCAACTCTCATTTGCCCTCTTTTTCTTCTTTTGCACCTTTCTCTTCACCTCCTGCCTCTTTCTCTCATACAGCTCACAGTCACTTGCATTATTTCCCTGCAATTATCGTCCAAATGCCTCTCTCTTCTCTTTCACTAATAATCTTACTTCTTCATCCCACCTCTCACTACCCTTTCTAATCTGCCCACCTCCCACGCTTCTCATGCCACAACCATCTTTTGCAAAAGCCATCGTAGCTTCCCTAGATATATCCCATTCCTCCCCCACTCCCTTACGTCCTTTGTTCTCATCTTTTACTATTCTGTACTCAGTCTCTCCTGATACTTCCTCACTCAAGTCTCCTTCTCAAGCTCACTTAATCTCACCACTCTCTTCACCCCAACATTCTCTCTTCTTTTCTGAAAACCTCTACAAATCTTCACTTTCGCCTCCACAAGATAATGATCAGACATCCCTCCAGTTGCACCTCTCAGCACATCAAATTCCAAAAGTCTCTCTTTAACGCGCCTATCAATTAACACGTAATCTAACAACGCTCTCTGATCATCTCTCCTCCTTACATACCTATAGGATTATATATCTCTCATTTTAAACCAGGTATTCCCAATGACCAGTCCTTTCTCAGCACATAAATCTACCAGATCTTCACCATAACCATTTAAAAACTGAACGCCCCATGTACACCAATTATTCCCTCAACTGCCACAATACTCACCTTTGCATTCAAATCACACATCACTATAACCCGGTCTCGTGCATCAAAACTACTAACACACTTACTCAGCTGCTCCCAAAACACTTGCCTCTCATAATCTTTCTTCTCATGCCCAGGAGCATATGCACCAATAATCACCCATCTTTCTCCATCCTCTTTCAGTTTTACCTATATCAATCTAGAGTTTACTTTCTTTCACTCCATTACATACATACATATAGGTATATACATACATACATACATATATATATACATATATATATATATATATATATATATATATATATATATATATATATATATATATATATATATATATATATATATATATATATATATATATATATATATATATTAGTTCTTATGCATCCAAGAATAGGATATTCTCAGTGAGTGTATAAGATAAGGAAGAAAATCTCTCAGATAATTCTGATTTATCGGAAATGCACGCAGTTAGTGAGAGAAAGGAACAGGATGCAGGCCCCATACAGAACCAGCAGGGAAAACTGTAAGTATTAATGTGTTTGTGGTTAAAAGGCAGTGATAGTAAGCATAGCATGTGTGTGTATTTCTTGAGTAGCTGTGATTGCGGGCTGTCAGTACATAAGAAAAAATAATGGTTTTGATATGTTTTGAGTGTCTCTTAATAAATCAGAAAAGTATTTAACTTTTTTACACACCTTGGTTGGGGAGAGGGCAGAAAACTCATTGTGCATCAAAAGGGATAAGAGAAAGTTCAGATTGACCTAGAGAGAAACAACTTGTAGTTATACAAACGTTGCAAACTCCAAAAATGAATGACAGTGTGCTTATCTCTGATGTAAGTCGACAAGGGTGCAGTAATATTTGCTGCATGAGTACAACTTAGTGTAAAGATCTCATTCCCATGATTGTAACACTCATTACTTGCAGCACCACCATCATAGCCAATTCTGGAAATGCACAAGAAACACACTGCAGATACTTTTTGACTGTCATATGTATGTGGTGGAATAGAAAAACAAGAGAATGTGGAGTGGAAAAATAAGTGACTCAGAGAGTGAGTTTTTGTGTGGAAAAATTATGTAATAAGTATGCCTAATTTTCAGGGGTAGTGAAGGACTTTGACTTGTAAGTATACTACAAAAAGTGTATGCAAATGTTGATTGATGAAATGATGATAAAGTGACTGAATGCAGAATAAATGAGGAGCAAGGGGTATTAGGAAAGGTGAGAGATGTGTGGTGAAGATGACTGTACAAAGAATCCATTAAAAGGTTAGAAGCTGTATGCAGCATTTATGGATATGGAAAAAGTGTATGAGAAAGGCGAGTGGAATTCTTTATGGAACGTGTTAATGATATATCGGATAGGAAAACATCTTTTGGATGCCGTGTAAGTCGTCTATAGAAGCTTAAACACATGTCTAGGAATGGATGGAAAGTTGTGCAAAAGTTTTGGTATGCATGTTGGTGTGATGCAGGGTTGTGGGATGTCATGTGGCTTTTATATATATATGCTTGAGGACAATATGTGGTGTGAGGTGGTTTGATCGATTAAGTAATAATAGGGCAAGAGAGATGTGTGGTAATGAAAAGAGTGTGGTTGAGAGGGCAGAAGAGGGTGTTTTGAAATGGTTGGTCACATGGAGAGAATGAGTGAGGAAAGGTTGAGAAAGAAGATATATGTGTCGGAGGTGGAGGGAACGAGGAGAGGTTGGAGACCAAATTGGAGGTGGAAAGATGGAGTAAAAAAGATTTTGAGTGATTGGGGCCTGAACATGCAGGAGGGTGAAAGGTGTGCAAGGAATAGAGTGAATTGGAACGATGTGGTATACCGGGGTCAACGTGCTGTCAATGGATTGAACAAGTGCATGTGAAGCGTTTGGGGTAAACAATGGAAAGCTGTGTAGGTATGTATATTTGCGTGTGTGGACGTGTGTATGTACATGTGTATGGGGGGGGGGGGGGTTGGGCCATTTCTTTCGTCTGTTTCCTTGCGCTACCTCGCAAACGCGGGAGACAGCGACAAAGTATAAAAGAAAAAAAAAAAAAAAAAAATATATATATATATATATATATATATATATATATATATATATATATATATATATATATTACTTATATTATATATATATATATCATTTATTAGTCTATTTATTATAATTTGTCGCTGTCTCCCGCGTTAGCGAGGAGGGTAAGGAAAGAGACGAAAGAATGGCCTAACCCCCCCATATACACATGTATATACATACACGTCCACGCACGCACATATACATAACTATGCATCACAACGTATACATATATATATACACACACAGACAAACATACATACACATGTACATGATTCATACTGTCTGCCTTATTTATTCTCGTCGCCACCCTGCCACACGAAATAACAACCCCTTTCCCCCGCATGTGCGCGAGGTAGCGCTAGGAAGAGACATCAAAGGCAACGTTCGTTCACATTCAGTCTCTAGCTGTCATGTATAATGCACCGAAACCACAGCTCCCTTTCCTCATCCAGTCCTCAAAGAACTTTCAGTTGTTTACTCTAGACACTTCACATGCCTTGGTTCAATCCACTGACAGCACGTCGACCCCAGTATATCACACCGTTCCAATTCACTCTATTTCTTGCACGTCTTTCACCCTCCTGCATGTTCAGGCCCCGATCACTCAAAATCTTTGTCACTCCATCTTTCCACCTCAAATTTGGTCTCCCACTTCTCCTCGTTCCCTCCACCTCTGACATATATATCCTCTTTGTCAAGCTTTCCTCATCCATTCTCTCCATGTGACCAAACCATTTTAAAACACTCTCTTCTGCTCTCTCAAAACACACCCTTTTTATTACCACGCATCTCTCTTGCCCAATCATTACTTACTCGATCAAACCACCTCATACCATATATTGCCCTTAAACATCGCATTTCCAGCACATCTACCTTCCGCCGCACAACTCTATCTATAGCCCACGCCTCGCAACCATATAAGATTGTTGGAACCACTATTACTTCAAACAAAACCCATTTTGTTTTCCAAGATAACGTTCTCGACTTCCACACATATATATATTCTTCAACGCTCCCAGAACTTTCACCCCCTCCCCCACCCTATGATTCATTTCCGCTTCCATGGCTCCTTCTGCTGTCAGATCCACTCCAAGATATCTAAAACACTTCACTTCCTCCATCTTTTCTCCTTTCAAACTTACCTCCCAATTGACTTTTCCCTCAATCCTATTGTACCTAATAACCTTGCTCTTATTCACATTTACTCTCAGCTATCTTCTTTCGCACACTTTGCCAAACTCAGTCACCAGCTTCTGCAGTTTCTCATGAATCAGTCACCAGCGCTGTATCATCAGCGAACAACAACTGACTCACTTCCCAAGCTCTCTCATTCACAACAGATTCCATACTTGCCCCTCTTTCCAAAACTCTTGCATTCACCTCCCTAACAACCCCATCCATAAAGAGATTAAACAACCATGGCGACATCACGCACCCCTGCCGCAAAGCAACATTCACTGAGAACCAATCACTTTCCTCTCTTCCTACACGTACAAATGCCTTACATCTTCGATAAAAACTTTTCACTGTTTCTAACAACTTGCCTCCCACACCATATATTCTTAATACCTTCCACAGAGCATCACTATCAACTCTATCATATGCCTTCTCAAGATCCATAAATGCTACATAAAAATTCATTTGCTTTCTAAGTATATCTTATATACGTTTTTCAAAGCAGACACCTGATCCACACATCCTCTACCACTTCTGAAACCACACTGTTCTTCCACAATCTGATGCTCTATACATGCCTTCACCCTCTCAATCAATACCCTCCCATATAATTTACCAGGAATACTCAACAAACTTATACCTCTGTAATTTGAGCACTCACTCTTATCCCCTTTGCCTTTGTACAATGGCACTATGCAAGTATTCCGCCAATCTTCAAGCATCATTCTCCACAACTCTCTCACTTTGCACATCACCTAGACCAAAACACCCTATATCTGCCACTCTATCATCAAACACATTCAACAAACCTTCAAAATACTCACTCCATCTCCTTCTCACATCACCACTACTTGTTATCACCTCCCCATTAGCCGCATACACTGATGTTCCCATTCGTTCCATTGTGTTACGCACTTTCTTTACCTCCTTCCAGAACATCTTTCTATTCTCCGTATAATCTAATGATACTCTCTCACCCCAACTCTCATTTGCCCTCTTTTTCTTCTTTTGCACCTTTCTCTTCACCTCCTGCCTCTTTCTCTCATACAGCTCACAGTCACTTGCATTATTTCCCTGCAATTATCGTCCAAATGCCTCTCTCTTCTCTTTCACTAATAATCTTACTTCTTCATCCCACCTCTCACTACCCTTTCTAATCTGCCCACCTCCCACGCTTCTCATGCCACAACCATCTTTTGCAAAAGCCATCGTAGCTTCCCTAGATATATCCCATTCCTCCCCCACTCCCTTACGTCCTTTGTTCTCATCTTTTACTATTCTGTACTCAGTCTCTCCTGATACTTCCTCACTCAAGTCTCCTTCTCAAGCTCACTTAATCTCACCACTCTCTTCACCCCAACATTCTCTCTTCTTTTCTGAAAACCTCTACAAATCTTCACTTTCGCCTCCACAAGATAATGATCAGACATCCCTCCAGTTGCACCTCTCAGCACATCAAATTCCAAAAGTCTCTCTTTAACGCGCCTATCAATTAACACGTAATCTAACAACGCTCTCTGATCATCTCTCCTCCTTACATACCTATAGGATTATATATCTCTCATTTTAAACCAGGTATTCCCAATGACCAGTCCTTTCTCAGCACATAAATCTACCAGATCTTCACCATAACCATTTAAAAACTGAACGCCCCATGTACACCAATTATTCCCTCAACTGCCACAATACTCACCTTTGCATTCAAATCACACATCACTATAACCCGGTCTCGTGCATCAAAACTACTAACACACTTACTCAGCTGCTCCCAAAACACTTGCCTCTCATAATCTTTCTTCTCATGCCCAGGAGCATATGCACCAATAATCACCCATCTTTCTCCATCCTCTTTCAGTTTTACCTATATCAATCTAGAGTTTACTTTCTTTCACTCCATTACATACATACATATAGGTATATACATACATACATACATATATATATACATATATATATATATATATATATATATATATATATATATATATATATATATATATATATATATATATATATATATATATATATATATATATATATATTAGTTCTTATGCATCCAAGAATAGGATATTCTCAGTGAGTGTATAAGATAAGGAAGAAAATCTCTCAGATAATTCTGATTTATCGGAAATGCACGCAGTTAGTGAGAGAAAGGAACAGGATGCAGGCCCCATACAGAACCAGCAGGGAAAACTGTAAGTATTAATGTGTTTGTGGTTAAAAGGCAGTGATAGTAAGCATAGCATGTGTGTGTATTTCTTGAGTAGCTGTGATTGCGGGCTGTCAGTACATAAGAAAAAATAATGGTTTTGATATGTTTTGAGTGTCTCTTAATAAATCAGAAAAGTATTTAACTTTTTTACACACCTTGGTTGGGGAGAGGGCAGAAAACTCATTGTGCATCAAAAGGGATAAGAGAAAGTTCAGATTGACCTAGAGAGAAACAACTTGTAGTTATACAAACGTTGCAAACTCCAAAAATGAATGACAGTGTGCTTATCTCTGATGTAAGTCGACAAGGGTGCAGTAATATTTGCTGCATGAGTACAACTTAGTGTAAAGATCTCATTCCCATGATTGTAACACTCATTACTTGCAGCACCACCATCATAGCCAATTCTGGAAATGCACAAGAAACACACTGCAGATACTTTTTGACTGTCATATGTATGTGGTGGAATAGAAAAACAAGAGAATGTGGAGTGGAAAAATAAGTGACTCAGAGAGTGAGTTTTTGT
This sequence comes from Panulirus ornatus, assembly GCF_036320965.1. Lineage (NCBI taxonomy): Eukaryota > Metazoa > Arthropoda > Malacostraca > Decapoda > Palinuridae > Panulirus > Panulirus ornatus. The sequence continues at coordinate 25,699,349 of NC_092248.1, read as the reverse complement.
GTGGAAAAATTATGTAATAAGTATGCCTAATTTTCAGGGGTAGTGAAGGACTTTGACTTGTAAGTATACTACAAAAAGTGTATGCAAATGTTGATTGATGAAATGATGATAAAGTGACTGAATGCAGAATAAATGAGGAGCAAGGGGTATTAGGAAAGGTGAGAGATGTGTGGTGAAGATGACTGTACAAAGAATCCATTAAAAGGTTAGAAGCTGTATGCAGCATTTATGGATATGGAAAAAGTGTATGAGAAAGGCGAGTGGAATTCTTTATGGAACGTGTTAATGATATATCGGATAGGAAAACATCTTTTGGATGCCGTGTAAGTCGTCTATAGAAGCTTAAACACATGTCTAGGAATGGATGGAAAGTTGTGCAAAAGTTTTGGTATGCATGTTGGTGTGATGCAGGGTTGTGGGATGTCATGTGGCTTTTATATATATATGCTTGAGGACAATATGTGGTGTGAGGTGGTTTGATCGATTAAGTAATAATAGGGCAAGAGAGATGTGTGGTAATGAAAAGAGTGTGGTTGAGAGGGCAGAAGAGGGTGTTTTGAAATGGTTGGTCACATGGAGAGAATGAGTGAGGAAAGGTTGAGAAAGAAGATATATGTGTCGGAGGTGGAGGGAACGAGGAGAGGTTGGAGACCAAATTGGAGGTGGAAAGATGGAGTAAAAAAGATTTTGAGTGATTGGGGCCTGAACATGCAGGAGGGTGAAAGGTGTGCAAGGAATAGAGTGAATTGGAACGATGTGGTATACCGGGGTCAACGTGCTGTCAATGGATTGAACAAGTGCATGTGAAGCGTTTGGGGTAAACAATGGAAAGTTCTGTGGGGCCTGGATGTGTAAAGGGAGCTGTGGTTTCGGTGCATTATTACATGACAGCTAGAGACTGAGTGTGAACGAATGGGGCCTTTGTTGTCTATTCCTAGCGCTACCTTGACCATTCTTTCATCTGTTTCCTTGCGCTACTTCGCTAATGCGGGAGACAGTGACAAGGTATAATAAATAGATAAATAAAAATAGATACTTGGGGATAGGGGATTAAGAATACTTCCCACGTATTCCCTATGTGTCGTAGAAGGCGACTAAAAGGGGAGGGAGCGGGGGGCTGGAAATCCTCCCCTCTCGTTTTTTTTTTTTGATTTTCCAAAAGAAGGAACAGAAGGGGCCAGGTGAGGATATTCCAAAAAAGGTCCAGTCCTCTGTTCTTAACGCTACCTCGCTAACGCGGGAAATGGCGAATAGTTTAAAAAAAAAGATATATATATATATTCCATGTGTAGTGAGGTGGCGATGGGAATGAATAAAGGCAGACAGTGTGAATTGTGTGCATGGGTATATATGTATGTGTCTGTGTGTGTATGTGTACATTGACATGTATAGGTATGTATATTTTCGTGTGTGGACGTGTATGTATATAAACGTGTGTGTGGGTGGGTTGGGCCATTCTTTCGTCTGTTTCCTTGCGCTGCCTCGCTGGCGTGGTAGACAGCGACAAAGCGAAATAAATATAAATAAATAAATAAATAAATATATATATATATATATATATATATATATATATATATATATATATATATATATATATATATATATATATATATATATATATATATATATATATATATATATATATATATATATGTATATATATGTGTGGTGTGAGGTGGTTTGATCGAGTAAGTAATGTAATGGTAAGAGAGATGTGTGGAAATAAAAAGAGCATGGTTGAGAGAGCAGAAGAGGGTGTTTTGAAATGGTTTGGGCACATGGAGAGAATGAGTGAGGAAAGATTGACCAAGAGGATATATGTATCGGAGGTGGAGGGAACGAGAAGTGGGAGACCAAATTGGGGGTGGAAGGATGGAGTGAAAAAAATTTTGAAATGATGATAATTTAGCTCAATCTATGTTCCTAAGGGCATTACGTATTTGCAGTCCAGAGTTTATTGATGATGAGTTTAAGAAGATGTATTCTATTGGATCTAAGTTAAAGTACCCTAGATCTTTCATTGATTAATCCCTTAAGTTAGCAAAGAAATCATTTTATAGAGTTGAGCCCAAACATCCCATTGACACCAAGAATCTTTTAGTTCTCCCTTTTAATAATAATTTCACTTTGCTTCCTATGTTGCTTAAATCCTTTAATGTGAATGTTGCCTTTAGCAACAACAATACTATAAAGAATATCTTAATCAGGAATTCACCAGAAAATTCTCTTGGTTGCATCTATAAAGTTCCTTGTGGAAACTGTGATAAATTTCATGTTGGTCAGACTGGTAAGGATCTTTCTGTTAGACTTAAGCAACATAAATATAGTATAAGAACGTGACAAGAATCAAATGCCTTGTTTAATCATGTTAAAAACTATGATCATTGTATTGACTGGAGTAACGCCATCTCAGTTGTTAACTGTAACTCTATTACCAAGAGAAATATCATTGAATCTTCCATCATTAGATACACAAAGAATTATAATCTTAACATTAGTGATGGTCTGTACAAATTAGATAACTTTATTGTTGATAAGATTTGTAAAATGATAAGTTTATGAACGTTCGTTGTATGTTTTGGACAATCACATGTTTACCAAATGGCGTCCTAGCTTCGTCTCTTCGATGTATATCAACTGACTGTTATATCCCTCTCTTGTGTCTCCCCTGATGATGTGATTATTACACGAAAGTGCACATGGGAACTTTTCGTGTTTCACTTTGCCCGTGGACTCATAGGAATATATATTTATATATATGTATATATATATATATATATATATATATATATATATATATATATATATATATATATATATATATATATATATATATATATATATATATATATATATATATATATATATATACATATATATATATATATATCCCTGGGGATAGGGGAGAAAGAATACTTCCCACGTACTCCCTGCGTGTCGTAGAAGGCGACTAAAAGGGGAGGGAGCGGGGGGCTGGAAATCCTCCCCTCTCGTTTTTTTTTTTTTTTCATTTTCCAAAAGAAGGAACATGGGGGCCAGGTGAGGATATTCCAAAAAAGGCCCAGTCCTCTGTTCTTAACGCTACCTCGCTAACGCGGGAAATGGCGAATAGTTTAAAAGAAGAAGAAAGAAAATATATATATATATATATATATATATATATATATATATATATATATATATATATATATATATATATATATATATATATATATATAAATATATATATATATATATACATATATATATATACATATATATCTTTCTTTTCTTTGTTTTCTTTTCTTTACCAAACTCAGTCACCAGCTTCTGCAGTTTCTCACATGAATCAGCCACCAGCGCTGTATCATCAGCGAACAACAACTGACTCACTTCCCAAGCTCTCTCATCCCCAACAGACTTCATACTTGCCCCTCTTTCCAAAATTCTTACATTCACCTCCCTAACAACGCCATCCATAAACAAATTAAACAACCATGGAGACATCACACACCCCTGCCGCAAACCTACATTCACTGAGAACCAATCACTTTGCTCTCTTCCTACACGTACACATGCCTTACATCCTCGATAAAAACTTTTCACTGCTTCTAACAACTTGCCTCCCACATCATATATTCTTAATACCTTCCACAGAGCATCTCTATAAACTCTATCATATGCCTTCTCCAGATCCATAAATGCTACATACAAATCCATTTGCTTTTCTAAGTATTTCTCACATACATTCTTCAAAGCAAACACCTGATCCACACATCCTCTACCACTTCTGAAACCACACTGCTCTTCCCCAATCTGATGCTCTGTACATGCCTTCACCCTCTCAATCAATACCCTCCCATATAATTTGCCAGGAATACTCAACAAACTTATACCTCTGTAATTTGAGCACTCACTCTTATCCCCTTTGCCTTTGTACAATGGCACTATGCACGCATTCCGCCAATCCTCAGGCACCTCACCATGAGTCATACATACATTAAATAACCTTACCAACCAGTCAACAATACAGTCACCCCCTTTTTTAATAAATTCCACTGCAATACCATCCAAACCTGCTGCCTTGCCGGCTTTCATCTTCCGCAAAGCTTTTACTACCTCTTCTCTGTTTACCAAATCATTTTCCCTAACCCTCGCACTGTGCACACCACCTCGACCAAAACACCCTATATCTGCCACTCTATCATCAAACACATTCAACAAACCTTCAAAATACTCACTCCATTTCCTTTTCACATCACCACTACTTGTCATCACCTCCCCATTTGCGCCCTTCACTGAAGTTCCCATTTGCTCCCTTGTCTTACGCACTTTATTTACCTCCTTCCAGAACATCTTTTTATTCTCCCTAAAATTTAATGATATTCTCTCACCCCAACTCTCATTTGCCCTTTTTTTCACCTCTTGCACCTTTCTCTTGACCTCCTGTCTCTTTCTTTTATATGTCTCCCACTCAATTTCATTTTTTCCCTTCAAAAATCGTCCAAATGCCTCTCTCTTCTCTTTCACTAATAATCTTACTTCTTCATCCCACCACTCACTACCCTTTCTAATCAACCCACCTCCCACTCTTCTCATGCCACAAGCATCTTTTGCGCAATCCATCACTGATTCCCTAAATACATCCCATTCCTCCCCCACTCCCCTTACTTCCATTGTTCTCACCTTTTTCCATTCTGTACTCAGTCTCTCCTGGTACTTCCTCACACAAGTCTCCTTCCCAAGCTCACTTACTCTCACCACCCTCTTCACCCCAACATTCACTTTTCTTTTCTGGAAACCCATACAAATCTTCACCTTAGCCTCCACAAGATAATGATCAGACATCCCTCCAGTTGTATATATATATACATATATATATATATATATATATATATATATATATATATATATATATATATATATATATATATATATATATATATATATTGCATATATATTACAATTATGATGTCACTTGTGTTCATGATGTTCGTATAGACATTCTCTCCGTCACTAAGTGTTCTCGCTGTATCATGAGAACTATGGAGGATTAAGACTATATTGAAAGTATTATCATATCTTACGGTTACGGTGAAGGTAAGTTGCAGGTCCTGGGAAAGTCAACAGTTCCGGGGGCAGCAGACGAATGAGGCCAGCGCCTTCTTGCATCAGTATTTATCGTGTCGCGGATCAATAGTGGCAGCTACAGATATGGTTTCGCTGCTGACCCGAATACGTTATCAACATGACGTAATATACCAAGATTATCAGCAAATAAGTGAAAGTTGAGTTAGCATGAGGCATAAAACTCATTATAGAATGTGATGATAAGACAACACATGATGTACAAGTGACATTCTTTATATGTGGTTCGAAATTCCGATCTGTTTTCCTTGTAGGTTTAATGAAATGTGGAAGTCTGATTAATACTCTACCTAAACTGTTTAAGAACATCATGAAAGATTCAATCATTTCACCAAAACTGAAAACCATTAGAGATATCAAAAGTCAAGCAGTGTTTTCCATAGTTCTTGTAGACTTGATTTTTCATTTTCTTATAGACTGATTTCATTGTGCCCAGCATTAGAGGCGTATGTTAACGCATGTCAAAAGTATATCATAGGTATATTAGCTGGAAGAGCTAAAGTGAAGCTGAAGTAAATATTAGGTCTGTCTTTGTTACAAGAGCTAAAGGGAAGTTTGTAAGACCAGATCATTATGATTTTTCTATACCACAACTTCCTGTATCACAATGGAACTTATGATTACGATCTATTTCATCGTTATTGATATATAAAGGTTTGTGTGGTTGCCTACTGTGCACTAAGGGGAGGGAGTTCTACAATCTTTTGTAATATAGTGTACGGGGAGGGAGGGAGTTCTTCATTGGTGATTACCCATTTCTTGACTTGTACGGGGAAGGAGTTCTAAACTGGTGGAGTTCAATCTTTTGTAATATGCACTGTGGGAGTTCTATACTCATGGGGCACCATGTCTATTACTTTATGGGGAGGGAGTTCTACAGTGTTTATGCCATAGCTATATACAGTACTGGGAGAGAGTTCTAGAATGGTGGCGTCCAATCACTGGTAATGCACGGAGTAGGCAGTGGTAGTGCACTATTTCTTGTACTGATCGGGGGAGTTCTATTTTGGTGGCGCCTCATCTCTTGCATTGTGCTAGGAGGGAGTTGTACACTCAAGGGGTCCCATTCCTTGAACTGTATGGGGAGGGAGTTCTACACTGGTGGTGCTCCATCTCCTATACTGTACGGGGAGGGGTTCTACACTGATGACGCCACCTCTACTGTACTTTCGGAGAGGAAGTTCTACACTGGTGGTGCTCCATTTCCTGTACTGTATTGGGATAGGGTTGTACACTGGTGGTGCCCCATCTGTACTGTATGGGAAGGGAGTTATAGAGAAGTGGTGCCCCATCTCCTGTACTGAATGGGAAAGGAGTTCTACACTGGTAGCGCCCCATTTCTTGCAGTAAACAGTAAGGCAGTTCTACTACGGGGGGGGGGGGGGGGGGGGGGGGGCTATCTTTTGTACTGTACATGAACGGAGTTTACGCTGGTGGCCCTCATCTCATGCACTGTACGGAAAGAGATTTTTTTCACTTGCGGGACCCTATCTCTTATACTTTACGGTGAGTGAATTTTACACTTGTGGGGTTCCCATCTCTTGCACTGTATGTACAGGGAAAGAGTTTTACACTCTTGAGGCCTCATCTCTTGCACTCTTCGGGGAAGAAGTTGTACACTTGTTCTTATCCATCTTTCTTACTGTGCGGGAAGGGATTTTTATATTGGTGGCTCCACATTTGTTATACTGTTCGGTGCGGGAGTTCTACACTGGTCGTGCATCCTCTCTTGAACTACACAGGAAGGGCATTGTGCAATGGTTAAGCTCCATCAATTTAACTTGACGGGGAGGGAGTTGTACGCTGGTGGCATCCCATTACTCGTACTTTGCGGGAGGCAATTCGACAGTGGTTGTGCCCCTCCTCTTCTATTATACTGAGAGGGAGTTCTACACTGATGGTGCATCATGTTTTATACTGTACTGGGAGGGAGTTCTACACTGGTAGCGCCAATGTTTTTCTATGTACGGTGAGGGAGTTTTACGATGGCAACCATAAAAATCTTGTTCTGCACAGGGAAGGAGATGTATACTGGTAGTGCCCCATCTCGTACTGTACGTGAAGACTATGTATATCTTATGAATTATATGGTTTATGAACGCAATTGTACTTAACTAATGAAAAACTTTAACTAATCTCAGCTGCTGATATTTACCTATGCAGTTTTATCATCAATTGCAAATTAAGTGATTACTTTGGCTACCAAATGCAAGCTGCTGTTGAACGTTATTCATGTTCATGTAGACAAGAATAGATTCCACTGCATGTATGACCAGGTGGTGTAATGCATAATTGTGATATATAGAGTTTTAAGTATGATCTTAGAATCTTTAAGATATTTTGTTGGTTTGGCTAAGTTAGGTGAATTTTCAAAGGTTTTGTTGACTTTTATCAAGTTTTATTATTTTAGCTGAAATGTTTTAATTTCTACCATGTAACATCACATTGTCAAATATGCAATAGAGTATGTTCATTTCTACATAGATATGAACACTACTAAGTAATTTGCCTGTCTAGGTATGCCCTGAAAGTAACTTTGAGTAATGCGAACATTGATTTGTTTCTGAAATGGTTTATAGTGTTAGAGAATACAATAAGTGTTGAGGAACGTGATGTGGAGCAAATTATATTCAGACTTGATTGCCGCTTCCCTCGTTAGCGAGGTAGTGCCACTAACAGATGAAGAAAGGCCGCATTAACTCACATCCATTCTGTAGCTGTCATGTGTAATGCACCGAAACAACAGCTCCCTATACACATCCAGGCCCCACAGTTCTTTCCATTGTTTACCCCAGCCACTTCACATGCCCTGGTTCAGTGCAATGACAGCGCGTTGACCCCGGTATCACATCGTTCCAATGTAATCTATCCTGTGCACACCTTACACCCTTCTGCATGTTCAGGTTCTGATCATACAAAATCTTTTCCACTTCATTCTTCCAACTCTAATTAGGTCTCCTCATTCTCCTTTTACCTTCCACTTCAGACATATTCATCCTCTTTGTTATACTTTTCTTATTAATTCTCTCCATACGTCCATACTATTTCAGCAGACCCTCTTCAGCTCCCTCAACTACACTTCTTATCATCACACATCTCTCTAGCCCATTGATTACTTACTTGATCAAACCACCTTGCACCACATATTGTCTCAAACACAATCATTTCATGCCTACTATACCTTGCATTCATGCAATATTGTTAGGGCTGTTATACCTTTAAGCACAAATTTTTGCTTTCCCAGATAAAGATCTCTCTTTCCATACATTCCTCAGTGCTTCCAGAACCTTTGTCCCACCTCACTGATCCTTGAACTCAGTTCCACATCTATGATTCCACTTGCTGCCATATCTACTCTCAAGTATATGAAATATTTAAATTCCGTCAATTTTTCTCTCTTCAAGGACACCCCTAACTAATGTGTCCCTTAACTCTGCTAAACCCAATAAATTTGCTTTATTCATTTACTGTCAACTCCCTCCTTTCACACATTCTTCCAAACTCAGTCATCAACTCCTGCTGCTTCTCACTCGAATCTGCCATCAGTGCTGTATTGTCATCAAACAACAACTGATTCACTTCCTGGGCCCTCTCATCCTCTATAGACTACACACTTGCCCTTCTTTCCAAGGCTCTCACAGTGACCTCCCTCACCACCCTATCCATAAACAAATTAAACTGTCATGATGACATCACGCACCCTTCTGCAGACCAACCTTCACTTGGAACCACTCACCCTCCTATCTTCCTACTTGTTAACATGCATTACACCCTTGATCAAAAATATCTCCTGCTTGTAGATGGTTTCCATCTACATCATATATTCTTAAGACCTTCCACAGAGCATCTCTATCAACTCTATCATATACCTTCTCCAGAGCTATAAATGCTACATACAAGTCCATCTATCTTTCTAAGTGTTCTCAAATACATACTTCAAAGCAAGCACCTGATCCGCATATCCTCCTCCACTTCTGAAACCAAACCGCTCTTCCCCAATCTGATGCTCTGTACATGACTTCAGCCTTTCAGTCACCACTCTTCATACAACTTACCCGGTACACTCTGTAGTTTGAACACTCACCTTTATCCTCCTTGCCTTTAAACAGTGGCACTAGACATACAATTCAGCTACAATATCATCCACTCTAACCACTTTGCCGCCTATCATCCTCCGTAAGGCAATACAGTATTGTATATTGTATGGTACTACTTGAGGTGATAATGTCGTGGATCTGGATTTTCAGGGAAAATTTTGGTTTATCTAATGTAGATTTAGGTGAAACTCTTGTAGAATACATGATCTTTGAAGACCTTGCGTAACCTCCATCGTAACCACATTCTTCCTTAACTTGAAATATTCAATTCGAAAAATATCAGACGCAGCAAGATTGAATATTGTACCAACTACTGATGAATGTCAACAAACTGACAACTTCCCACAAGAAACCATCTCATGCTGCCCCGATTAGCATACCATGTAATTGTTAGCATATTTCCATCACGTGCGTTGAAGTGAGTCTTTCATAGGTTCTTTTTATTGTTTATGGCATTTGATTTGCTTTGTATTGTTCAACCTTCATTTCCATGCTTGATACTATTTGCACCTTCTCAGCTGCATGAGAAGTTTACAATATCTTTTTTTCCTAAATATGTATATGTTAATGCTCTAACCACAATGATGTTTGTGTTTCATATCTCTTCCTCTGTCACCAAAAGCCTTGAAGGGATCCAGTGGTCTGTTGCTATTTGAATTCCTTATTTATTAATACTTAATCACTGTTAGTGCGTAGCGCTAGGAACAAACGAAGGAAGGACGCATCCACTCTCATCCATTTCTCCAGCTGTCATGAATAATGCGCCAAATCCATTGCTCCCTATCCACAGCCAGGCCCAACAGACCTTTCCATAGTTTACTCTGGATGCTTCATATGCATCCCTGGGGATAGGGGAGAAAGAATACTTCCCACGCATTCCTTACGTGTCGTAGAAGGCGACTAAAGGGGACGGGAGCGAGGAGCCAGATACCCTCCCCTCCTTGTATTTTAACTTTCTAAAAGGGGAAAGAGAAGAAGGAGTCACGCGGGGAGTGCTCATCCTCCTCGAAGGCTCAGATTGGGGTGTCTAAATGTGAGTGGATGTAACCAAGATGAGAAAAAAGGAGAGATAGGTAGTATGTTTGAGGAAAGGAACCTGGATGTTTTGGCTCTGAGTGAAACGAAGCTCAAGGGTAAAGGGGAAGAGTGGTTTGGGAATGTCTTGGGAGTAAAGTCAGGGGTTAGTGAGAGGACAAGAGCAAGGGAAGGAGTAGCACTACTCCTGAAACAGGAGTTCTAGGATTATGTGATAGTGTGTAAGAAAGTAAATTCTAGATTGATATGGGTAAAACTGAAAGTTGATGGAGAGAGATGGGGGATTATTGGTGCATATGCACCTAGGCATGAGAAGAAAGATCATGAGAGGCAAGTGTTTTGGGAGCAGCTGAATGAGTGTGTTAGTGGTTTTGATGCACAAGACCGGGTTATAGTAATGGGTGATTTGAATGCAAAGGTGAATAATGTGGCAGATGAGGGAATAATTAGTGTACATGGGATGTTCAGTGTTGTACATGGAAATGGTGAAGAGCTCGTAGATTTATGTGCTGAAAAAGGACTGGTGATTAGGAATACCTGGTTTAAAAAGCGAGATATAAATAAGTATACGTATGTAAGTAGGAAAGATGGACAGAGAGCGTTATTGGATTACGTGTTAATTGATAGGCGCGCGAAAGAAGAGACTTTTGGATGTTAATGTGTTGAGAGATGCAACTGGAGGGATGTCTGATCATTATCTTGTGGAGGCGAAGGTGAAGATTTGTATGGGTTTACAGAAAAGGAGAGAGAATGTTGGGGTGAAGAGAGTGGTGAGAGTAAGTGAGCTTGGGAAGGAGACTTGTGTGAGGAAGTACCAGGAGAGACTGAATATAGAATGGAAAAAGGTGAGAACAAAGGAGGTAAGGGGAGTGGGGGAGGAATGGGATGTATTTAGGGAAGCAGTGATGGCTTGCACAAAAGATGCTTGTGGCATGAGAAGCGTGGGAGGTGGGTTGATTAGAAAGGGTAGTGAGTGGTGGGGTGAAGAAGTAAGATTATTAGTGAAAGAGAAGAAAGAGTCATTCGGACGATTTTTGCAGGGAAAAAATGCAAATGAGTGGGAGATGTATAAAAGAAAGAGGCAGGAGGTCAAGAGAAAGGTGCAAGAGTGAAAAAGAGGGCAAATGAGAGTTGGGGTGAGAGAGTATCATTAAATTTTAGGGAGAATAAAAAGATGTTCTGGAAGGAGGTAAATAAAGTGCGTAAGACAAGTGAGCAAATGGGAACTTCAGTGAAGGGCGCAAATGGGGAGGTGATAACAAGTAGTGGTGATGTGAGAAGGAGATTGAGTGAGTATTTTGAAGGTTTGTTGAATGTATTTGATGATAGAGTGGCAGATATAGGGTGTTTTGGTCGAGGTGGTGTGCAAAGTGAGAGGGTTAGGGAAAATGATTTGGTAAACAGAGAAGAGGTAGTAAAAGCTTTGCGGAATATGAAAGCCGGCAAGGCAGCAGGTTTGGATGGTATTGCAGTGAAACCTATTAAAAAAGGGGGTGACTGTATTGTTGACTGGTTGGTAAGGTTATTTAATGTATGTATGACTCATGGTGAGGTGCTTGAGGATGGGCGGAATGTGTGCATAGTGCCATTGTACAAAGGCAAAGGGGATAAGAGTGAGTGCTCAAATTACAGAGGTATAAGTTTGTTGAGTATTCCTGGTAAATCATATGGGAGGGTATTGATTGAGAGGGTGAAGGCATGTACAGAGCATCAGATTGGGGAACAGCAGTGTGGTTTCATAAGTGGTAGAGGATGTGTGGGTCAGGTGTTTGCTTTGAAGAATGTATGTGAGAAATACTTAGAAAAGCAAATGGATTTGTATGTAGCATTTATGGATCTGGAAAAGGCATATGATAGAGTTGATAGAGATGCTCTGTGGAAGGTATTAAGAATATATGGTTTGGGAGGCAAGTTGTTAAAAGCAGTGAAAAAGTTTTTATCGAGGATGTAAGGCATGTGTACGTGTAGGAAGAGAGGAAAGTGATTGGTTATCAGTGAATGTAGGTTTGCGGCAGGGGTGTGTGATGTCTCCATGATTGTTTAATTTGTTTATGGATGGGGTTGTTAGTGAGGTGAATGCAAGAGTTTTGGAAAGAGGGGCAAGTATGAAGTCTGTTGTGGATGAGAGAGCTTGGGAAGTGAGTCAGTTATTGTTCGCTGATGATGCAGCGCTGGTGGCTGATTCATGTGAGAAACTGCAGAAGCTGGTGACTGAATTTGGTAAAGTGTGTGAAAGAAGAAAGTTAAGAGTAAATGTGAATAAGAGCAAGGTTATTAGGTACAGTAGGGTTGAGGTTCAAGTCAATTGGGAGGTAAGTTTGAATAGAGAAGTGAAGTGTTTTAGATATCTGGGAGTGGAGCCTTGAAGAATGTTTGGAAGTCGAGAACATTATCTCGGAAAGCAAAAATGGGTATGTTTGAAAGAATAGTGGTTCCAACAATGTTGTATGGTTGCGAGGCGTGGACTATGGATAGAGTTGTGCGCAGGAGGGTGGATGTGCTGGAAATGAGATGTTTGAGGACAATGTGTGGTGTGAGGTGGTTTGATCGAGTAAGTAATGTAAGGGTAAGAGAGATGTGTGGAAGTAAAAAGAGCGTGGTTGAGAGAGCAGAAGAGGGTGTTTTGAAATGGTTTGGGCACATGGAGAGAATGAGTGAGGAAAGATTGACCAAGAGGATATATGTGTCGGATGTGGAGGGAACGAGGAGTAGTGGGAGACCTAATTGGAGGTGGAAAGATGGAGTGAAAAAGATTTTGAGTGGTCGGGGCCTGAACATGCAGGAGAGTGAAAGGAGGGCAAGGAATAGAGTGAATTGGATCGATGTGGTATACCGGGGTTGACGTGCTGTCAGTGGATTGAATCAGGGCATGTGAAGCGTCTGGGGTATTATTGCATGACAGCTAGAGACTGAGTGTGAATGAATGGGGCCTTTGTTGTCTTTTCCTAGCGCTACCTCGCACACATGAGGGGGGAGGGGGATGGTATTCCATGTGTGGCGAGGTGGCGATGGAATGAATGAAGGCAGACAGTGTGAATTGTGTGCATGGGTATATATGTATGTGTCTGTGTGTGTATATATATGTGTACATTGAGATGTATAGGTATGTATATTTGCGTGTGTGGACGTGTATGTATATACATGTGTATGGGGGTGGGTTGGGCCATTTCTTTCGTCTGTTTCATTGCGCTACCTCGCAAACGCGGGAGACAGCGACAAAGCAAAATAAATAAATGAAATATAAATAAAGTTCCCAAGTGCACTTTCCGGTAATATTCACATCATCAGGGGAGACACAAGATTGAAATATAACAGTCAGTTGATATACATCGAAGAACGAGGCTAGGACGCCATTTGGTAAACATGTAATTATCCAAAACATACAACGAGCGTTTGTAAACTTACTATTTTACAAATTTTATCAACAATATAGTTATCTAATTTATATAGACCATAACTAATATTAAGATTATAATTCTTTGTGTATTCAATAATAGAAGATTCAATGATATTTCTCTTGGTAATAGAGTTAGAGTTAATAACTGAGATGGCGTTACTCCAGTTAATACAGTGATCATAGTTTTTAACGTGATTAAACAAGGCATTTGATCCTTGTCCGGTTCTTATACTATATTTATGTTGCTTAAGTCTAACAGAAAGATCCTTACCAGTCTGACCAACATAAGAAGTATCACAGTTTCTACGAGGCACTTTATAGATGCATCCAAGAGAATTTTCTGGTGAATTCCTGATTAAGATATTCTTTATAGTATTATTGTTACTAAAGGTAACATTTACATTAAAGGATTTAAGCAACATGGGAAGCAAAGTGAAATTATCATTAAAAGGCAGAACTAAAAGATTCTTGGTGTCAATGGGAGGTTTGGGTTCGACTCTATAAAATGATTTCTTTGCTAACTTAAGGGATTTATCAATGAAAGATCTAGGGTATTTTAACTTAGTTCCAATAGAATATATCTTCTCAAACTCATCATCAAGAAACTCTGGACTGCAAATACGTAATGCCCTTAGGAACATAGATTGAAATGATGATAATCTAACTCTGTCATACTGAGATGCGTAATAATGGATATATGAGCATACATTGATGGGTTTTCTGTATATGCTAAACTTAAACTTGTTTCCTTGTCTATGGATCATGCAATCTAATGGTAACATACCATTATTTTCATTTTCTACAGTAAATTTGATGGAAGGTACTAAATTGTTAAGTAAGGGGAGAAATATTTGTAAATTTTCATTTGTTGGCCAAACACAAAGAACATTATCTACAAATCTAAACCAAATTGCATTAGAAGGTAAGATATCCTTTAGTAATTTTGTTTCAAAAATTTCCGTATTAAGATTACTCAGCACAGGTGAAAGAGGGTTACCCATTGCCATGCTAAATTTTTGAGTATAATAATCTCCATTAAATTGAAATAGTGTTTTATACACAATTTTAACAGTTCAATGAAATTAGACTTTGAAACAGGGAAATGAATATCATCCAAGACATCAAATAAATATTCTAAAAGTTCATCAACTCGAAATTTAGTGAAAAGTGAGGAAACATCAAAGCTAGCTAGTTTGAAATCAAAATTAACTATGATATTGTTTAGCTTGTTGACTAAATCTACATTGTTCATGACATTAGAATTTGATACCTTACCTACTAAGGGGCTAAATAAAGAAACTAACCATTTTGACAATTTATATGTGATGGAGCCTACTGAACTCCCTATAGGTCTTGCTGGAAAATTCTCTTTATGTGTTTTGATAAGTCCATACATATATGGCAATGAAGGGGATAAAGATGACAAACTTTTGATAAGAGAAATATTACCTTTCAACAACAACTTCATTTCTTTATTGAAATGAGAATTAACTGCTTCTAAGAGATTTTTACGAAGTTTAGAATATGTTGTGTCATCGTTTAGAAGATCATTCATTTTAGATGAATAGTTACTTTTGTCTAAAATCACAACAGTGTTAGCTTTATCTGCTTTAGCAATATGTATATCCTTGTCTCCTTTTCAGGTTTTAATAGCTCTTATGAATCTTTTAGGACAATTAGCTTCCACTGGTTTTGACAAACTGACATACACTAAACCCTTACAGATATTAATGTCATCATTACTTAAATTACTGTATTTTTCTAAATTACAAAAAGACTCTACGACATCAACACAGCTGGCTGCTCTGTTAGAGCACACAAAACTTAAACCATAGCCTAATGCACACAAGGAATCTTTATCTAGTTGTTTATTAGACAGGTTTACCACAAAAGATGGGTTTGTGTTCTTGGTCAAGTCGCTGTTCTCAATAACATGGTCTAACTTACGATTTAGTTACACTTGTAGCCTATTGCGTGCTTTCCTTAATTTATCATAGCAATAGTCCAAAATCCGTTCCTTCCAGTGTGTCAGTATTGCCATTTGAAGGCACGTTTCTTTTCCCTTGAACCCAAACCTCCCACTGACAACAAGAATCTTTCAGTTCTCCCTTTTAATAATAATTTCAATTTGCTTCCCACGTTGCTTAAATCCTTTAATGTAAATGTTGCTATTAGCAACAATAATATTATAAAGAATATCTTAATCAGGAATTCACCCGAAAATTCTCTTGGATGCATCTATAAAGTGCCTTGTGGAAACTGTGATAAATTTTATGTTGGTCAGACTGGTAAGGATCTTTCTGTTAGGCTTAAGCAACATAAATATAGTATAAGAACGGAACAAGAATCAAATGCCTTGTTTAATCACGTTAAAAACTATGATCATTTTATTGACTGGAGTAACGCCATCTCAGTTATTAACTCTAACTCTATTACCAAGAGAAATATCATTGAATCTTCTATTTTTGAATACACAAAGAATTATAATCTTAACATTAGTGGTGGTCTATGCAAATTAGATAACTATATTGTTGATAAAATTTGTAAAATGATAAGTTTATGAACGCTCGTTGTATGTTTTGGACAATCACATGTTTACCAAATGACGTCCTAGCTTCGTCTCTTCGATGTATATCTGACTGTTATATTTCTCTCTTGTGTCTCCCCTGATGATTTGAATATTACACGAAAGTGCACTTGGGAACATTTCGTGTTTCATCTTCCCTGATTTTCTTGATCATGCGCAAAATTGTGATCCTTTCCAATATATATATATATATATATATATATATATATATATATATATATATATATATATATATATATATATATATATATATATATATATATATATATATATATATATACATATATATATATATATATATATATATATATATATATATATATATATATATATATATATATATATATATATATATATATATATATTTTTTTTTTTCTTTTTTTTCATACGATTCGCCATTTCCCGCATTTGCGAGGTAGCGTTAAGAACAGAGGACTGGGCCTTAGAGGGAAAATCCTCACCTGGCCCCCTTCTCTGTTCCTTCTTTTGGAAAATTAAAAAAAAAAAAAACGAGAGGGGAGGATTTCCAGCCACCCGCTCCCTCCCCTTTTAGTCGCCTTCTACGACACGCAGGGAATACGTGGGAAGTATTCTTTCTCTCCTATCCCCAGGGGATAGGGGATATATATATATATATATATATATATATATATATATATATATATGTATATATATATATATATATATATATATATATATATATATATATATATATATATATATATATATATATATATATATATATATATATATATATATATATATATATATATATATATATATATATATATATGGATCTAGAGAAGGCATATGATAGAGTTGATAGAGATGCTCTGTGGAAGGTATTAAGAATATATGGTGTGGGAGGCAAGTTGTTAGAAGCAGTAAAAGGTTTTTAACGAGGATGTAAGGCATGTGTATGTGTAGGAAGAGAGGAAAGTGATTGGTTCTCAGTGAATGTAGGTTTGCGGCAGGGGTGTGTGATGTCTCCATGGTTGTTTAATTTGTTTATGGATGGGGTTGTTAGGGAGGTGAATGCAAGAGTTTTGGAAAGAGGGGCAAGTATGAAGTCTGTTGGGGATGAGAGAGCTTGGGAAGTGAGTCAGTTGTTGTTCGCTGATGATACAGCGCTTGTGGCTGATTCATGTGAGAAACTGCAGAAGCTGGTGACTGAGTTTGGTAAAGTGTGTGAAAGAGGAAAGTTAAGAGTAAATGTGAATAAGAGCAAGGTAATTAGGCACAGTAGGGTTGAGGGTCAAGTCAATTGGGAGGTAAGTTTGAATGGAGAAAAACTGGAGGAAGTAAAGTGTTTTAGATATCTGGGAGTGGATCTGGCAGCGGATGGAACCATGGAAGCGGAAGTGGATCATAGGGTGGGGGGGGGGGGCAAAAATTCTGGGAGCCTTGAAGAATGTGTGGAAGTCGAGAACATTATCTCGGAAAGCAAAAATGGGTATGTTTGAAGGAATAGTGGTTCCAACGATGTTGTATGGTTGCGAGGCGTGGGCTATGGATAGAGTTGTGCGCAGGAGGATGGATGTGCTGGAAATGAGAAGTTTGAGGACAATGTGTGGTGTGAGGTGGTTTGATCGAGTAAGTAACGTAAGGGTAAGAGAGATGTGTGGAAATAAAAAGAGCGTGGTTGAGAGAGCAGAAGAGTGTGTTTTGAAATGGTTTGGGCACATGGAGAGAATGAGTGAGGAAAGATTGACCAAGAGGATATATGTGTCGGAGGTGGAGGGAACGAGGAGAAGTGGGAGACCAAATTGGAGGTGGAAAGATGGAGTGAAAAAGATTTTGTGTGATCGGGGCGGCCTGAACATGCAGGAGGGTGAAAGGAGGACAAGAAAGAGAGTGAATTGGAGCGATGTGGTATACCGGGGTTGACGTGCTGTCAGTGGATTGAATCAAGGCATGTGAAGCGTCTGGGGTAAACCATGGAAATCTGTGTAGGTATGTATATTTGCGTGTGTGGACGTATGTATATACATGTGTATGGGGGTGGGTTGGGCCATTTCTTTCGTCTGTTTCCTTGCGCTACCTCGCAAACGCGGGAGACAGCGACAAAGCAAAAAAAAAAAAAGAAAAAAATATATATATATATATATATATATATATATATATATATATATATATATATATATATATATATATATATATATTTATATACATATATATACTTATATATATACATATATATATATATATATATATATATATATATATATATATATATATATATATATATATATATATATATATATATATATACATATATATATATATATATATATATATATATATATATATATATATATATATATATATATATATATATATTTACCAGGAATACTCAACAAACTTATACCTCTGTAATTTGAGCACTCACTCTTATCCCCTTTGCCTTTGTACAATGGCACTATGCACGCATTCCGCCAATCCTCAGGCACCTCACCATGAGTCATAAATACATTAAATAACCTTACCAACCAGTCAACAATACAGTCACCCCCTTTTTTGATAAATTCCACTGCATTACCATCCAAACCTGCTGCCTTGCCGGCTTTCATCTTCCGCAAAGCTTTCACTACCTCTTCTCTGTTTACCAAATCATTTTCCCTAACCCTCTCACTTTGCACATCACCTCGACCAAAACACCCTATATCTGCCACTCTATCATCAAACACATTCAACAAACCTTCAAAATACTCACTCCATCTCCCTCTCACATCACCACTACTTGTTATCACCTCCCCATTTGCGCCCTTCACTGAAGTTCCCATTTGCTCCCTTGTCTTACGCACTTTATTTACCTCCTTCCAGAAAATCTTTTTATTCTCCCTAAAATTTAATGATACTCTCTCACCCCAACTCTCATTTGCCCTTTTTTTCACCTCTTGCACCTTTCTCTTGACCTCCTGTCTCTTTCTTTTATACATCTCCCACTCAATTGCATTTTTTCCTTGCAAAAATCGTCCAAATGCCTCTCTCTTCTCTTTCACTAATACTCTTACTTCTTCATCCCACCACTCACTACCCTTTCTAAGGGTATTTGAGCCTTGAAGAATGTGTGGAAGTCGAGAACATTATCTCGGAAAGCAAAAATGGGTAAGTTTGAAGGAATAGTGGTTCCAACGATGTTGTATGGTTGCGAGGCGTGGGCTATGGATAGAGTTGTGCGCAGGAGGATGGATGTGCTGGAAATGAGAAGTTTGAGGACAATGTGTGGTGTGAGGTGGTTTGATCGAGTAAGTAACGTTAGGGTAAGAGAGATGTGTGGAAATAAAAAGAGCGTGGTTGAGGGAGCAGAAGTGGGTGTTTTGAAGTGGTTTGGGCACATGGAGAGAATGAGTGAGGAAAGATTGACCAAGAGGATATATGTGTCGGAGGTGGAGGGAACGAGGAGAAGAGGGAGGCCAAATTGGAGGTGGAAAGATGGAGTGAAAAAGATTTTGTGTGATCGGGGCCTGAACATGCAGGAAGGTGAAAGGATGTCAAGGAATAGAGTGAATTGGAGCGATGTGGTATACCGGGGTTAACGTGCTGTCAGTGGATTGAATCAAGGCATGTGAAGCGTCTGGGGTAAACCATGGAAAGCTGTGTAGGTATGTATATTTGCGTGTGTGGACGTATGTATATACATGTGTATGGGGGTGGGTTGGGCCATTTCTTTCGTCTGTTTCCTTGCGCTACCTCGCAAACGCGGGAGACAGCGACAAAGTATAAAAAAAAAGAAAAAAAAAAAAAAAAAATATATATATATATATATATATATATATATATATATATATATATATATTTATTATATATATATATATATATATATATATATATATATATATATATATATATATATATATATATATATATATATATATATATTATATTATCATTTATTATACTTTGTCGCTGTCTCCCGCGTTTGCGAGGTAGCGCAAGGAAACAGACGAAAGAAATGGCCCAACCCACCCCCATACACATGTATATACATACGTCCACACACGCAAATATACATACCTGCACAGCTTTCCATGGTTTACCCCAGACGTTTCACATGCCTTGATTCAATCCACTGACAGCACGTCAACCCCGGTATACCACATCGATCCAATTCACTCTATTCCTTGCCCTCCTTTCACCCTCCTGCATGTTCAGGCCCCGATCACACATCTTTCCACCTCCAATTTGGTCTCCCTCTTCTCCTCGTTCCCTCCACCTCCGACACATATATCCTCTTGGTCAATCTTTCCTCACTCATCCTCTCCATGTGCCCAAACCACTTCAAAACACCCTCTTCTGCTCTCTCAACCACGCTCTTTTCATTTCCACACATCTCTCTTACCCTTACGTTACTCACTCGATCAAACCACCTCACACCACACATTGTCCTCAAACATCTCATTTCCAGCACATCCATCCTCCTGCGCACAACTCTATCCACAGCCCACGCCTCGCAACCATACAACATTGTTGGAACCACTATTCCTTCAAACATACCCATTTTTGCTTTCCGAGATAATGTTCTCGACTTCCACACATTCTTCAAGGCCCCCAGAATTTTCGCCCCCTCCCACACCCTATGATCCACTTCCGCTTCCATGGTTCCATCCGCTGCCAGATCCACTCCCAGATATCTAAAACACTTCACTTCCTCCAGTTTTTCTCCATTCAAACTCACCTCCCAATTGACTTGACCCTCAACCATACTGTACCTAATAACCTTGCTCTTATTCACATTTACTCTTAACTTTCTTCTTCCACACACTTTACCAAACTCAGTCACCAGCTTCTGCAGTTTCTCACATGAATCAGCCACCAGCGCTGTATCATCAGCGAACAACAACTGACTCACTTCCCAAGCTCTCTCATCCCCAACAGACTTCGTACTTGCCCCTCTTTCCAAAACTCTTGCATTTACCTCCCTAACAACCCCATCCGTAAACAAATTAAACAACCATGGAGACATCACACACCCCTGCCGCAAACCTACATTCACTGAGAACCAATCACTT
Organism: Panulirus ornatus; assembly: GCF_036320965.1. Classification (NCBI taxonomy): domain Eukaryota; kingdom Metazoa; phylum Arthropoda; class Malacostraca; order Decapoda; family Palinuridae; genus Panulirus; species Panulirus ornatus. The sequence goes on along the minus strand of NC_092248.1, from coordinate 25,678,094 downwards.
TCCTCTCTTCCTACACGTACACATGCCTTACATCCTCGATAAAAACTTTTCACTGCTTCTAACAACTTTCCTCCCACACCATATATTCTTAATACCTTCCACAGAGCATCTCTATCAACTCTATCATATGCCTTCTCCAGATCCATAAATGCTTCATACAAATCCATTGTATGTATTGAGTCATGAGGACGTGAGTCAGAGGATCATCTCGTCCCCATCACATCATTCAGAGCGATACCAGTTTGCATCAGCCTTCACTCCTGCCTGCAGGAGCGTGCTTTCTGACATGTTTCATGAGCTCCTTTTCGCCAACGGAACTACCTTGGCCCACCAGTGATGCTACTACGTTTGTGAATCAAGAACCATTGCAACACAAACCTCGCCAGGTGGTAGAGTGTCCCGCAGTGTATCGAGACAGACTTCCCCAAAACTTTTTTTTTAAAGGGGAAGTAAATGTTTATAGTTGTGTTACTGGAGTGATAGTTTTCATACATGGTGCTTTGACAAGAAAATAGTGAAATTGGAAAAAATGTAGCTTAGCCATTGAAGCTTATTGATACAGTGGTTAAATTGATGAGAACTACTATTGACGTTTGTGTAGATAGATTAAACATTTCCTTTTTCCATAGCCAGAGGTTGAACCATTATGTGACATTCATTTTTTCATTTCATTTCAAGCTAGAACTTTCAGTTTTCTAAATTGTTTCTTACATTTTTCACATGTATATATATGTATGTGTGTGTTTGTGTATGTGTGCGTGTGTGTGTGTATGTGTGTGTATGTGTATATATATATGTATATTATCCCTGGGGATAGGGGTGAAAGAATACTTCCCACGCATTCCTCGCGTGTCGTAGAAAGCGACTAGAGGGGACGGGAGCGGGGGGCCAGAAATCCTCCCCTCCTTGTATTTTTTTAACTTTCTAAAATGGGAAACAGAAGAAGGAGTCACGCGGGGAGTGCTCATCCTCCTCGAAGGCTCAGATTGGGGTGTCTAAATGTGTGTGGATGTAACCAAGATGTGAAAAAAGGAGAGATAGGTAGTATGTTTGAGGAAAGGAACCTGGATGTTTTGGCTCTGAGTGAAACGAAGCTCAAGGGTAAAGGGGAAGAGTGGTTTGGGAATGTCTTGGGAGTAAAGTCAGGGGTTAGTGAGAGGACAAGAGCAAGGGAAGGAGTAGCAGTACTCCTGAAACAGGAATTGTGGAAGTATGTGATAGAATGTAAGAAAGTAAATTCTCGATTAATATGGGTAAAACTGAAAGTTGATGGAGAGAGATGGGTGATTATTGGTGCATATGCACCTGGGCATGAGAAGAAAGATCATGAGAGGCAAGTGTTTTGGGAGCAGCTGAATGAGTGTGTTAGTGGTTTTGATGCACGAGACCGGGTTATAGTGTTGGGTGATTTGAATGCAAAGGTGAGTAATGTGGCAGTTGAGGGAATAATTGGTATACATGGGGTGTTCAGTGTTGTAAATGGAAATGGTGAAGAGCTTGTAGATTTATGTGCTGAAAAAGGACTGATGATTGGGAATACCTGGTTTAAAAAGCGAGATATACATAAGTATACTTATGTAAGTAGGAGAGATGGCCAGAGAGCGTTATTGGATTACGTGTTAATTGACAGGCGCGCGAAAGAGAGACTTTTTGATGTTAATGTGCTGAGAGGTGCAACTGGAGGGATGTCTGATCATTATCTTGTGGAGGCTAAGGTGAAGATTTGTATGGGTTTCCAGAAAAGAAGAGTGAATGTTGGGGTGAAGAGGGTGGTGAGAGTAAGTGAGCTTGGGAAGGAGACTTGTGTGAGGAAGTACCAGGAGAGACTGAGTACAGAATGGAAAAAGGTGAGAACAATGGAAGTAAGGGGAGTGGGGGAGGAATGGGATGTATTTAGGGAATCAGTGATGGATTGCGCAAAAGATGCTTGTGGCATGAGAAGAGTGGGAGGTGGGTTGATTAGAAAGGGTAGTGAGTGGTGGGATGAAGAAGTAAGAGTATCAGTGAAAGAGAAGAGAGAGGCATTTGGACGATTTTTGCAGGGAAAAAATGCAATTGAGTGGGAGATGTATAAAAGAAAGAGACAGGAGGTCAAGAGAAAGGTGCAAGAGGTGAAAAAAAAGGGCAAATGAGAGTTGGGGTGAGAGAGTATCATTAAATTTTAGGGAGAATAAAAAGATGTTCTGGAAGGAGGTAAATAAAGTGCGTAAGACAAGGGAGCAAATGGGAACTTCAGTGAAGGGCGCAAATGGGGAGGTGATAACAAGTAGTGGTGATGTGAGAAGGAGATGGAGTGAGTATTTTGAAGGTTTGTTGAATGTGTTTGATGATAGAGTGGCAGATATAGGGTGTTTTAGTCGAGGTGGTGTGCAAAGTGCGAGGGTTAGGGAAAATGATTTGGTAAACAGAGAAGAGGTAGTAAAAGCTTTGCGGAAGATGAAAGCCGGCAAGGCAGCAGGTTTGGATGGTATTGCAGTGGAACTTATTAAAAAAGGGGGTGACTGTATTGTTGACTGGTTGGTAAGGTTATTTAATGTATGTATGACTCATGGTGAGGTGCCTGAGGATTGGCGGAATGCGTGCATAGCGCCATTGTACAAAGGCAAAGGGGATAAGAGTGAGTGCTCAAATTACAGAGGTATAAGTTTGTTGAGTATTCCTGGCAAATTATATGGGAGGGTATTGATTGAGAGGGTGAAGGCATGTACAGAGCATCAGATTGGGGAAGAGCAGTGTGGTTTCAGAAGTGGTAGAGGATGTGTGGATCAGGTGTTCGCTTTGAAGAATGTATGTGAGAAATACTTAGAAAAGCAAATGGATTTGTATGTAGCATTTATGGATCTGGAGAAGGCATATGATAGAGTTGATAGAGATGCTCTGTGGAAGGTATTAAGAATATATGGTGTGTGAGGCAAGTTGTTAGAAGCAGTGAAAAGTTTTTATCGAGGTTGTAAGGCATGTGTACGTGTAGGAAGAAAGGAAAGTGATTGGTTCTCAGTGAATGTAGGTTTGCGGCAGGGGTGTGTGATGTCTCCATGGTTGTTTAATTTGTTTATGGATGGGATTGTTAGGGAGGTGAATGCAAGAGTTTTGGAAAGAGGGGCAAGTATGAAGTCTGTTGTGGAAGAGATAGCTTGGGAAGTGAGTCAGTTGTTGTTCGCTGATGATACAGCGCTGGTGGCTGATTCATGTGAGAAACTGCAGAAGCTGGTCACTGAGTTTGGTAAAGTGTGTGAAAGAAGAAAGTTAAGAGTAAATGTGAATAAGAGCAAGGTTATTAGGTACAGTAGGGTTGAGGGTCAAGTCAATTGGGATGTGAGTTTGAATGGAGAAAAACTGGAGGAAGTGAAGTGTTTTAGATATCTGGGAGTGGATCTGGCAGCGGATGGAAACATGGAAGCGGAAGTAGATCATAGGGTGGGGGAGGGGGCGAAAATTCTGGGAGCCTTGAAGAATGTGTGGAAGTCGAGAACATTATCTCGGAAAGCAAAAATGGGTATGTTTGAAGGAATAGTGGTTCCAACAATGTTGTATGGTTGCGAGGCGTGGACTATGGATAGAGTTGTGCGCAGGAGGATGGATGTGCTGGAAATGAGATGTTTGAGGACAATGTGTGGTGTGAGGTGGTTTGATCGAGTATGTAACGTAAGGGTAAGAGAGATGTGTGGAAATAAAAAGAGCGTGGTTGAGAGAGCAGAAGAGGGTGTTTTGAAATGGTTTGGTCACATGGAGAGAATGAGTGAGGAGAGATTGACCAAGAGGATATATGTGTCGGAGGTGGAGGGAACGAGGAGAAGAGGGAGACCAAATTGGAGGTTGAAAGATGGAGTGAAAAAGATTTTGTGTGATCGGGGCGGCCTGAACATGCAGGAGGGTGAAAGGAGGGCAAGGAATAGAGTGAATTGGAGCGATGTGGTATACCGGGTTGACGTGCTGTCAGTGGATTGAATCAAGGCATGTGTATGGGGGTGGGTTGGGCCATTTCTTTCGTCTGTTTCCTTGCGCTACCTCGCAAACGCGGGAGACAGCGACAAAGCAAAAAAAAAAATAATATATATATATATATATATATATATATATATATATATATATTTATATATATTCCATAGTTTACTCCAAACTCTTCACGTGCTCTGTTCAATTCACTGACAGCACGTCGACCCCGGTATACCATATCGTTCCAATTCACTCTATTCCTTGCACGCCTTTCACCTTCCTGCATATTCAGGCCCCGTTCACTCGAAATCTTTTTTCACTCCATTTTTCCACTTCCAATTTGGTCTCCCACTTCCCCTCTTTCCCTCCACATATGACACATATATCCTCTCGGTCAATCTTTCCTCACTCATTCTCTCCATGTAACCAAACCATTTCAAAACACTCTCTTCTGCTCTCTCAACACACTCTTTTTATTACGACACATCTCTCTTACCCTATTATTACTTACTCGATTAAATCACCTCACACCACAAATTGTCCTCAAACATCTCATATCCAGCACATCCACCCTTGTCCGCACAACTCTATCTATAGCCCACGCCTTGCAATCATATAACATTGTTGGAACCACTATTATTTCAAACACACCCATGTTTGCTTTCCGTAATAATGTTCTCGACTTCCAAAAAGAATTATCGCCCCCTCCCCAACCCTATGATTCACTTCTGCTTCCATGGTTCCATCCGCTGCCAAATCCATTCCCAGATATCTAAAACACTTCACTTCCTCCAGTTTTTCTCCATTCAAACTTACCTACCAATTGACTTGTCCCTCAACCTTACTGTACCTAATAATCTTGCTCTTATTCACATTTACTCTCAACTTTCTTCTTTCACACACTTTACCAAAGTCAGTCACCAGCTTCTGCAGTTTCTCACATGAATCAGCCACCAGCGCTGTATCATCAGCGAACGATAACTGACTCACTTCCCAAGCTCTCTCATCCACAACAGACTGCATCCTCACCCCTCTTTCCAAAATTCTTGCATTCACCTCTATATCAACCCCATCCATAAACAAATTAAACAACCATGGAGGCATCACACACCCCTCACGTAAACCAACATTCACTGAGAACCAATCACCTTTCCTCTTTGCTACACGTACACATGTCTTACATCCTCGATAAAAACTTTTCACTGCTTCTAACAACTTGCCTCCCTCACCATATATTCTTAATACCTTCCACAAAGCATCTCTCTCAACTCTATCATATGCCTTCTCCAGATCCATAAATGCTACATACAAATCCATTTGCTTTTCTAAGTATTTCTCACATACATTCTTCAAAGCGAACACCTGATCCACACATCCTCTACCACTTCTGAAACTACATTGCTCCTCCCGAATCTGATGCTCTGTACAAGCCTTCACCTTGTCAGTCAGTACCTTACCATATAATTTCCCAGGAATACTCAACAAACTTATACCTCTGTAATTTGAGCACTCACTTTTATCCCCCTTTCCCTTTGTACAATGGCACTGTGCAATCTTCCCGCCAATCCTCAGGCACCTCAACATGAGTCATACATCCAATAGATAAAGTTATCAACCAGTCAACAATACAGTCACCCACTTTTTTGATAAATTCCACTGCAATACCTTCCAAACCCGCTGCCTTGCTGGCATTCATCTTCCGCAAAGCTTTTACTACCTCTTCTCTGTTTACCAAATCATTCTCCCTAACCCTTTCACATCGGACACCACATCGACCCAAACGCCATATATCTGCCACTCTATCATCAAACACATTCAACAAACCTTCAAAATACTCACACCATGTCCTTCTCACATAACCACTAAACATTAGCGCCCTTCATTGAAGTCCCCATTTGTTCCCTTGTCTTACGCACTTTATTTACCTCCTTCCAAAACATCTTTTCATTCTCCCAGAAATTTAATGATACTCTCTCACCCCAACTCTCATTTCCCACTTTTTCCCCTCTTGCACCTTTCTCTTGATCTCCTGCCTATTTCTTTTATACATCTCCCAGTCATTTGCATTATTTCCCTGCAAAAATCTTCCAAATGCCTCTCTCTTCTCTTTCACTAATAATCTTACTTCTACATCCCACCACTCACTAGCCTTTCTAATCTGCCCACCTACCACACTTCTCATGCCACAAGAATCTTTTGCGCAGGCCATCGCTGCTTCCCTAAATACCTCCCATTCCTTCCCCATTCCCCTTTCGTCCTTTGTTCTCCCCTTTTTCCATTATGTAGTCAATCTTTCCTGGTACTTCCTCACACAAGTCTCGTTCTCAAGCTCGCTTGCTCCACTTGCACCTCTCAGCACATTAATATCCAAAAATCTCTTTTTCGCGTGCCTGACAATTAACACGTAATCGAATGACGCTCTCTGGCCATCTCTCCTACTTATATAAGTATACTTATGTATATCTCTCTCTTTAAACCAGGTATTCCCAATCACCATTCCTTTTTCAGCACATAGATCTACAAGCTCTTTCCCATTTCCGTTTACAACAATGAACACCCCATATACACCAATTATTCACTCAACTGGCACATTACTCTCTTCTGCATTGAAATCACCCATCACTATAACCCGGTCTCGTTCATCAAAACTAATATATATATATATATATATATATATATATATATATATATATATATATATATTTTCTTTCATACTATTCGCCATATCCCGCGATAGCGGGGTAGCGTTAAGAACAGAGGACTGGGTCTTTGAGGGAATATCCTCACCTGGCCCTCTTCTCTGTTCCTTCTTTTGTTAAAAAAAAAAAAAAAAAAACGAGAGGGGAGGATTTCCAGCCTCCCGCTGCCTTCCCTTTTAGTCGCCTTCTACGACACGCAGGGAATATATATATATATATATATATATATATATATATATATATATATATATATATATATATATATATATATATATATATATATATATATATATATATATATATATTCATCAACTCTATCATATGCCCTCTCCAGATCCATAAATGCTACATACAAATCCATTTGCTTTTCTAAGTATTTCTCACATACATTCTTCAAAGCAAACACCTGATCCACACATCCTCTACCACTTCTGAAACCACACTGCTCTTCCCCAATCTGATGCTCTGTACAAGCCTTCACCTTGTCAGTGAATACCTTACCATATAATTTCCCAGGAATACTCAACAAACTTATACCTCTGTAATTTGAGCACTCACTTTTATCCCCTTTGCCTTTGTACAATGGCACTATGAGAGCATTCCGCCAATCCTCAGGCACCTCAACATGAGTCATACCTACATTAGATAACCTTACCAACCAGTCAACAATACAGTCACCCCCTTTTTTAATAAATTTCACTGCAATACCATTCAAACCTGCTGCCTTGCCGGCTTTCATCTTCCGCAAAGCTTTCACTACCTCTTCTCTGTTTACCAAATCATTTTCCCTAACCCTCTCACTTTGCACACCACCTCGACCAAAACACCCTATATCTGCCACTCTATCGTCAAATACATTCAACAGACCTTCAAAATACTCACTCCATCTCCTTTTCACATCACCACTACTTGTTATCACCTCCCCATTAGCGCCCTTCACTGAAGTTCCCATTTGCTCCCTTGTCTTACGCACTTTATTTACCTCCTTCCAGAACATCTTTTTATTCTCCCTAAAATTTAATGATACTCTCTCACCCCAACTGTCATTTGCCCTCTTTTTCACCTCTTGCACCTTTCTCTTGACCTCCTGTCTCTTTCTATTATACATCTCCCACTCAATTTCATTTTTTCCCTTCAAAAATCGTCCAAATGCCTCTCTCTTCTCTTTCACTAATAATCTTACTTCTTCATCCCACCACTCACTACCCTTTCTAATCAACCCACCTCCCACGCTTCTCATGCCACAAGCATCTTTTGCGTAATCCATCACTGATTCCCTAAATACATCCCATTCCTCCCCCACCCTCCTTACTTCCATTGTTCTCACCTTTTTCCATTCTGTACTCAGTCTCTTCTGGTACTTCATCACACAAGTCTCCTTCCCAAACTCACTTACTCTCACCACCCTCTTCACCCCAACATTCACTCTTCTTTTCTGAAAACCCCTACAAATCTTCACCTTCGCCTCCACAAGATAATGATCAGACATCCCTCCAGTTGCGCCTCTCAGCACATTAACATCCAAAAGTCTCTTTCGCGCGCCTGTCAATTAACACGTAATCCAATAACGCTCTCTGGCCATCTCTCCTACTTACATACGTATACTTATGTATATCTCACCAGTACTTTTTCAGCACATAAATCTACAAGCTCTTCACCATTTCCATTTACAACACTGAACACCCCATGTATACCAATTATTCCCTCAACTCCCACATTGCTCACCTTTGCATTCAGTGAACTATGGAATGGAAATGCGTAATGTCTTAAGGAACATAGGCTGGAATGATAATAATTCAACTCTCATGTTGAGCTGTGTATGCTAAACTTAAATATGCTTCCATCCCTGTGGATCATGCAATCTAAAAATGGTACCATACCATTATTTTCATTTTCTACAGTAAATTAGATGGAAGGTACTAAATTATTAAGTAAGGGGAGAAATGTTTGTAAACTTTCATTTGTTAGCGAAACACTAAGAACATCATCTACATACTTAAACCAAATTCCATTAGAAGGTAATATATCTATTAGTGATTTTACTTCAAAAACTTCCATAAAAAGATTACTTAGTACTGGTGAAAGAGGGTTACTCATTGCCATACCAAGTTTCCGCGTATAACATTCTCTAATAAATTGAAATACACAGTGTTTAAAACACAATTTCATCAATTAAAAAACAGACTTTGAAACAAGTAAATGAATACCATATAATACATCAAACAAGTATTCTAAAAGGTCATGAATTGGGACTTTTGTGAACAGAAAAGAAACATCAAAGCTAACCAATTTGAAATCAAAATTTACATTGATATTATTAAGCTTGTTAACTAAATCTACATTGTTCATGGTATTAGAATTTGGTATCTTACCTGCCAATGGGCTTATTGAAGAAACTAACCACCTTGACAATTTACATGTGATGGAGCCAAATAAACTCACCATAGGTCTTGCTGTAAAATTTGGTTTATGTGTTTCGATAAGTCCATACATATATGGCAATGAGATCCCCTTCTTGTCCACATAATGAGCTTATGAAAAGCTTGCTGCCAGACTCGGAAGCACCCGACTTACGTTCGGGTTGTCATTTATTATCAAATGGAGTTTTAGGTTCGTCTCTTCGTTGCATATCAACAAAACTGCAGTTGGGACCTTCTCGTGTTTCGTTTGTCACCTGGACTCATAGGAATATATATATATATATATATATATATATATATATATATATATATATATATATATATATATATATATATATATATATATATATATATATATATATATATATATATATATTTTTTTTTTTTTTTTTTCTTTCTTTTTTTGCTTTGTCGCTGTCTCACGCGTTTGCGAGGTAGCACAAGGAAACAGACGAAAGAAATGGCCCAACCCACCGCCATACAGATGTATATACGTACACGTCCATACACGCAAATATACATACCTGCACAGCTTTCCATGGTTTACCCTAGACGCTTCACATGCCCTGATTCAATCCACTGACAGCACGTCACCCCCGGTATACCACATCGATCCAATTCACTCAATTCCTTGCCCTCCTTTCACCCTCCTGCATGTTCAGGCCCCGATCACACAAAATCTTTTTCACTCCATCTGTCCACCTCCAATTTGGTCTCCCACTTCTCCTCGTTCCCTCCACCTCCGACACATATATCCTCTTGTTCAATCTTTCCTCACTCATTCTCTCCATGTGCCCAAACCATTTCAAAACACCCTCTTCTGCTATCTCAACCACGCTCTTTTTATTTCCACACATTTCTCTTACCCTTACGTTACTTACTCGATCAAACCACTTCACACCACACATTGTCCTCAAACATCTCATTTCCAGCACATCCACCCTCCTGCGCACAACTCTATCCATAGCCCACGCCTCGCAACCGTACAAAATTGTTGGAACCACTATTCCTTCAAACATACCCATTTTTGCTTTCCGAGATAATGTTCTCGACTTCCACACATTCTTCAAGGCTCCCAGGATTTTCGCCCCCTCCCCCACCCTATGATCCACTTCCGCTTCCATGGTTCCATCCGCTGCCAGATCCACTCCCAGATATCTAAAACACTTTACTTCCTCCAGTTTTTCTCCATTCACACTTACCTCCCAATTGACTTGACCCTCAACCCTACTGTTCCTAATAACCTTCCTCTTATTCACATTTACTCTTAACTTTCTTCTTTCACACACTTTACCAAACTCAGTCACCAGCTTTGCAGTTTCTCACATGAATCAGCCACCAGCGCTGTATCATCAGCGAACAACAACTGACTCACTTCCCAAGCTCTCTCATCCACAATAGACTTCATACTTGCCCCTCTTTGCAAAACTCTTGCATTCACCTCCCTAACAACCCCATCCATAAACAAATTAAACAACCATGGAGACATCACACACCCCTGCCGCAAACCTACATTCACTGAGAACCAATCACTTTCCTCTCTTCCTACACGTACACATGCCTTACAACCTCGATAAAAACTTTTCACTGCTTCTAACAACTTGCCTCCCACACCATATATTCTTAATACCTTCCAAAGAGCATCTCTATCAACTCTATCATATGCCTTCTCTAGATCCATAAATGCTACATACAAATCCATTTGCTTTTCTAAGTATTTCTCACATACATTCTTCAAAGCAAACACCTGATCCACACATCCTCTACCACTTCTGAAACCACACTGCTCTTCTCCAATCTGATGCTCTGTACATTACTTCACCCTCTCAATATATACACTCCCATATAATTTACCAGGAATACTTAACAAATCTATACCTCTGAAATTTGAGCACTCACTCTTATCCCCTTTGCCTTTGTACAATGGCACTATGCACGCATTCCGCCAATCCTCAGGCACCTCACCATGAGTAATACATACATTAAATAACCTTACCAACTAGTCAATAATACAGTCACCCCCTTTTTTTTTATAAATTCCACTGCAATACCATCCAAACCTGCTGCCTTCCGGGCTTTCATCTTCCGTAAAGCTTTTACTACCTCTTCTCTGAAGTAGCGCAAGGAAACAGACGAAAGAAATGGCCCAACCCACCCCCATACACATGTATATACATACGTCCACACACGCAAATATACATACCTAACAGCTTTCCATGGTTTACCCCAGACGCTTCACATGCCCTGATTCAATCCACTGACAGCACGTCAACCCCGGTATACCACATCGATCCAATTCACTCTATTCCTTGCCCTCCTTTCACCCTAATGCATGTTCAGGCCCCGATCACACAAAATCTTTTTCACTCCATCTTTCCACCTCCAATTTGGTCTCCCACTTCTCCTCGTTCCCTCCACCTCCGATACATATATCCTCTTGGTCAATCTTTCCTCACTCATTCTCTCTATGTGCCCAAACCATTTCAAAACACCCTCTTCTGCTCTCTCAACCACGCTCTTTTTATTTCCACACATCTCTCTTACCCTTACGTTACTTACTCGATCAAACCACCTCACACCACACATTGTCCTCAAACATCTCATTTCCAGCACATCGATCCTCCTGCGCACAACTCTATCCATAGCCCACGTCTCACAACCCTACAACATTGTTGGAACCACTATTCTTTCAAACATATCCATTTTTGGTTTCCGAGATAATGTTCTCGACTTCCACACATTCTTCAGGGCTCCCAGGATTTTCGCCCCCTTCCTAACCCTATGATCCACTTCCGCTTCCATGGCTCCATCCGCTGCCAGATCCACTCCCAGATATCTAAAACACTTTACTTCCTCCAGTTTTTCTCCATTCAAACTTACCTCCCAATTGACTTAACCCTCAACCATACTGTACCTAATAACCTTGCTCTTATTCACATTTACTCTTAACATTCTTCTTTCACACACTTTACCAAACTCAGTCACCAGCTTCTGCAGTTTCTCACATGAATCAGCCACCAGCGCTGTATCATCAGCGAACAACAACTGACTCACTTCCCAAGCTCTCTCATCCCCAACGGACTTCATACTTGCCCCTCTTTCCAAAACTAATGCATTTACCTCCCTAACAACCCCATCCATAAACAAATTAAACAACCATATAGACATCACACACCCCTGCCGCAAACCTACATTCACTGAGAACCAATCACTTTCCTCTCTTCCTACTCGTACACATGCCTTACATCCTCGTTAAAAATTTTTCACTGCTTCTAACAACTTGTCTCCCACACCATATATTCTTAATACCTTCCACAGAGAATCTCTATCAACTCTATCATATGCCTTCTCCAGATCCATAAATGCTACATACAAATCCATTTGCTTTTCTAAGTATTACTCATATGCATTCTTCAAAGCAAACACCTGAAACACACATCCTCTACCACTTCTGAAACCACATTGCTCTTCCCGAATCTGATGCTCTGTACATGCCTTCACACTTTACATAAATATATATATATATATATATATATATATATATATATATATATATATATATATATATATATTTATATATATATATATATATATATATATATATATATATATATATATAAATATATATATATATATATATATATATATATATATATATATATATATATATATATATATATATATATATATATATATATATATATATATATATATATATATATATATATATATATATATATATATATATATATATATATATATATATATATATATACATATATATATGAGTGAGCGTGTTAGTGGTTTTGATGCACGAGACCGGGTTATAGTGTTGGGTGATTTGAATGCAAAGGTGAGTAATGTGGCAGTTGAGGGAATAATTGGTATACATGGGGTGTTCAGTGTTGTAAATGGAAATGGTGAGGAGCTTGTAGATTTATGTGCTGAAAAAGGACTGATGATTGGGAATACCTGGTTTAAAAAGCGAGATATACATAAGTATACTTATGTAAGTAGGAGAGATGGCCAGAGAGCGTTATTGGATTACGTGTTAATTGACAGGCGCGCGAAAGAGAGACTTTTGGATGTTAATTTGCGGAGAGGTGCAACTGGAGGGATGTCTGATCATTATCTTGTAGAGGCTAAGGTGAAGATTTGTATGGGTTTTCAGAAAAGAAGAGTGAATGTTGGGGTGAAGAGGGTGGTGAGAGTAAGTGAGCTTGGGAAGGAGACTTGTGTGAGGAAGTACCAGGAGAGACTGAGTACAGAATGGAAAAAGGTGAGAACAATGGAAGTAAGGGGAGTGGGGGTGGAACGGGATGTATTTAGGGAATCAGTGATGGATTGCGCAAAAGATGCTTGTGGCATAAGAAGAGTGGGAGGTGGGTTGATTAGAAAGGGTAGTGAGTGGTGGGATGAAGAAGTAAGAGTATTAGTGAAAGAGAAGAGAGAAGCATTTGGACGATTTTTACAGGGAAAAAATGAAATTGAGTGGGAGACGTATAAAAGAACGAGAAAGGACGTCAAGAGAAAGGTGCAAGAGGTGAAAAAAAGGGCAAATGAGAGTTGTGGTGAGAGAGTATCAATAAATTTTAGGGAGAATAAAAAGATGTTCTGGAAGGAGGTAAATAAAGTGCGTAAGACAAGGGAGCAAATGGGAACTTTCAGTGAAGGGCTCAAATGGGGAGGTGATAAAAAGTAGTGGTGATGTGAGAAGGAGATGGAGTGAGTATTTTGAAGATTTGTTGAATGTGTTTGATGATAGAGTGGCAGATATAGGGTGTTTTGGTCGAGCTGGTGTGCAAAATGAGAGGGTTAGGGAAAATGAGTTGGTAAACAGAGAAGAGGTAGTAAAAGCTTTGCGGAAGATGAAAGCCGGCAAGGCAGCAGGTTTGGATGATATTGCAGTGGCATTTATTAAAAAAGGGGGTGACTGTATTGTTGACTGGTTGGTAAGGTTATTTAATGTATGTATGACTCATGGTGAGGTGCCTGAGGATTTGCGAAATGCGTGCATAGTGCCATTGTAAAAAATCAAAGGGGATAAGAGTGAGTGCTCAGATTACAGAGGTATAAGTTTGTTGAGTATTCCTGGCAAATTATATGGAAGGGTATTGATTGAGAGGGTGAAGGCATGTACAGAGCATCAGATTGGGGAAGAGCAGTGTGGTTTCAGAAGTGGTAGAGGATGTGTGGACCAGGTGTTTGCTTTGAAGAATGTATGTGAGAAATACTTAGAAAAGCAAATGGATTTGTATGTAGCATTTATGGATCTGGAGAAGGCATATGATAGAGTTGATAGAGATGCTCTGTGGAAGGTATTAAGAATATATGGTATGGGAGGCAAGTTGTTAGAAGCAGTGAAAAGTTTTTATCGAGGATGTAAGGCATGTGTACGTGTAGGAAGAGAGGAAAGTGATTGGTTCTCAGTGAATGTAGGTTTGCGGCAGGTGTGTGTGATGTCTCCATGGTTGTTTAATTTGTTTATGGATGGGGTTGTTAGGGAGGTGAATGCAAGAGTTTTGGAAAGAGGGGCAAGTATGAAGTCTGTTGGGGATGAGAGAGCTTGGGAAGTGAGTCAGTTGTTGTTCGCTGATGATACAGCGCTGGTGGCTGATTCATGTGAGAAACTGCAGAAGCTGGTGACTGAGTATGGTAAAGTGTGTGAAAGAAGAAAGTTAAGAGTAAATGTGAATAAGAGCAAGGTTATTAGGTACAGTAGGGTGGAGGGTCAATTCAATTGGGAGGTGAGTTTGAATGGAGAAAAACTGGAGGAAGTGAAGTGTTTTAGATATCTGGGAGTGGATCTGGCAGCGGATGGAACCATGGAAGCGGAAGTGGATCATAGGGTGGGGGAGGGGGCGAAAATTCTGGGAGCCTTGAAGAATGTGTGGAAGTCGAGAACATTATCTCGGAAAGCAAAAATGGGTATGTTTGAAGGAATAGTGGTTCCAACAATGTTGTATGGTTGCGAGGCGTGGACTATGGCTAGAGTTGTGCGCAGGAGGATGGATGTGCTGGAAATGAGATGTTTGAGGACAATGTGTGGTGTGAGGTGGTTTGATCGAGTGAGTAACGTAAGGGTAAGAGAGATGTGTGGAAATAAAAAGAGCGTGGTTGAGAGAGCAGAAGAGGGTGTTTTGAAGTGGTTTGGGCACATGGAGAGAATGAGTGAGGAAAGATTGACCAAGAGGATATATGTGTCGGAGGTGGAGGGAACGAGGAGAAGAGGGAGACCAAATTGGAGGTGGAAAGATGGAGTGAAAAAGATTTTGTGTGATCGGGGCCTGAACATGCAGGAGGGTGAAAGGAGGGCAAGGAATAGAGTGAATTGGAGCGATGTGGTCTACCGGGGTTGACGTGCTGTCAGTGGATTGAATCAAGGCATGTGAAGCGTCTGGGGTAAACTATGGAAAGCTGTGTAGGTATGTATATTTGCGTGTGTGGACGTATGTATATACATGTGTATGGGGGGGGGGTTGGGCCATTTCTTTCGTCTGTTTCCTTGCGCTACCTCGCAAACGCGGGAGACAGCGACAAAGGATAATAAAAAAATAAGTAAATATATATATATATATATATATATATATATATATATATATATATATATATATATATATTATTTATTTATTTTTAATATACTTTGTCGCTGTCTCCCGCGTTTGCGAGGTAGCGCAATGAAACAGACGAAAGAAATGGCCCAACCCACCCCCATACACATGTATATACATACGTCCACACACGCAAATATACATACCTACACAGCTTTCCATGGTTTACCCCAGACGCTTCACATGCCTTGATTCAATCCACTGACAGCACGTCAACCCCGGTATACCACATCGCTCCAATTCACTCTATTCCTTGCCCTCCTTTCACCCTCCTGCATGTTCAGGCCCCGATCACACAAAATCTTTTTCACTCCATCTTTCCACCTCCAATTTGGTCTCCCTCTTCTCCTCGTTCCCTCCACCTCCGACACATATATCCTCTTGGTCAATCTTTCCTCACTCATTCTCTTCATGTGCCCAAACCACTTCAAAACACCCTCTTCTGTTCTCTCAACCACGCTTTTTTTATTTCCACACATCCCTCTTACCCTTACGTTACTCACTCGATCAAACCACCTCACACCACACATTGTCCTCAAACATCTCATTTCCAGCACATCCATCCTCCTGCGCACAACTCTATCCATAGCCCACGCCTCGCAACCATACAACATTGTTGGAACCACTATTCCTTCAAACATACACATTTTTGCTTTCCGAGATAATGTTCTCGACTTCCACACATTCTTCAAGGCTCACAGAATTTTCGCCCCCTCCCCCTCCCTATGATCCACTTCCGCTTCCATGGTTCCATCCACTGCCAGATCCACTCCCAGATATCTAAAACACTTCACTTCCTCCAGTTTTTCTCCATTCAAACTCACCTCCCAATTGACTTGACTCTCAACCCTACTGTACCTAATAACCTTGCTCTTATTCACATTTACTCTTAACTTTCCTTTTCCACACACTTTACGAAACTCAGTCACCAGCTTCTGCAGTTTCTCACATGAATCAGCCACCAGCGCTGTATAATCAGCGAACAACAACTGACTCACTTCCCAAGCTCTCTCATCCCAACATACTTCATACTTGCCCCTCTTTCCAAAACTCTTGCATTTACCTCCCTAACAACCCCATCCATAAACAAATTAAACAACCATGGAGACATCACACACCCCTGCCGCAAACCTACTATATATATATATATATATATATATATATATATATATATATATATATATATATATATATATATATATATATATATATATATATTATTCATACCGTTCGCTATTTCCCTCGTTAGCAAGGTAGCGTTAAGAACAGAGGACTGGACCTTTGAGGGAATATCCTCACCTGGCCCCCCTTCTCTGTTCCTTCTTTTGGAAAATTAAAAAAAATTGAGAGGGGAGGATTTCCAGCCCTCCAGCTCCCTTCCCTTTTAGTCGCCTTCTACGACACGCAGGGAATACGTGCGAAGTATTCTTTCTCCCCTATCCCCAGGGCAATATATATATATATATATATATATATATATATATATATATATATATATATATATATATATATATATATATATACTGCTTTGTTACTGTCTCCCGCGTTTGCTAGGTAGCGCAAGGAAACAGATGAAAGAAATGGCCCAACCCACCCCCATACACATACATATACATACGTCCACACACGCAAATATACATACCTACACAGCTTTCCATGGTTTACCCCAGACGCTTCACATGCATTGATTCAATCCACTGACAGCACGTCAACCCCGGTATACCACATCGCTCCAATTCACTCTATTCCTTGCCCTCCTTTCACCCTCCTGCATGTTTAGGCCCCGATCACACAAAATCTTTTTCACTCCATCTTTCCACCTCCAATTTGGTCTCCCTCTTCTCCTCGTTCCCTCCACCTCCGACACATATATTCTCTTGGTCAATCTTTCCTCACTCATTCTTTCCATGTGCCCGAACCATTTCAAAACACCCTCTTCTGCTCTCCCAACCACGCTCTTTTTATTTCCACACATCTCTCTTACCCTTACGTTACTTACTCGATCAAGCCACCTCACAGCACATATTGTCCTCAAACATCTCATTTCCAGCACATCCATCCTCCTGCGCACAACTCTATCCATAGCCCACGTCTCGCAACCATACAACATTGTTGGAACCACTATTCCTTCAAACATACCCATTTTTGCTTTCCGAGATAATGTTCTCGACTTCCACACATTCTTCAAGGCTCCCAGAATTTTCGCCCCCTCCCCCACCCTATGATCCACTTCCGCTTCCATGGTTCCATCCGCTGCCAGATCCACTCCCAGATATCTAAAACACTTCACTTCCTCCAGTTTTTCTCCATTCAAACTCACCTCCCAATTGACTTGACCCTCAACCCCACTGTACCTAATAACCTTGCTCTTATTCACATTTACTCTTAACTTTCTTCTTTCACACACTTTACCAAACTCAGTCACCAGCTTCTGCAGTTTCTCACATGAATCAGTCACCAGCGCTGTATCATCAGCGAACAACAACTGACTCACTTCCCAAGCTCTCTCATCCACAACAGACTTCATACTTGCCCCTCTTTCCAAAACTCTTGCATTCACCTCCCTAACAACCCCATCAATAACCAAATTAAACAACCATGGAGACATCACACACCCCTGCCGCAAACCTACATTCACTGAGAACCAATCACTTTCCTCTCTTCCTACACGTACACATGCCTTACATCCTCGATGAAAACTTTTCACTGCTTCTAACAACTTGCCTCCCACACCATATATTCTTAATACCTTCCACAGAGCATCTCTATGAACTCTATGATATGCCTTCTCGAGATCCATTAATGCTACATACAAATCCATTTGCTTTTCTAAGTATTTCTCATATACATTCTTCAAAGCAAACACCTGATCCACACATCCTCTACCACTTCTGAAACCACACTGCTCTTCCACAATCTGATGCTCTGTACATGCCTTCACCCTCTCAATCAATATCCTCCCATATAATTTACCAGGAATACTCAACAAACTTATACCTCTGTAATTTGAGCACTCACTCTTATCCCCTTTGCCTTTGTACAATGGCACTATGCACGCATTCCGCCAATCCTCAGGCACCTCACCATGAGTCATACATACATTAAATAACCTTACCAACCAGTCAACAATACAGTCACCCCCTTTTTTAATAAATTCCAATGCAATACCATCCAAGCCTGCTGCCTTGCCGGCTTTCATCTTCCGCAAAGCTTTTACTACCTCTTCTCTGTTTACCAAATCATCTTCCCTAACCCTCTCACTTTGCACACCACCTCGACCAAAACACCCTATATCTGCCACTCTTTCATCAAACACATTCAACAAAACTTCAAAATACTCACTCCATCTCCTTCTCACATCACCACTACTTGTTATCACCACCCCATTTGCGCCCTTCACTGAAGTTCCCATTTGCTCCCTTGTCTTACGCACTTTATTTACCTCCTTCCAGAACATCTTTTTATTCTCCCTAAAATTTAATGATACTCTCTCACCCCAACTCTCATTTGCACTTTTTTCACCTCTTGCACCTTTCTCTTGACCTCCTGTCTCTTTCTTTTATACATCTCCCACTCAATTGCATTTTTTCCCTGCAAAAATCGTCCAAATGCCTCTCTCTTCTCTTTCACTAATACTCTTACTTCTTCATCCCACCACTCACTAGCTTTTCTAATCAACCCACCTCCCGCTCTTCTCATGCCACAAGCATCTTTTGCGCAATCCATCACTGATTCCCTAAATACATCCCATTCCTCCCCCACTCCCCTTACTTCCATTGTTCTCACCTTTTTCCATTCTGTACTCAGTCTCTCCTGGTACTTCCTGACACAAGTCTCCTTCCCAAGCTCACTTACTCTCACCACCCTCTTCACCCCAACATTCACTCTTCTTTTCTGAAAACCCATACAAATCTTCACCTTAGCCTCCACAAGATAATGATCAGACATCCCTCCAGTTGCACCTCTCAGCACATTAACATCTAAAAGTCTCTCTTTCGCGCGCCTGTCAATTAACACGTAATCCAATAACGCTCTCTGGCCATCTCTCCTACTTACATACGTATACTTATGTATATCTCGCTTTTTAAACAAGGTATTCCCAATCATCAGTCCTTTTTCAGCACATAAATCTACAAGCTCTTCACCATTTCCATTTACAACACTGAACACCCCATGTATACCAATTATTCCCTCAACTGCCACATTACTCACCTTTGCATTCAAATCACCCATCACTATAACCCGGTCCCGTGCATCAAAACCACTAACACACTCATTCAGCTGCTCCCAAAACACTTGCCTCTCATGATCTTTCTTCTCATGCCCAGGTGCATATGCACCAATAGTCACCCATCTCTCTCCATCAACTTTCAGTTTTACCCATATTAATCGAGAATTTACTTTCTTACATTCTATCACATACTCCCACAAATCCTGTTTCAGGAGTATTGCTACTCCTTCCCTTGCTCTTGTCTTCTCACTAACCCCTGACTTTACTCCCAAGACATTCCCAAACCACTCTTCCCCTTTACCCTTGAGCTTCGTTTCACTCAGAGCCAAACCCTCCAGGTTCCTTTCCTGAAACATACTACCTATCTCTCCTTTTTTCACATCTTGGTTACATCCACACACATTTAGGCACCCCACTCTGAGCCTTCGAGGAGGCCCTCCCCGCGTGACTCCTTCTTCTGTTTCCCATTTTAGAAAGTTAAAAAAAGTACAAGTTAAAAAAATACATGTACATATATATATATATATATATATATATATATATATATATATATATATATATATATATATATATATATATATATAAATATATATATATATATATATATATATATATATATATATATATATATATATATATATATATATTTTTTTTTTTTTTTTTCAAACTATTCGCCATTTCCCGCGTTAGCGAGGTAGCGTTAAGAACAGAGGACTGGGCCATTGAGGGAATATCCTCACCTGGCCCCCTTCTCTGTTCCTTCTTTTGGAAAATTAAAAAAAATTGAGAGGGGAGGATTTCCAGCCCCCCGATCCCTCCCCTTTTAGTCGCCTTCTACGACACGCAGGGAATACGTGGGAAGTATTCTTTCTCCCCTATCCCCAGGGACATATATATATATATATATATATATATATATATATATATATATATATATATATATATATATATATATATATATATATATATATATATATATATATATATATATATATATATATATATATATATATATATATATATATATATATATATATATATATATATATATATATATATATATATATATATATATATATATATATATATATATATATATATATATATATATATATATATATATATATATATATATATATATATATATATATATATATATATATTTAATGTATGTATGACTCATGGTGAGGTGCCTGAGGATTGGCGGAATGCGTGCATAGTGCCATTGTACAAAGGCAAAGGGGATAAGAGTGAGTGCTCAAATTACAGAGGTATAAGTTTGTTGACTATTCCTGGTAAATTATATGGGAGGGTATTGATTGAGAGGGTGAAGGCATGTACAGAGCATCAGATTGGGGAAGAGCAGTGTGGTTTCAGAAGTGGTAGAGGATGTGTGGATCAGGTGTTTGTTTTGAATAATGTATGTGACAAATACTTAGAAAAGCAAATGGATTTGTATGTAGCATTTATGGATCTGGAGAAGGCATATGATAGAGTTGATAGAGATGCTCTGTGGAAGGTATTAAGAATATATGGTGTGGGAGGAAAGTTGTTAGAAGCAGTGAAAAGTTTTTATCGAGGATGTAAGGCATGTGTACATGTAGGAAGAGAGGAAAGTGATCGGTTCTCAGTGAATGTAGGTTTGCGGCAGGGGTGTGTGATGTCTCCATGGTTGTTTAATTTGTTTATGGATGGGGTTGTTAGGGAGGTAAATGCAAGAGTTTTGGAAAGAGGGGCAAGTATGAAGTCTGTTGGGGATGAGAGAGCTTGGGAAGTGTCAGTTGTTGTTCGCTGATGATTCAGCGCTGGTGGCTGATTCATGTGAGAAACTGCAGAAGCTGGTGACTGAGTTTGGTAAAGTGTGTGGAAGAAGAAAGTTAAGAGGAAATGTGAATAAGAGCAAGGTTATTAGGTACAGTAGTGTTGAGGGTCAAGTCAATTGGGAGGTGAGTTTTAATGGAGAAAAACTGGAGGAAGTGAAGTGTTTTAGATATCTGGGAGTGGATCTGGCAGCGGATGGAACCATGGAAGCGGAAGTGGATCATAGGGTGGGGGAGGGGGCGAAAATTCTGGGGGCCTTGAAGAATGTGTGGAAGTCGAGAACATTATCTCGGAAAGCAAAAATGGGTTGTTTGAAGGAATAGTGGTTCCAACAATGTTGTATGGTTGCGAGGCGTGGGCTATGGATAGAGTTATGCGCAGGAGGATGGATGTGCTGGAAATGAGATGTTTGAGGACAATGTGTGGTGTGAGGTGGTTTGATCGAGTGAGTAACGTAAGGGTAAGAGAGATGTGTGGAAATAAAAAGAGCGTGGTTGAGAGAGCAGAAGAGGGTGTTTTGAAGTGGTTTGGGCACATGGAGAGAATGAGTGAGGAAAGATTGATCAAGAGGATATATGTGTCGGAGGTGGAGGGAACGAGGAGAAGAGGGAGACCAAACTGGAGGTGGAAAGATGGAGTGAAAAAGATTTTGTGTGATCGGGCCCTGAACATGCAGGAGGGTGAGAGGAGGGCAAGGAATAGAGTGAATTGGAGCGATGTGGTATACAGGGGTTGACGTGCTGTCAGTGGATTGAATCAGGGCATGTGAAGCGTCCGGTGTAAACCATGGAAAGCTGCGTAGGTATGTATATTTGCGTGTGTGGACGTGTGTATGTACATGTGTATGGGGGGGGTTGGGCCATTTCTTTCGTCTGTTTCCTTGCGCTACCTCGCAAACGCGGGAGACAGCGACAAAGTATAAAAAAAAAAAAAAAAAAAAAAATATATATATATATATATATATATATATATATATTTTTTTTTTTTTTTTTTTTTTTTTTTTTTTATACTTTGTCGCTGTCTCCCGCGTTTGCGAGGTAGCGCAAGGAAACAGACGAAAGAAATGGCCCAACCCCCCCCCCATACACATGTATATACATACGTCCACACACTCAAATATACATACCTACACAGCTTTCCATGGTTTACCCCAGACGCCTCACATGCCTTGATTCAATCCACTGACAGCACGTCAACCCCGGTATACCACATCGCTCCAATTCACTCTATTCCTTGCCCTCCTTTCACCCTCCTGCATGTTCAGGCCCCGATCACACAAAATCTTTTTCACTCCATCTTTCCACCTCCAATTTGGTCTCCCTCTTCTCCTCGTTCCCTCCACCTCCGACACATATATTCTCTTGGTCAATCTTTCCTCACTCATTCTCTCCATGTGCCCGAACCATTTCAAAACACCCTCTTCTGCTCTCTCAACCATGCTCTTTTTATTTCCACACATCTCTCTTACCCTTACGTTACTTACTCGATCAAACCACCTCACACCACATACTGTCCTCAAACATCTCATTTCCAGCACATCCATCCTCCTGCGCACAACTCTATCCATAGCCCACGTCTCGCAACCATACAACATTGTTGGAACCACTATTCCTTCAAACATACCCATTTTTGCTTTCCGAGATAATGTTCACGACTTCCACACATTCTTCAACGCTCCCAGAATTTTCGCCCCCTCCCCCACCCTATGATCCACTTCCGCTTCCATGGTTCCATCCGCTGCCAGATCCACTCCCAGATATCTAAAACACTTCACTTCCTCCAGTTTTTCTCCATTCAAACTCACCTCCCAATTGACTTGACCCTCAACCCTACTGTGCCTAATAACCTTGCTCTTATTCACATTTACTCTTAACTTTCTTCTTTCACATACTTTACCAAACTCAGTCACCAGCTTCTGCAGTTTCTCACATGAATCAGCCACCAGCGCTGTATCATATATATATATATATATATATATATATATATATATATATATATATATATATATATATATATACATATATATATATATATATATATATAAATATATATATATATATATATATATATATATATATATATATATATATATATATATGTATATATATATATATATATATATATATATATATATATATATGAGAACTACTATTGACGTTTGTGTAAATAAATTATACATTTCCTTTTTACATAGCCAAGGTTGAACCAGTATGTGACATTCATTTTTCATTTCATTTCAAGCTAGAAGTTTCAGTTTTCTAAATTGTTTCTTATATTTTTCATATGTATATATATGTATGTCTGTGTGTGTGTATATGTGCGTATGTGTGTGTATGTGTGTGTATGTGTATATATATATATATATATATATATATATATATATATATATATATATATATATATATATATATATATATATATATATATATATATATATATATATAAATATATATATATATATGTATATATATATATATATATATATATATATATATATTGTCCCTGGGGATGGGGGTGAAAGAATACTTCCCACGCATTCCTCGCGTGTCGTCGAAAGCGACTAGAGGGGACTGGAGCGGGGGGCTAGAAATCCTCCCCTCCTTGTACTTTTTTAACTTTCTAAAATGAGAAACAGAAGAAGGAGTCACGCGGGGAGTGCTCATCCTCCTCGAAGGCTCAGATTGGTGTGCCTAAATGTGTGTGGATGTAACCAAGATGTGAAAAAAGGAGAGATAGGTAGTATGTTTGAGGAAAGGAACCTAGATGTTTTGGCTCTGAGTGAAACGAAGCTCAAGGGTAAAGGGGAAGAGTGGTTTGGGAAGGTCTTGTGAGTAAAGTCAGGGGTTAGTGAGAAGGCAAGAGCAAGGGAAGGAGTAGCAATACTCCTGAAACAGGAGTTGTGGGAGTATGTGATAGAATGTAAGAAAGTAAATTCTCGATTAATATGGGTAAAACTGAAAGTTGATGGAGAGAGATGGGTGATTATTGGTGCATATGGACCTGGGCATGAGAAGAAAGATCATGAGAGGCAAGTGTTTTGGGAGCAGCTGAATGAGTGTGTTAGTGGTTTTGATGCACGAGACCGGGTTATAGTGATGGGTGATTTGAATGCAAAGGTGAGTAATGTGGCAGTTGAGGGAATAATTGGTATACATGGGGTGTTCAGTGTTGTAAATGGAAATGGTGAAGAGCTTGTAGATTTATGTGCTGAAAAAGGACTGATGATTGGAAATACCTTGTTTAAAAAGCGAGATATACATAAGTATACTTATGTAAGTAGGAGAGATGGCTAGAGAGCGTTATTGGATTACGTGTTAATTGACAGGCGCGCGAAAGAGAGACTTTTGGATGTTAATGTGCTGAAAGGTGCAACTGGAGGGATGTCTGATCATTATCTTGTGGAGGCTAAGGTGAAGATTTGTATGGGTTTTCAGAAAAGAAGAGTGAATGTTGGGGTGAAGAGGGTGGTGAGAGTAAGTGAGCTTGGGAAGGAGACTTGTGTGAGGAAGTACCAGGAGAGACTGAATACAGAATGGAAAAAGGTGAGAACAATGGAAGTAAGGGGAGTGGGGGAGGAATGAGATGTATTTAGGGAATCAGTGATGGATTGCGCAAAAGATGCTTGTGGCATGAGAAGAGTGGGAGATAGGTTGATTAGAAAGGGTAGTGAGTGGTGGGATGAAGAAGTAAGAGTATTAGTGAAAGAGAAGAGAGAGGCATTTGGAAGATTTTTGCAGGGCAAAAAGGCAATTGAGTGGGAGATGTATAAAAGAAAGAGACAGGAGGTCAAGAGAAAGGTGCAAGAGGTGAAAAAAAGGGCAAATGAGAGTTGGGGTGAGAGAGTATCATTAAATTTTAGGGAGAATAAAACGATGTTCTGGAAGGTGGTAAATAAAGTGCGTAAGACAAGGGAGCAAATGGAAACTTCAGTGAAGGGCGCAAATGGGGAGGTGATAACAAGTAGTGGTGATGTGAGAAGGAGATGGAGTGAGTATTTTGAAGGTTTGTTGAATGTGTTTGATGATAGAGTGGCAGATATAGGGTTTTTTGGTCGAGGTGGTGTGCAAAGTGAGAGGGTTAGGGAAAATGATTTGGTAAACAGAGGAGACGTAGTAAAAGCTTTGCGTTTAGGTTTGGATGGTATTGCAGTGGAATTTATTAAAAAAGGGGGTGACCGTATTGTTGACTGGTTGGTAAGGTTATTTAATGTATGTATGACTCATGGTGAGGTGCCTGAGGATTGGCGGAATGCGTGCATAGTGCCATTGTACAAAGGCAAAGGGGATAAGAGTGAGTGCTCAAATTATAGAGGTATAAGTTTGTTGAGTATTCCTGGTAAATTATATGGGAGGGTATTGACTGAGAGGGTGAAGGCATTTACAGAGCATCAGATTGGGGAAGAGCAGTGTGGTTTCAGAAGTGGTAGAGGATATGTGGATCAGGTGTTTGCTTTGAAGAATGTATGTGAGAAATACTTAGAAAAGCAAATGGATTTGTATGTAACATCTATGGATCTCGAGAAGGCATATGATAGAGTTGATAGAGATGCTCTGTGGAAGGTATTAAGAATATATGGTGTGGGAGGCAAGTTGTTAGAAGCAATGAAAAGTTCTTATCGAGGATGTAAGGCATGTGTACGTGTAGGAAGAGAGGAAAGTGATTGGTTCTCAGTGAATGTAGGTTTGCGGCAGGGGTGTGTGATGTCTCCATGGTTGTTTCATTTGTTTATGGATGGGGTTGTTAGGGAGGTGAATGCAAGAGTTTTTGAAAGAGGGGCAAGTATGAAGTCTGTTGTGGATGAGAGTGCTTGGGAAGTAAGTCAGTTGTTGTTCGCTGATGTTACAGCGCTGGTGGCTGATTCATGTGAGAAACTGCAGAAGCTGGTGACTGAGTTTGGTAAAGTTTGTGAAAGAAGAAAGTTAAGAGTAAATGTGAATAAGAGCAAGGTTATTAGGTACAGTAGGGTTGAGGGTCAAGTCAATTTGGACGTGAGTTTGAATGGAGAAAAAGTGGAGGAAGTGAAGTGTTTTAGATATCTGGGAGTGGATCTGGCAGCGGATGGAACCATGGAAGCGGAAGTGGATCATAGGTTGGGGGAGGGGGCGAAAATTCTGGGAGCCTTGAAGAATGTGTGGAAGTCGAGAACATTATCTCGGAAAGCAAAAATGGGTATGTTTGAAGGAATAGTGGTTCCAACAATGTTGTATGGTTGCGAGGCGTGGGCTATGGATAGAGTGGTGCGCAGGAGGATGGATGTGCTAGAAATGAGATGTTTGAGGACAATGTGTTGTGTGAGGTGGTTTGATCGAGTAAGTAACGTAAGGGTAAGAGAGATGTGTGGAAATAAAAAGAGCGTGGTTGAGAGAGCAGAAGAGGGTGTTTTGAAATGGTTTGGGCACATGGAGAGAATGAGTGAGGAAAGATTGACCAAGAGGATATATGTGTCGGAGTTGGAGGGAACGAGGAGAAGAGGGAGACCAAATTGGAGGTGGAAAGATGGAGTGAAAAAGATTTTGTGTTATTGGGGCCTGAACATGCAGGAGGGTGAAAGGAGGGCAAGGAATAGAGTGAATTGGAGCGATGTGGTATACCGGGGTTGACGTGCTGTCAGTGGATTGAATCAAGCCATGTGAAGCGTCTGGGGTAAACCATGGAAAGCTGTGTAGGTATGTATATTTGCGTGTGTGGACGTATGTATATACATGTGTATGGGGGTGGGTTGGGCCATTTCTTTCGTCTGTTTCCTTGCGCTACCTCGCAAACGCGGGAGACAGCGAAAAAAAAAAAATATATATATATATATATATATATATATATATATATATATATATATATATATATATATATATATATATATATATAAAGTGTGTGTGTTTGTGTGTGAGAGGGATTTACTTCTAATGATGAGAGAAAAGTTTAGATTACCTACTTCTTGCCAAATATACACCATTCCTCGACAATTCTAGTTTCAATATCATGAAAGTAGGGAGGAATAACTGAAAATTATTCATTAGCCTTTTTATTCGGGTAAAACTGAATCATCGCTGATATTTCATTATTCATTGACATAAGGTTTTTTTAATGTTGTTGCTTCAATAATTATGGAAAAACTTCACGGAGGAAAAAGTTAAACTAATAGTACATTAATAATGTTAATAGCGTCCATTTACAAAGGATTGTCACTGACTCCTGTGTAATTATTGAGAAGTAGTTTAAGTCACTACAATTTTGTTTTCAGCTTAAATCTTGTGAAACCAAAATGTTTAGGACTCCAGGTCGCCTGACCTTCAGATAAGCGACAACATTACTAATTATCTTAAACCACCAAGAAAAGTTTACTCCTCACAATGACAGACCCACCTGTTTTGTAACCTTCTTTGTGATCATTGTGAAGCCAGTCACCAAAACTCCTAGTTTGTGTAATCAAAGGTTTAAGTTACAGTGATAGAATATGATTCTATTGTCCAAAGTTCACTAACAACGAAAACACAAAATAAATTGACAAACGATTAGGATATTTTTCTTAACAATATCGAATTCAGACAAAATAGTGACACATTAATATGGTTCTGAGTTGGCCATGGTGTCATGACCGTTGTACATGGTGTCTTGATCGTTGTACATGGTGTCATGACCGTTGTACAAAGTGTCAGGACCGCTGTACATGGTGTCATGACCGTTGTACATAGTGTCATGACCATTGTACATGGTGTCATGACCGTTGTACATGGTGTCATGACCGCTGTACATGGTGTCATGACCGCTGTACATGGTGTCATGACCGTTGTACATGGTGTCATGACCGTTGTACAAAGTGTCAGGACCGCTGTACATGGTGTCATGACCGTTGTACATGGTGTCATGACCATTGTACATGGCGTCATGACCGTTGTAAATGGTGTCATGACCGTTGTACATGGTGTCATGACCGTTGTACATGGTGTCATGACCGTTGTACATGGTGTCTTGATCGTTGTACATGGTGTTATGACCGTTGTACAAAGTGTCAGGACCGCTGTACATGGTGTCATGACCGTTGTACATGGTGTCATGACCGTTGTACATGGCGTCATGACCGTTGTAAATGGTGTCATGACCGTTGTACATGGTGTCATGACCATTGTACATGGCGTCATGACCGTTGTACATGGCGTCATGACCGTTGTAAATGGTGTCTTGACCGTTGTACGTGGTGTCTTGACTGTTGTACATGGTGTCATGACCGTTATACAGGGTGTCATGACCGTTGTACATGGTGTCATGACCGTTGTACATGGTGTCTTGACCGTTGTACATGGTGTCATGACCGTTGTACATGGTGTCATGACCGTTGTACATGGTGTCATGACCATTGTACATGGTGTCATGACCGTTGTACATGGTGTCATGACCGTTGTACATGGTGTCATGACCGTTGTACATTGTGTCATGACCGTTGTACATGATGTCATGACCGTTGTACATGGTGTCATGACCATTGTACATTGTGTCATGACCGTTGTACATGGTGTCTTGACCGTTGTACATGGTGTCATGACCGTTGTACGTGGTGTCTTGATCGTTGTACGTGGTGTCTTGACTGTTGGACATGGTGTCATGACCGTTATACAGGGTGTCATGACCGTTGTACATGGTGTCATGACCGTTGTACATGGTGTCATGACCATTGTACATGGCGTCATGACCGTTGTACATGGTGTCATGACCGTTGTACATGGTGTCATGACCATTGTACATGGTGTCATGACCGTTGTACGTGGTGTCTTGATCGTTGTACATGGTGTCATGACCGTTGTACAAAGTGTCAGGACCGCTGTACATGGTGTCATGACCGTTGTACATGATGTCAGGACCGTTGTAAATGGTGTCTTGACCGTTGTACGTGGTGTCTTGACTGTTGTACATGGTGTCATGACCGTTATACAGGGTGTCATAACCGTTGTACATGGTGTCATGACCGTTGTACATGGTGTCATGACCATTGCACATGGCGTCATGACCGTTGTACAAAGTGTCATGACCGTTGTGCATGGTGTCATGACCGTTGTACATGGTGTCATGACCGTTGTACATTGTGTCATGACCGTTGTACATGGCGTCATGACCGTTGTACATGGCGTCATGACCGTTGTAAATGGTGTCTTGACCGTTGTACGTGGTGTCTTGACTGTTGTACATGGTGTCATGACCGTTATACAGGGTGTCATGACCGTTGTACATGGTGTCATGACCGTTGTACATGGTGTCTTGACCGTTGTACATGGTGTCATGACCGTTGTACATGGTGTCATGACCGTTGTACATGGTGTCATGACCATTGTACATGGTGTCATGACCGTTGTACATGGTGTCATGACCGTTGTACATGGTGTCATGACCGTTGTACATTGTGTCATGACCGTTGTACATGATGTCATGACCGTTGTACATGGTGTCATGACCATTGTACATTGTGTCATGACCGTTGTACATGGTGTCTTGACCGTTGTACATGGTGTCATGACCGTTGTACGTGGTGTCTTGATCGTTGTACGTGGTGTCTTGACTGTTGGACATGGTGTCATGACCGTTATACAGGGTGTCATGACCGTTGTACATGGTGTCATGACCGTTGTACATGGTGTCATGACCATTGTACATGGCGTCATGACCGTTGTACATGGTGTCATGACCGTTGTACATGGTGTCATGACCATTGTACATGGTGTCATGACCGTTGTACGTGGTGTCTTGATCGTTGTACATGGTGTCATGACCGTTGTACAAAGTGTCAGGACCGCTGTACATGGTGTCATGACCGTTGTACATGATGTCAGGACCGTTGTAAATGGTGTCTTGACCGTTGTACGTGGTGTCTTGACTGTTGTACATGGTGTCATGACCGTTATACAGGGTGTCATAACCGTTGTACATGGTGTCATGACCGTTGTACATGGTGTCATGACCATTGCACATGGCGTCATGACCGTTGTACAAAGTGTCATGACCGTTGTGCATGGTGTCATGACCGTTGTACATGGTGTCATGACCGTTGTACATTGTGTCATGACCGTTGTACATGGTGTCATGACCATTGTACATGGTGTCATGACCGTTGTACATTGTGTCATGACCGTTGTACATGGTGTCATGACCGTTGTACATTGTGTCATGACCGTTGTACATGGCGTCATGGCCGTTGTACATGGTGTCATGACCGTTATACAGGGTGTCATAACCGTTGTACATGGTGTCATGACCGTTGTACATTGCGTCATGACCGTTGTACACGGTGTCATAACCATTGTACATGGTGTCATGACCGTTGTACATGGTGTCATGGCCGTTGTACATGGTGTCATGACCGTTGTACATGGTGTCATGACCGTTGTACATTGTGTCATGACCGTTGTGCATGGTGTCATGACCGTTGGTCTGGTATCATTACAGATGGTCATGGCATCATGACAGATGGTCATGGTGTCATGACAGCTGGTCTGGTATCATGAAAATTGGTCATGGCATCATGACAGTTGGCCAGAGTATCATCAGAGGTCACCACGACATAATGACAGTTAGTCATGATGTCACAACGATTGGTTATGGTATTATGATAGTTTACCATGACATAATGAGGGTCAGTCATGGTGGATGGTCAACACAGATGGTGTTGGTAGGAAGGGTACGACCCCCTCATGACGGTCCCTCTGACCCAGAGCCACAAAACAAAGCTTCCTGTAGATCATCATCAAAGTTTATACGTGAACACAAACCGCTACTTGTGTCGCCTCCATCATGGACGTCATCTTACGTAGCCTGACCCTTCTCTACGACTGCCTCAGTGCTTGTCGACCCATCCCGGGGGTCGTAGCCTGACCCTTCTCTACGACTGCCTCAGTGCTTGTCGACCCATCCCGGGGGTCGTAGCCTGACCCTTCTCTACGACTGCCTCAGTGCTTGTCGACCCAACCCGGGGGTCGTAGCCTGACCCATCTCTACGACTGCCTCAGTGCTTGTCGACCCAACCCGGGGGTCGTAGCCTGACCCTTCTCTACGACTGCCTCAGTGCTTGTCGACCCAACCCGGGGGTCGTAGCCTGACACTTCTCTACGACTGCCTCAGTGCTTGTCGACCCAACCCGGGGGTCGTAGCCTGACCCTTCTCTACGACTGCCTCAGTGCTTGTCGACCCAACCCGGGGGTCGTAGCCTGACCCTTCTCTACGACTGCCTCAGTGCTTGTCGACCCAACCCGGGGGTCGTAGCCTGACCCTTCTCTACGACTGCCTCAGTGCTTGTCGACCCAACCCGGGGGTCGTAGCCTGACCCTTCCTCATCAATGACCAGTGCTTATATGTCCATCTCCCGGTGAACGTCGTAACCAGAACCTTATTCATCATTGCTCAGTGTTTGTTTCCCTATCCTGAAGGTTCTAGCCCAACCCTTACTTATCATTTATCATTAATAATAATAATAAAGATAATGATAATAATGATAATTATGATAATGATGATAATAGTAATAATGATGATAATAATAATAATAATAATAATAATAATAATGATAATAATAATGATAACAATAATGATAATGATAATGATAATAATGATAGTAATAATGATAATAATGATAATAATGATAATGATAACTATAATAATATTAATGATGATAATAATAATGATAATGATAATGATGATAATTATAATAATAATGATAATAATACTAAAAATAATAATAATAATAATAATGATAATAGTAATAATAATAATAATAATAATAATAATAATAATAATGATAATAATATTAATAATAATAATGATAATAACAATAATAATAATAATAATGTTAATAATAATAATAATGATGATGATGAAGATTATGATAATGATATTAATAATAATGATAATAGTAATAATAACAATATACTGATGATAACAATAATAATAAGATAATGATGATAATAATAACAATAATGATATAATGATAATAACAATAATAATGATAATATTGATGAGAATAATAATGATGGTAAAGTGTGTTAAAGGAGAAAGTTGTGGGTAAATGTGAGTAAGGGCATGGTTATTAGGATCAGTAGGGTTGAGGGACAAGTTAACTGGGATGTAAGTTTGAATGGAGAAAAACTAGAAGTGAGGTGTTTTAGATATTTGGGAGTGGATTTAACAGCGGATGGAACCATGGAAGCGGAAGTGAGTCACAGGATGAAGGAGGGGCGAAGGTTCTTAGAGCACTGACGAATGTGTTGAAGGCGAGAGCGTTATCTGAGAGAGCAAAATGGGGTATGATTGAAGGAATAGTGGTTCCAGCAATGATACATGGCTGTGAGGCATGGGCTATAGATCGGGATATGTGTAGGAGGGTGGATATGTTGGAAATGAAATGTTTGAGCATATGTGGTGTGAGGTGATTTGATCGAGTAGGTAATGAAAGGTTAAGATATGTGTGGTAATATGAGGAGTGTGGCTGAGAGAGCAAAAGAGGGTATATTGAAATGGTTTGGACACTTGGAGATAATGAGTGAGGAAAGATTGACAAAGAGGATATATGTGTCAAAGGTGGAGGGAACGATGAGAAATGGGAGACCAAATTGGAGGTGGAAGGATGGATTGAAAAAGAGTTTGAGCAATCAGGGTCTGAACATACAGAAGGGTGAAAAGCGTGCAAGGAATAGAGTGAATCAGAACGATGTGGTACATCGGGGTTGACGTGTTGTCAATGGATTGAACCAGAGCATGTGAAGCGTCTGAGGTAAACCATGGAAAGGTCTGTGGGGCCTGGATGTGGAAAAGGAGCTGTGGTTTCGGTGCATTACACATGAGAACTAGAAACGGAATGTGAAAAAAATATGGCTTTTTTTGTTTTTTCTTAGCGCTACCTCGCGAGAGAGAAGGAGGAGGGAAGGGGGGAGGGACACAATTTCAAGTGTAGCGGATTGGCGGTGGCTTGGCGGTGGCAATGGATGAAGGCAGTAAATATGAATATCTACATGTGTATATACTGTGATCCTTTCAAATGTGTATACATGTACATGTCTGTGTATATATATGTATGAATACGGGAAAGAATGAAGGCACCAAGTATGAATATCTACATGTGTATATATTGTAATCCTTTCCAATGCGTTCTTATGAGTATGTCTTTCTATGTATATCTGTGAATACGTTGAAATGTATATGTATGTATATAACCGTGTATATGCGTTTATGTATATACACGTGTATGTGGGTGGGTTAGACCATACATATCTCGTATGTTTCTATGCACTGCCTCGCTGACACAGGAGACGGAGATTAAGTACAAAAATAGAAATAATAATAATAATTAAGATAATAATAATGATAATATTAAAAACAATGATAATGATAAAAACAATTAACAATGAAAATAATA
This sequence comes from Panulirus ornatus, assembly GCF_036320965.1. Classification (NCBI taxonomy): domain Eukaryota; kingdom Metazoa; phylum Arthropoda; class Malacostraca; order Decapoda; family Palinuridae; genus Panulirus; species Panulirus ornatus. The sequence continues at coordinate 25,643,991 of NC_092248.1, read as the reverse complement.
ATAATAATAATAATAATAATAATAATAATAATAATAATAATAATAATAATAATAATAATAATAATAGTATAATGATAGTAATAGTAATAACAATAATAATAAAAATAATAATAATAATAATAACAACAATAGTGATAATAGTAATGATAATAATGATAATAATAATAATAATAATAATAATAATAATAATAATAATAATAATAATAATAATAATAATAATAATAGAGTTGATAGAGATGCTCTGTGGAAGGTATAAAGAATATATGGTGTCGGAGGCAAGTTGTTAGAAGCAGTGAAAACTTTTTATCGAGGATGTACGGCATGTGTACGTGTAGGAAGAGAGGAAAGTGATTGGTTCTCAGTGAATGTAGGTTTGCGGCAGGGGTGTGTGATGTCTCCATGGTTGTTTAATTTGTTTATGGATGGGGTTGTTAGGGAGGTGAATGCAAGAGTTTTGGAAAGAGGGGCAAGTATGAAGTCTGTTGGGGATGAAGAGAGCTTGGGAAGTGAGTCAGTTGTTGTTCGCTGATGATACAGCGCTGGTGGCTGATTCATGTGAGAAACTGCAGAAGCTGGTGACTGAGTTTGGTAAAGTGTGTGAAAGAAGAAAGTTAACAGGAATGTGAATAAGAGCAAGGGAATTAGGTACAGTAGGGTTGAGGGTCAAGTCAATTGGGAGGTAAGTTTGAATTGAGAAAAACTGGAGGAAGTAAAGTGTTTTAGATATCTGGGAGTGGATCTGGCAGCGGATGGAACCATGGAAGCGGAAGTGGATCATAGGGTGGGGGAGGGGGCGAAAATCCTGGGAGCCTTGAAGAATGTGTGGAAGTCGAGAACATTATCTCGGAAAGCAAAAATGGGTATGTTTGAAGGAATAGTGGTTCCAACAATGTTGTATGTTTGCGAGGCTTGGGCTATGGATAGAGTTGTAAGCAGGAGGATGGATGTGCTGGAAATGAGATGTTTGAGGACAAAGTGTGGTGTGAGGTGGTTTGATCGAGTAAGTAAGTTAAGGTTAAGAGAGATGTGTGGAAATAAAAAGAACGTGGTTGAGAGAGCAGAAGAGGGTGTTTTGAAATGGTTTGGGCACATGGAGAGAATGAGTGAGGAAAGATTGACGAAGAGGATATATGTGTCGGAGGTGGAGGGAACGAGGAGTAGTGGGAGATCAAATTGGAGGTGGAAAGATGGAGTGAAAAAGATTTTGTGTGATCGGGTCCTATACATGCAGGAGGGTGAAAGGAGGGCAAGGAATAGAGTGAATTGGATCGATGTGGTATACCGAGGTTGACGTGCTGTCAGTGGATTGAATCGGGCATGTGAAGCGTCTGGGGTAAACCATGGAAAGCTGTGTAGGTATGTATAGTTGCGTGGGTGGACGTATGTATATTCATGTGCATGGGGGTGGGTTAGGCCATTTCTTTCGTCTGTTTCCTTGCGCTACCTCGCAAACGCGGGAGACAGCGAAAAAAAAAAAAAAAAAAAAAAAAAATAATAATAATAATAATAATAATAATAATTATAATAATAATTAAAGTAATAATAATAAGAAAAATGAAAATGATAAATATAATGATAACAATAAAGATAGTAATGATAATACCTCGCTGACACGGGAGACGGAGATTTAAGTACAAAAATAGAAATAACGAAAATGATTAAGATAATGATAATGATAATCTTAGAAACAATAATAATAATGAAAAAATATTTATAATGATAATAATGATAATAATAATAATAATAATAATAATAATAATAATAATAATAATAATAATAATAATAATAATAATAATAGTAATAATAATAATAATGAAAATAATAATGATAATAATAATGATAGTGATAATGATAATAATAATGATAATAATAATAATAATAATAATAATAATAATAATAATAATAATAATAATAATAATAATAATAATAATAATAATAATAATGATATCAATAATAATAATAACAATAATAATAATAATAATAATAATAATAATAATAATAATAATAATAATAATAATAATGATAATAATAATAATAATAATAATAATAATAATAATAATAATAATAATAATAATAATAATAATAATAATAAAAGTAATAATAATAATAATGAAAATAATAATGATAATAATAATGATAGTGATAATGATAATAATAATAATGATAATAATAATAATAATAATAATAATAATAATAATAATAATAATAATAATAATAATAATAATAATAATAATAATAATAATAATAATATTAATAATGATATCAATAATAATAATGACAATAATAATAATAATAATAATAATAATAATAATAATAATAATAATAATAATAATAATAATGATAATAATAATAATAATAATAATAATAATAATAATGATAATAATAATAATAATAATAATAATAATGATAATAATGATAATAATAATGATGAAAATAATAATAATAATAATAATAATAATAATAATAATAATAATAATAATACTAATAATAATAATAATAATAATAATGATAATAATAATAATAATGATAATGATAATGATAATAATAATGATGATAATAATAATGATAATAGTAATAATAAAAACAATAATGGATTGGGAATGTCTTAGGAGTAAAGTCAGGGGTTAGTGAGAGGACAAGTGCAAGGAAAGGAGTACCACTACTCCTGAAACAGGAGTTGTGGAAGTATGTGATAGAGTGTAAGAAAGTAAATTCTAGATTAATATGGGTAAAACTGAAAGTTGATGGAGAGAGATCGGTGATTATTGGTGCATATGCACCTAGCATGAGAAGAAAGATCATGAGAGGCAAGTGTTTTGGGAGCAGCTGAATGAGTGTGTTAGTGGTTTTGATGCACAAGACCGGGTTATAGTGATGGGTGATTTGAATGCAAAGGTGAGTAATGTGGCAGTTGAGGGAATAATTGGTATACATGGGGTGTTCAGTGTTGTAAATGGAAATGGTGAAGAGCTTATATATTTATGTGCTGAAAAAGGACTAGTGATTGGGAATACCTGGTTTAAAAAGATATACAGAAGTATACGTATAGATATATATAGATATACATAAGTATACGTATGTAAGTAGGAGAGATGGCCAGAGAACGTTATTGGATTACGTGTTAATTGACAGGCGCGAGAAAGAGAGACTTTTGGATGTTAATGTGCTGAGATGTGCAACTGGAGGGATGTCTGATCATTATCTTGTGGAGGCGAAGTTGAAGATTTGTATGGGTTTTCAGAAAAGAAGAGAGAATGTTGGGGTGACGAGTGTGGTGAGAGTAAGTGAGCTTGGGAAGGAGACTTGTGTGAGGAAGTACCAGGAGAGACTGAGTAGAGAATGGGAAAAGGTGACAACAAAGGAGGTAAGGGGAGTGGGGGAGGAATGGGATGTATATAGGTAAGCAGTGATGGCTTGCGCAAAAGATGCTTGTGGCATGAGAAGTGTGGGAGGTGGGTTGATTATAAAGGGTAGTGAGTGGTGGGATGAAGAAGTAAGATTATTAGTGAAAGAGAAGAGAGAGGCATTTGGACGATTTTTCCAGGGAAGAAATGCAAATGAGTGGGAGATGTATAAAAGAAAGAGACAGGAGGTCAAGAGAAAGGTGCAAGAGGTGAAAAGAGGGCAAATGAGAGTTGGGTTGAGAGAGTATCATTAAATTTTAGGGAGAATAAAAAGATGTTCTGGAAGGAGGTAGATAAAGTGCGTAAGACAAGGGAGCAAATGGGAACTTCAGTGAAGGGGGCTAATGGGGAGGTGATAATAAGAAGTGGTGATGTGAGAAGGAGATGGAGTGAGCATTTTGAAGGTTTGTTGAATGTGTTTGATGATAGAGAGGCAGATATAGTGTGTTTTGGTCTAGGTGGTGTGCAAAGTGAGAGGGTTAGGGAAAATGATTTGGTAAATAGAGAAGAGGTAGTAAAAGCTTTGCGGAAGATGAAAGCCAGCAAGGCAGCAGGTTTGGATGGTATTGAAGTGCAATTTATTAAAAAAGGGGGTGACTGTATTGTTGACTGGTTAGTAAGGTTATTTAATGTATGTATGATTCATGGTGAGGTGCATGAGGATTGGCGGAATTCGCGTATAGTACCATTGTATAAAGGCAAAGGGGATAAGAGTGAGTACTCAAATTACAGAGGTATAAGTTTGTTGAGTATTACTGGTGAATTATATGGGAGGTTATTGATTGAGAGGGTGAAGGCATGTACAGAGCATCAGATTGGGGAAGCACATTGTGGTTTCAGAAGTGGTAGAGGTTGTATGGATCAGGTGTTTGCTTTGAAGAATGTATGTGAGAAATACTTAGAAAAGCTAATGAATTTGTATGTAGCATTTATGGATCTGGAGAAGGCATATGATAGAGCTGATAGAGATGCTCTATAGAATGTACTAAGAATATATGGTGTGGGAGGTTGTTAGAAGCAGTGAAAAGTTTTTATCGAGGATGTAAGGCATGTGTACGTGTAGGAATTGATTGGTTCTCAGTGAACGTAGGTTTGCGACAGGGGTGTGTGATGTCTCCATGGTTGTTTAATTTTTTTTATGGATTGGGTTGTTAGGGAGGTGAATGCAAGAGTTTTAGAAAGAGAGGCAAGTATGCAGCCTGTTGGGGATGAGAGAGCTTGGGAAGTGAGTCAGTTGTTGTTCGCTGATGATACAGCACTGGTGGCTGATTCATGTGAGAAACTGCAGAAGCTGGTGACTGAGTTTGGTAGAGTGTGTGAAAGAAGAAAGTTAAGAGTAAATGTGAATAAGAGCAAGGTTATTAGGTACAGTAGGGTTGAGGGTCAAGTCAATTGAGAGGTAAGTTTGAATGGAGAAAAAGTGGAGGAAGTAAAGTGTTTTAGATATCTGGGAGTGGATCTGGCAGCGTATGGAACCATGGAAGCAGAAGTGAATCATAGGGTGGCGGAGGTTGCGAAAATCCTTGGAGCCCTAAATAATGTGTGGAAGTCGAGAACATTATCTCGGAAAGCAAAAATGGCTATGCTTGAAGGAATAGTGGTTCCAACAATGTTGTATTGTTGCGAGGCGTGGGCTATGGATAGAGTTGTGCGCAGGAGGGTGGATGTGCTGGAAATGAGATGTTTGAGGACAATATGTGGTGTCAGGTGGTTAGATCGAGTAAGTAATATAAGGGTAGGACAGATGTGTGGAAATAGGAAGAGCGTGGTTGAGAGAGCAGAAGAGGGTGTTTTGAAATGGTTTGGGCACATGGAGAGAATGAGTTAGGAAAGATTTCCCAAGAGGATATATGTGTCAGAGGTGGAGGGAACGAGAAGTGAGAGACGAAATTGGAGGTGGAAAGATTGAGTGAAAAAAATTTTGAGTGACCGGGGCCTGAACATGCAGGAGGGTGAAAGGCGGGCAAGGAATAGAGTGAATTGGATCGATGTGGTATACCGGGGTCGACGTGTTGTCAATGGATTGAATCAGGGCATGTGAAGCGTCTGGGGTAAACCATGGAAAGTTCTGTGTGGCCTGGATGTGGAAAGGGAGCTGTGGTTTCGGGCATTATTGCATGACAGCTAGAGAATGAGTGTGAGCGAATGGGGCCTTTGTTGTCTTTTCCTAGCGCTACCTTGCACACATGAGGTGGGAAGGGGGATGTTATTCCATATGTGGCAAGGTGGCGATGGAAATAAATGAAGGTAGACAGTGTGAATTGTGTGCATGTGTATATATGTATATGTCTGTGTGTGTATATATATATATATATATATATGTGTACATTGAGATGTATGGGTATGTATATTTGAGAGTGTGGACGTGTATGTATATACATGTGTATGGGGGTGGGTTGGGCCATTTTTTTCGTCTGTTTCCTTGCGTTATCTCGCAACGCTGGAGACAGCTCTATAGAAGGTACTAAGAATATATGGTGTGGGAGGCAAGTTTTTAGAAGCAGTGAAAAGTTTTTATCGAGGATGTAAGGCATGTGTACGTGTAGGAAGTGATTGGTTCTCAGTGAATGTAGGTTTGTGGCAGGGGTGTGTGATGTCTCCAAGGTTGTTTAATTTGTTTATGGATGGGGTTGTTAGGGGGGGTGAATGCAAAAGTTTTGGAAAGAGGGGCAAGTATGCAGTCTGTTCTGTATGAGAGAGATTGGGAAGTGAGTCAGTTGTTCGCTGATGATACAGCGCTGGTGGCTGATTCATGTAAGAAACTGCAGAATCTGGTGACTGAGTTTGGTAAAGTGTGTGAAAGAAGAAAGTTAAGAGTAAATGTGAATAAGGGCAAGGTTATTTGGTACAGTAGGGTTGAGGGTCAAGTCAATTGGGAGGTAAGTTTGAATGGAGAAAAACTGGAGGAAGTAAAGTGTTTTAGATATCTGGGAGTGGATCTGGCAGCGGATGGAACCATGGAAGCGGAAGTGAATCATAGGGTGGGGGAGGGGGCGAAAATCCTGGGAGCCTTGAAGAATGTTTGGAACTCGAGAACATTATCTCAGAAAGCAAAAATGGCTATGTTTGAAGGAATAGTGGTTCCAACAATGTTGTATGGTTGCGAGGCGTGGGCTATGGATAGAGTTGTGCGCAGGAGGGTGGATGTGCTGGAAATGAGATGTTTGAGGACAATATGTGGTGTGAGGTGGTTTGATTCAGAAAGTAATGTTAGGGTAAGAGAGATGTGTGGAAATAAAAAGAGTGTGGTTGAGAGAGCAGAAGAGGGTGTTTTGAAATGGTTTGGTCACATGGAGAGAATGAGTGAGGAAAGATTGACCAAGAGGATATATGTGTCAGAGGTGGAGGGAGCGAGGAGAAGTGGGAGACGAAATTGGAGGTGGAAAGATGTAGTGAAAAAGATTTTGAGTGATCGGGGCCTGAACATGCAGGAGGGTGAAAGGCGGGCAAGGAATAGAGTGAATTGGAACGATGTGGTATACCGGGGTCGACGTGTTGTCAATGGATTGAACCAGGGCATGTGAAGCGTCTTGGGTAAACCATGGAAAGTTGTGTGGGGCCTGGATGTGGAAAGGGAGCTGTGGTTTCGGTGCATTATTACATGACAGCTAGAGACTGAGTGTGAACGAATGGGGCCTTTGGTGTCTTTTCCTAGCGCTACCTCGCACACATGAGGGGGGAGGGAGTTGTTATTCCTTGTGTAGCGAGGTGGCGATGGGAACAAATAAAGGCAGACAGTATGAATTATGTAAATGTGTATATATGTCTATGTGTGTATATATGTATATGTCTGTGTGTGTATATATGTGTGTACATTGAGATGTATAGGTATATATATTTGCGTGTGTGGACGTGTGTATGTGGGCGGGTTGTGGCATTCTTTCGTCTGTTTCCTTGCGCTAACTCGCTATATATATATATATATATATATATATATATATATATATATATATATATATATATATATATATATATATATATATATATATATATATATATATATATATATATATATATATATATATATATATATATATATATATATATATATATATATATATTTTTTTTTTTTTTTTTTTTTTCAAACTATTCGCCAATTCCCGCATTAGCGAGGTAGCGTTAAGAACAGAGGACTGGGCCTTTTTCGGAATATCCTCACCTGGCCCCCTCTGTTCCTTCTTTTGGAAAATTAAAAAAAAACGAGAGGGGAGGATTTCCAGCCCCCCGCTCCCTCCCCTTTTAGTCGCCTTCTACGACACGCAGGGAATACGTGGGAAGTATTCTTAATCCCCTATCCCCAGGGATAATATATATATATATATATATATATATATATATATATATATATATATATATATATATATATATATATATATATATATATATAGATATATATATATATATATATATATATATATATATATATATATATATATATATATATATATATATATATATATATATATATATATATATATATATATATATATTTATCATCCCTGGGGATAGGGGTGAAAGAATACTTCCCACTCAGTCCTCACGTGTCGTAGAAGGCGACTAGAGGAGACGGGAGCGGGGGGCCAGAAATCCTCCCCTCCTTGTATTTTAACTTTCTAAAAAATGGGAAACAGAAGGAGTCACGCGGGGAGTGCTCATCCTCCTCGCAGACTCAGATTGGGGTGTCTAAATATGTGTGGATGTAACCAAGATGTGAAAAAAGGAGAGATAGGTAGTATGTTTGAGGAAAGGAACCTGGATGTTTTGGCTCTGAGTGAAACGAAGCTCAAGGGTAAAGGGGAAGAGTGGTTTGGGAATGTCTTGGGAGTAAAGTCAGGGGTTAGTGAGAGGACAAGAGCAAGGGAAGGAGTAGCAGTACTCCTGAAACAGGAGTTGTGGGAGTATGTGATAGAATGTAAGGAAGTAAATTCTCGATTAATATGGGTAAAACACAAAATCTTTTTCACTCCATCTTTCCACCTCCAATTTGGTCTCCCACTTCTCGTTCCTTCCACCTCCGACACTTATATCCTCTTGGTCAATCTTTCCTCACTCATTCTCTCCATGTGCCCAAACCATTTCAAAACACCCTCTTCTGCTCTCTCAACCACGCTCTTTTTATTTCCACACATCTCTCTTACCCTTCCGTTACTTACTCGATCAAACCACCTCATACCACACATTGTCCTCAAACATCTCATTTCCAGCACATCCACCCTCCTGCGCACAACTCTATCCATAGCTCACGCCTCGCAACCATACAACATTGTTGGAACCACTAATCCTTCAAACATACCCATTTTTGCTTTCCGAGATAATGTTCTCGACTTCCACACATTCTTCAAGGCTCCCAGGATTTTCGCCCCCTCCCCCACCCTATGATTCACTTCCGCTTCCATGGTTCCATCCGCTGCCAGATCCACTCCCAGATATCTAAAACACTTTACTTCTTCCAGTTTTTCTCCATTCAAACTTACCTCCCAATTGACTTGACCCTCAGCCCTACTGTACCTAATAACCTTGCTCTTATTCACATTTACTCTTAACTTTCTTCTTTCACACACTCTACCAAACTCAGTCACCAGCTTCTGCAGTTTCTCACATGAATCAGCCACCAGCGCTGTATCATCAGCGAACAACAACTGACTCACTTTCCAAGCTCTCTCATCCACAACAGACTTCATACTTGCCCCTCTTTCCAAAACTCTTGCATTCACCTCCCTAACAACCCCATCCATAAACAAATTAAACAACCATGGAGACATCACACACCCCTGCCGCAAACCTACATTCACTGAGAACCAATCATTTTCCTCTCTTCCTACACGTACACATGCCTTACATCCTCGATAAAAAGTTTTCACTGCTTCTAACAACTTGCCTCCCACACCATATATTCTTAATACCTTCCACAGAGCATCTCCATCAACTCTATCATATGCCTTCTCCAGATCCATAAATGCTACATACAAATCCATTTGCTTTTCTAAGTATTTCTCACATACATTCTTCAAAGCAAACACCTGATCCACACATCCTCTACCACTTCTGAAACCACACTGCTCTTCCCCAATCTGATGCTCTGTACATGCCTTCACCCTCTCAATCAATACCCTCCCATATAATTTACCAGGAATACTCAACAAACCTATACCTCTGTAATTTGAGCACTCACTCTTATCTCTTTTGCCTTTGTACAATGGCACTATGCACGCATTCCGCCAATCCTCAGGCACCTCACCATGAGTCATACATACATGAAAAAACCTTACCAACCAGTCAACAACACAGTCACCCCCTTTTTTAATAAATTCCACTGCAATACCATCCAAACCTGTTGCCTTGCCGGCTTTCATCTTCCGCAAAGCTTTTACTACCTCTTCTCTGTTTACCAAATCATTTTCCTTAACCCTCTCACTTTGCACACCACCTCGACCAAAACACCCTATATCTGCCACTCTATCATCAAACACATTCAACAAACCTTCAAAATACTCACTCCATCTCCTTCTCACATCACCACTACTTGTTATCACCTCCCCATTTGCGCCCTTCACTGAAGTTCCCATTTGCTCCCTTGACTTACGCACTTTATTTACCTCATTCCAGAACATCTTTTTATTCTCCCTAAAATTTAATGATTCTCTCTCACCCCAACTCTCATTTGCCCTCTTTTTCACCTCTTGCACCTTTCTCTTGACCTCCTGTCTCTTTCTTTTATACATCTCCCACTCAATTGCATTTTTTCCCTGCAAAAATCGTCCAAATGCCTCTCTCTTCTCTTTCACTAATAATCTTACTTCTTCATCCCACTACTCACTACCCTTTCTAATCAACCTACCTCCCACTCTTCTCATGCCACAAGCATCTTTTGCGCAATCCATCACTGATTCCCTAAATACATCCCATTCCTCCCCCACTCCCCTTACTTCCATTGTTCTCACCTTTTTCCATCCTGTACTCAGTCTCTCCTGGTACTTCCTCACACAAGTCTCCTTCCCAAGCTTACTTACTCTAACCACCCTCTTCACCCCAACATTAATAATAATAATAATTCTTTCATACCATTCACCATTTCCCGCATTAGCGAGGTAGCGTTAAGAACAGAGGACTGGGCCTTTGAGGGAATATCCTCACCTGGCCTCCTTCTCTGTTCCTTCTTTTGGAAAATTAAAAAAAAAAATGAGGGGAGGATTTCCAGCCCCCCGCTCTCTTCCCTTTTAGTCGCCTTCTACGACACGCAGGGAATACGTGGGAAGTATTCTTTCTCCCCTATCCCCAGGGATAATAATAATATTAATAATAATAATAATAATAATAATTTTTTTTTTTAAACTATTTGCCATTTCCCGCGTTAACGAGGTAGCGTTAAGAACAGAGGACTGGGCCTTTTTTGGAATATCCTCACCTGGCCCCCTCTGTTCCTTCTTTTGGAAAATTTAAAAAAAAACGAGAGGGGAGGATTTCCAGCCCCCCGCTCTCTCCCCTTTTAGTCGCCTTCTACGACACGCAGGGAATACGTGGGAAGTATTGTTAATCCCCTATCCCCAGGGATATTAAATTACATACTAGGGTTTATAAATGTTCATACCTTCCTATTACTTAATACAGGTTTCTTCATATTCATAATCATATACAAGGGCCTCAGCTGCAATGTACTGGAGTACATAAAAAAAATAACAATGTAAAAAACAAGACAAACATCAATTTCACTACGAGTTCTACTAACTACATATATGGATGCCATTATATACAAAGATGTAAAAAATCTTCATTCTTAAGAAGCAGATTATTTCTATCTAAATAATATAATTCCAATTTAAAGCTCTACAGATGGATAAAATGATCATACAAGATGAATTCCATAACTGGTCCTTTTTCCTTTCATATACTTAAAAACCTAACAACAGTTGTTAACTTAAAAAACAAGAAAATGTATAAATAATAAGATGACATCCACAAAGATCTATCTGACTTATGCAATATAATCAACTTTAAAGATTTTCTAATCACATCTGGTTACAAATAGTCACATAGCTGCCTACCATGCACGTTAAAGTCAGAATTAATTCATTCGACTTATCAGTTTTAATTCATCAATATGATGCTGAAGAAGAATATCTGCAGCATCTCCCGGAGACAAGATTCCATCTCTTACTTTTATTTCCATCATACTTATCTTTTCCTTCATTCCAGGGGCAGTTATAAAAGCAGAGACCAAGCTATCTTTTAGATGAGACCATAACCATGCTTGTTGCTGGGTATTACGCCGATTTACAAACTCACCGCAGTCCTCCATTATTTTCCTATGTTTTTGCATAAGGTTCCACAACTCAGGAATGCCTTCCCCTGTTACTGACGATATTCGTTTTACAGGAGTTGACCAATTCTTATTTTTATAATAATAATAATAATAATAATAATAATAATAATAATAATAATAATATTAATGATAACATTAATAATGATAATAGTAATACTAATAATAATAATAATGATAAAAATAATGATAATGATAAGGAAAGTGATTGGTTCTCAGTGAATGTAGGTTTGCGGCAGGGGTGTGTGATGTCTCCATGGTTGTTTAATTTGTTTATGAATGGGGTTGTTAGGGAGGTAAATGCAAGAGTTTTGGAAAAAGGGGCAAGTATGAAGTCTGTTGGGGATGAGAGAGATTGGGAAGTGAGTCAGTTGCTGTTCGCTGATGATACAGCGCTGGTGGCTGATTCATGTGAGAAACTGCAGAAGCTGGTGACTGAGTTTGGTAAAGTGTGTGAAAGAAGAAAGTTAAGAGTAAATGTGAATAAGAGCAAGGTTATTAGGTACAGTAGGGTTGAGGGTCAAGTCAATTGGGAGGTGAGTTTGAATGGAGAAAAACTGGAGGAAGTGAAGTGTTTTAGATATCTGGGAGCGGATCTGGCAGCGGATGGAACCATGGAAGCGGAAGTGGATCATAGGGTGGGGGAGGGGGCGAAAATTCTGGGAGCCTTGAAGAATGTGTGGAAGTCGAGAACATTATCTCGGAAAGCAAAAATGGGGATGTTTGAAGGAATAGTGGTTCCAACAATGTTGTATGGTTGCGAGGCGTGGGCTATGGATAGAGTTGTGCGCAGGAGGATGGATGTGCTGGAAATGAGATGTTTGAGGACAATGTGTGGTGTGAGGTGGTTTGATCTAGTAAGTAACGTAAGGGTAAGAGAGGTGTGTGGAAATAAAAAGAGCGTGGTTGAGAGAGCAGAAGAGGGTGTTTTGAAATGGTTTGGGCACATGGAGAGAATGAGTGAGGAAAGATTGACCAAGAGGATATATGTGTCGGAGGTGGAGGGAACGAGGAGAAGAGGGAGACCAAATTGGAGGTGGAAAGATGGAGTGAAAAAGATTTTGTGTGATCGGGGCCTGAACATGCAGGAGGGTGAAAGAAGGGCAAGGAATAGAGTGAATTGGAGCGATGTGGTATACCGGGGTTGACGTGCTGTCAGTGGATTGAATCAGGGCATGTGAAGCGTCTGGGGTAAACCATGGAAAGCTGTGTAGGTATGTATAGTTGCGTGTGTGGACGTATGTATATACATGTGTATGGTGGTGGGTTGGGCCATTTCTTTCGTCTGTTTCCTTGCGCTACCTCGCAATAATAATAATAATAATAATAATAATAATAATAATAATAATAATAATAATAATAATAATAATAATAGTAATACTAATAATAATAATAATGATAAAAATAATGATAAGGATAGTAATAATGATAATGGTAATGATAATAATAATAATAAAGATATTAATGATAATGATAATGATAATAACAATAATAATTATAATAATAATAATAATAATAATAATAATAATAATAATAATAATAATAATAATAATAATAATAATGATAATAATAATAATGATGATAATAATAATAATAATAATATAATAATAATAATAATAATAATAATAATAATAATAATAGTAATAATAATAATAATGAGGAGAAGAAGAAGAAGAAGAAGAAGAAGAAGAAGAAGAAGAAGAAGAAGGAGAATAGTAATAATGATATTAATAATAATGATAATAATATCGAGAGTCATCAATGATGGACAGCATCGCTGGTGTGGGTGTTGAGAGAGCACAAAGTAATCCTTCTTCTCTCACCAGGCGAAGCCGACCCTTCCATATAGTGCGACGATAACGAACACTTAGTTAGGCTCGTCAGCCAACCTCTGATACGACGACAACTGGAGGAATGCTGAGCCAGAAACCCTTCACAACGCACACGTTTGTTTTCCAGGCACCAACCAGGGTAGATGATGTTGTCAACGCTGTAGACGAGGGTTGTGATGGTACTAGCCATCATACACTTGTTGTTTGTCATGTTGGTACTAACCATCATACACTTGTTGTTTGTCATGTTGGTACTAACGATCATACACTTGTTGTTTGTCATGTTGGTACTAACGATCATACACTTGTTGTTTGTCATGTTGGTACTAACGATCATACACTTGTTGTTTGTCATGTTGGTACTAACGATGGATCAAGAGAAAGATTGGAGTAGTTGTTTGGGGAATATCGTTGGCATATTCGATGTTTCTGGGATAAATCTGACCATATTACAATACCCGGAGTTCTTCCCAGCGAGGCATTCAGTCTATATGTTTCAGAAGGAAGTTAGATTCATAGACTCGTGTCACCATTTCTACATGAAGTGTGGTATGTTTATGAAGGACGGATTGCACCTGAGTGAAGTGGGAGTTACACGTCTTGGTGGGCTCATTATTGGGTCTAAATGTGCGCTGGGTTTTGTAATAGATACATCCCTCTACGTAAATATGTTTTGAAATAGGCCTCAATACCATTTAGGTATTTCATATTAGCGCTCAAAGTATTATAAAAGTTTTAGACTGAAAGACAACAGGCTAAAGGAGGATTATCTTATGATAGCTATGTCTGAATCTTGGATAGATATCGGTTTGTAATATCAATGAATTGTAATTTTTCCAGACTTAAATCGAATGCACCTACCTATAAACCCAGGAATATCTTACGCTCTTTTCACTGCTTTTACTTACTATTTACTTGGTTTTAAGTCAATGGAATTTGTTGCGCCGAAGTTTTTTCCTTATTTATCATTTGCAGTTCAGCAGAAATCATAATATAGCTACCGTCACGTAAAACTTTTAACTTATCGATATTGAAATTCATGAACACCTATGAGCCCAGTTCATCAGTTTGCCTCTTAATTTGAAGCTGTTTATGTTCAAGTTCGCCTGCAGATTTTTCTCACCCTATTGTCACCTGTGAATTTTGATAGCTTACAATACAGCTCATTATCATTTTCATTAATCTATATGAGAAAGGAAACCGGTCATAGGACTGATACCTGGGGCACACCACTTGTTACACTTAACTATTTTGAGGCTTGACTATCAATCACAAGTCTTTGTTTAAAGCCAGTTAACCAAACTACTAACTACTGAAGAACCAAGGCATCAGTACCATGTGACTTCTGCTGGTAAACTATGATGCAGAACATTACTGAATGCTTTTTGAAGATGTAGACAGATGACATTAACTGCTTTACTCTCATCATACGTGTAAATTATATCATAAAAAAAGGGAAGCAGATTTGTCAAACATGAGCAATTTCGTCGAAAACCATACAGAGACTTGTTTGTTAAGAAGTGGACCTCTAAATGGCTTACACAGTTGTCTAAAATGGTGGTTTCCATAAACATTCTAGCAACAGGTATCTTTTAATTGGACAATGGTAATCTGACAGTGACGTATTACCCTTTTTGAACATCGGTCACACACTGGCAAAGTTCAATTCCTCTGGGACATTTCCTGTAGCAAGTTACTTGATACAAAGAGTAGCCAAGGAGTTAACTATCTCAGTTTTCGCCTTTTTCATCTTCCTCGAATAGAACTCATCTTGGCCTGTTGCTGTCTTGTTTACTTGTATTCCATTATCCCTTATAGCATGTCTTCAACGTTGACCATATTTTTCCATTACTGTTATAGCTATCACTATCATACTACTGTTACTAATGAAACTACTACTAACATTACTTCTACTACTACTTCTGTTATTAATCATGATTGCAGTACCGCAGAGCTAACATCAGGCTATGTGGAATATTTACATGTATTTGTAAAAGTATCTTCCATAGTTTTTTAATTATGTATACACAGTGCAGGCATTCTTTATCTCTTCCAGTCACCAGTCAACACACCGGAGCTACAGCGCTTCCAGTTCTTTGTGTAACTCATTATCATATAATGCTATCTCCCGCCATTTACACTGAACTCTACGTACTCATAGGTCACTGTCAGTTCTACACTCATTTCCTGCTTCTCTGTCCAACAACACAAATGTCACGTCATTTACTGGCAAGAAAGCAGGTTTACTGTTGGTTGATAATGTGCACTGTTGTCATTCACCTTAAATACCACATGAATGTTCTGTTCAAGCTGGATTAAACTTCATCTGTTGTTCTTCGCATTTCTCGAAGTCGCTGCGTCAGTACAAGCTGATTAGTGCCAAAGTTTGAGGGACTGGAGATGAGTGGAGAATTATTAACATTGACTCTGACTGGCTAATGATGAGGCCCGTCCTTCACTCCAAGAAATAACCTCCTTCTTGCCAGTCTTCACCTGACCAGCAAATGTTTGAATATGTATCCAAGTCCAGGTGTGTTCTGTTATGTGGTAGAACAGGGTAATGTTCAGACCTACTATCTATGATATAAGTCTTGCTCAGATGTATATATCTGACACTGGAATGTTAGACATGTAGTCAAACATTAAATGTTTAGGTACAAAGACAACTTGTGCAGACTGTATTTGATCAAGGTTATGTTGTTAAGCCATGTTAAGTCCCAAGTCATCAGTATAATGTTTAGATGGATGGTTGATGTATACTAGATGTTTGTCAGGTATATTATATAGCTTAAAAGTTCAATGTTCATCTGTTTGACATTCAAATTCCCGGCCATATTCTAATCACAAAGCGTTCCATAATTTGGCTGTATTATAGCTGTAATATACTATACTATACTATATGTAATATACTATACTATATGTACTGAAATGTTTAAGAAAATGTTAACATGCCACTGGTAACACATGGGATTTATAAAAACTCATTTTTCTTCTTCCTTCTCTGTGTTATTCACCCATCTTCCATCATTTCTGCAATCTGTTATGAAAGTCAGTCTCTGGAAATATTACCAAAACGTCACTTAGGATTTCATGTAGTGCTGAGAGAGTCAGCATCACCTCTGAGGAGCCACTGAATAATGCCGTCAGTAAGGGACATGGATCCTGGTGGCTGATCTCACCCTTGCTGGAGCTATTGATCCCTGAGCAGTGGATGTTGACGGGCGGCGGAGGTGAAGTGCTTCATGCCATGACTGTACTGACTCACTAACGGCACAAGAGTCGTCCAACTTATGCTACCTAGTTACCTTTATATCGCATAATTCTCGATTTCTTATAATTCACGAGTAGAACCAATAACCTACGTAACTCTTACTCATATACTTTTTCTATACTCATTCAGGCGCAACTTCTAACAATTTCTAGAAACAAGCGATCATTTCATTCAGTTCTTTATCAGCGTATCTTTCCTTTTGCCTGAAGAATGTAAATGTTCTCTCAGCCTTTCATATTAGACCAAACTTAATGTTATGAATTGGTACTATATCTTTAATGGGCAGTGAAACTTTCACAAAGGATGAAAGGAGATGTTGGCCACAGCTGGCGTACTACAGTGTTCCCACACGGGACAAAAGGTTCATGGTGTACTGTGGCTCATGATGCCATCTGTACTGCAGGCTCTGCTCCTGACGTGGCTAGTGATGCCACCTGTACTGCAGGCTCAGACCCTGGCGTGGAGCATGATGCTATCTGTACTGCAGGCTCTGCTCTTGACGTGGCTCATGATGCAACCTGTACGGCAGGCTCTACTGCTGACGTGGCGCATCATGCCACCTGTACTGCAGGCTCGTGCCTCATGATGCTATCTGTACTGCAGGCTCTGCTCCATACGTGGCTCATGATGCCACCTGTGCTGCAGGCTCTGCTCCAGAAGTGGCTATGATGCCATCTGTACTGCAGGCTCTGCTACTGACGTGGCTCAAGATGCCATCTGTACTGCAGGCTCTACCCTTGACGTGGCTCAAGAAGCTATCTGTATTGCAGGCTCTGTTCCTGACGTGGCTCATGATACTATCTATACTGCAGCCTCTGCTGCTGACGTGGCTCATCATGCCACCTGTACTGCAGGCTCGTGCCTCATGATGCTATCTGTACTGCAGGCTCTGCTCCTGACGTGTCTCATGATGCCACCGGTACTGCAAGCTCTGCTCCTGACGTGGCTAATGATGCCATCTGTACTGCAGGCTCTCCTGCTGACGTGGCTCATGATGCCATCTGTTCTGCAGGCTCTGCTGCTGACGTGGCTCATGATGCCATCTGTACTGCAGGATCCGCCCCTGACGTGGATGTCACCTGTACTGCAGGCTCTTCTGCTGACGTGACACATGATGCCATCTGTACCGCAAGCTCTGGTGCTGACGTGGCTCATGATGCCGTCTGTACTGCAACCTCTGCCCCTAACGTGGCTTATAATGCCATCCCTGATGTGGCTCATGATGCCATCTGTACTGCAGGCTCTGCTGCTAACGTGGCTCATGATGCCACTTGTACTGCAGCCTCTGCTGCTGACATGGCTTATGGTGCCACCTGTACTGCAGGCTCTGCTGCTGACGTGGCTCATGAGCCCACCTGTACTGCAGGATATGCTGCTCATGGTGTCACCTGTACGGCAGGCTCTCCAGCTGACGTACCTCATGATGCCACCTCTACTGCAGGCTGTGCTGCTGACGTGGCTTATGATGACATCTGTACTGAAGGCTCTGCCCCTGACGTGGATCATGATGCCATCTGTACTGCAGGCTCTGCTGCTGACGTGGCTCATGATGCCATCTGTTCTGCAGGCTCTGCTGCTGACGTGGCTCATGATGCCATCTGTTCTGCAGGCTCTGCTGCTGACGTGGCTCATGATGCCATCTGTACTGCAGGATCCGCCCCTGACGTGGATGTCACCTGTACTGCAGGCTCTTCTGCTGACGTGACACATGATGCCATCTGTACCGCAAGCTCTGGTGCTGACGTGGCTCATGATGCCGTCTGTACTGCAACCTCTGCCCCTAACGTGGCTTATAATGCCATCCCTGATGTGGCTCATGATGCCATCTGTTCTGCAGGCTCTGCTGCTGACGTGGCTCATGATGCCATCTGTTCTGCAGGCTCTGCTGCTGACGTGGCTCATGATGCCATCTGTACTGCAGGATCCGCCCCTGACGTGGATGTCACCTGTACTGCAGGCTCTTCTGCTGACGTGACACATGATGCCATCTGTACCGCAAGCTCTGGTGCTGACGTGGCTCATGATGCCGTCTGTACTGCAACCTCTGCCCCTAACGTGGCTTATAATGCCATTCCCTACTGCAGGCTGGACTGCAGGCTCTGAAGCTGACGTGGATAATGATGCCATCTGTACTACATTCCCTGCTGTGGACGTGGCTCATCATGACACTTATACTGCAGACTCTGCTCCTAACGTGGCTCATGATGTCACCTGTACCGCAGGTTCTGCCCTTGACATGGCTCATCATGCCACCTGTATTGCAGGCTCTTCTGTAGACGTGGCTCATGATACAAGATGTACTGCAGACTCTGCTGCTGACGCGGCTCATGAGGCCGTCTGTACTACAGTTCTGCTCCTGACCTGGATAAGCATGCCACGTGTATCGAAAGCTCTGTTCTTGACGTGGCTCATGATCATGCTGACGTGGATCATGATGCCATCTATGCTACATGCTCTGTTGCGGACGTGGCTCATCATGCCACCTGTACTGCAGGCTCTCCTCCTGACGTGACTCATGATGCCACCTATACTGCAGGCTCTGCCCTGACGTGGCTAATGTTGCTATCTGCTCTGCACGTTGTGCTTCTGACGTAGCTCATGATGCTATTTGTACTGCAGGCTCTGCTGCTAACGTGGCTCATGATGCAACCAGTACTGCAGGCTCTGCCCCTGACGTGGATCATGATGCCATCTGTTCTGCAAGCTATACTGCAGGCTCTGCTGGTGACGTGGCTCATGATGCCATTTGTACTGCAGGCTTTGCTGCAAGCATGGCTCATGATGCCATATGTACTGCAAGCTCTGCCCCCAACGTGGCTTATGATGCCATCCCTACTGCAGGCTGTACTGCAGGCTCTGCTGCTGATGTGGATCATGATACCATCTGTACTACATGCTCTGCTGCGGACGTTGCTCACCATGCCACCTGTACTGCAGGCTCTGCTCCTGACGTGGCTTATGGTGCCACCTAGACTGCAGTCTCTGCTGCTGACGTCGCTCTTTATGACACTTGTACTACAGGCTCTGCTCTTGATGTGTCTCATGATGCCATCTGTACTACAGGGACGGCTGCTGACGTGGCTCATCATGCTGCCTGTTCTGCAGGCTCTGCTGCTTAAGTGGCTCATAATGCCACCTGTAACGCAAGCTCTGCTGCTGACGTGGCTCACGATGCCCTCTATACTGTACACTTTGCTTCTAACGTGGCTCATGATGCCGCCTGTACTGCAGGCTCTGCTGCTGAGGTGCCTTATAATGATATCTGTACTGCAGGCTCTGCTGCTGACATGGCTCATGATGCCATCTGCACTGCAAGCTCTGCCCCTAACGTGGTTTATGATGCCATCCCTACTGCAGGCTGTACTGCAGGCTCTTCTGCTGACGTGGATCATCATGCCATCTGTACTGAAGGCTCTTCTGCGGACGTGGCTCATCATGCCACCTATATTGCAGGCTCTGCTACTGATGTGGCTCATAATGCCACATGTACTGTAGGCTCTGCTGCTGACGTGGCTCATCATGCCACTTATCTGTAGGCTCTGCTCCTGACCTGGCTCTTGATGCCATCTGTACAAGCTCTGTTGCTTACGTGGCTCACCATGCCACCTGTACTGCAGGCTCCTGCTCCTGACGTAGCGCATGCTGCCACCTGTACTGCAGGTTCAGCTCCTAAAGTTTGCTCATGATGCCACCTGCACTGCAGGCGCTGATGCTGACGTGGCTCATAATACCAACTGTATTGCAGGCTCTACTGCTGACGTGGTTCTTGATGCCCTCTGCACTGCAGGCTGTACTGCTAACATGGCTCATGATGCCACCTGTACTGCACGTTCTGCTGCTGACGTGGCTTATAATGACATTTGTACTGCAGACAGGACTAAGGGCTCTGCTGCTGACGTGTTTCATCACGTGATCATTACTTCAGGCTCTGCTGATGACGTGGCTTATGATGACACCTGTACTGCAGGCTCTGCTGCTAAGATGGCTCATAATGCCACCTGAAGTGCAGGCTCTATTGTTCATGTGGCTCATGATGTCATCTGCACTGCACTTTCTGCCCCTGACGTGGCTCAGCTCATGATGCCATTTCTATTGCAGGCTCTGCCCCTGACGTGTCTCATGATGCCACCTGTGCGGCAGCCTCTGCTGCTGCTGACGTGGCTCATGATACCATCTATACTGCAGGCTCTGAAGCTAACATGGCTCATGATGCCTCCTTTGCTGAAGGCTTTGCTGCTGACGTGGCTTATTATGACATCTGTACTGCAGGCTCTTCCCCTGGAGTGGCTCATGATGCCATCTCTACTACAGGCTGTACTGCAGGCTCTGATGCGAACGTAGTTCATGATTCGAACTGTACTGCAGGCTCTGTTGTTGATGTGGCTCATGATGCCATCTGTACTACAGGCTCTGCCCCTGAAGTGGCTCATGATGCCACCTATACTGCAGGCTCTGCTGCTGACGTTTGTTCATGAACCCATATGTACTGCAGGGTCTGATGCTGACGTCGCTCATGATACCATTGTACTGCAGGCTCTGCTCCTGACGCGTATGATCCCATCTGTACTGCAGGCTGTACTGCAGCCTTGCTGCTGACGTGACTCATGATCCCATCTGTATTAAAGGCTCTGCTGCTGACGTGGCTCATCATGTCACCTGTACTGGAGGCTCTGCTGCTGATGTGGCTCATGATGCCACCTGTAGTGCAGACTCTGCTGCTAAAGTGGCTCATGATGCTATCTGTAATGAAGGGTCTGCCCCTGATGTGGCTCATGATACCATCTGTTCTGTAGGCTTTTCTGAAGATTTGGCTCATGATGCCATCTGTACTAAAGGCTCTGCTGCTGACGTGGCTCATCATGCCACCTGTGCTGCAGGCTCTGTTCCTGACGTGGCTCATAATGCCACAAGTACTGCGGGCTCTGCTCCTGAGGTGCCTCATGATGCCGCCTGCAATGCAATCTCTGCTCTGACATGGCTCATGATGCCACCTCTCGTGCAGGCTCTGCTGATGACGTGGTTCATCATGCCACCTGCACTGCAGGCTCTGCTCGTGAAGTGGCTCATGATGCCATCTGTACTGAAGGCTCTGCTTCTGACGTGGCTTATGATGATATGTACTGCATATTCTGCTGCTGACGTGGCTCATGATGCCCTCTGTACCACATGCTCTTCTTCTTACCTGGCTCATGATGCCACCTGTACTTTTTCTGACTTTGCTCATGATGCCATCTTAACTGAAGGCTCTGTTTCTGACGTTTGCTCATGATGCTACCTGTGCTGCAGGCTCTGCTGCTGACGTGTCTCATAATGCCACATGTACTGCATGTTTTGCTGCTGACGTGGCTCATGATGCCACCTGTAATGCTGATTCTGCTGATGTTGTGGCTTATGATGACATCTTTGCTGCATGCTCGGGCCCTTTAAGTGGCTCATGATGCCATTTGTACTGCAGGCTTTAATGCAGGCTCTGCTGCTGACGTGGCTCGTGACGCTATCTTTACTCCAGGTTCTGCTCCTGACGTGGCATATGATTACATTTATACTGCAGGCTCTGCTCCTGGCGTGGCTCATGATGACATCTCTACTGCAGGTTCTTCCCCTGACTTGGTTCATGATGCCATATTTACTAAAGGCTGTACCGTTGGCTTTGATTTTCACGTGGCTCATGATGCCACATATACTGCAAGCTCTGGTGTTGACGTGGCTCATGATGCCACCTGTACTGCATGCTCTGCATCTGACTTGCTTCATGGTGCCACTTCTACTGCAGGCTCTGCTGCTGACGTGGCCCATAAAGCCACCTGTACTGCAGGCTCTGCCCCTGACGTGGCTTACGAGTCCATCTGTACTGCAGGTTGTATTGCAGGCTCTGCTGCTGAACTGGCTCATGATCCCATCTGTACTAAAGGCTCTGTTGCTGACGTGGCTCATCATGCCACCTGTTCTACAGGCTCTGATCCTGACGTGGCACATCATGCCACCTGTACTGCAAGCTCTGCCCCTGACGTGGCTCATGGCGCCATCTATACTGCAGGGTCTGCTGCTGACGTTGCTCATGATGAAACCTGTTCGGCAGGCTCTGCTGATGACGTGGCTGATGATGCCAATTCTACTGCAGGCTCTGCTGTAGACGTGGCTCAAGATGCCACCTGTGCTAAAGTCTTTGCTGTTGACGTGGCTTACTATGACAGCTGTACCGGAGACTCTGCCCCTCACGTGGCTCATGATGCCATCTGTACTGCAGGCTCTGCTGCTGACGTGGGTCTTAATCCTAACTGTACTGCAGGCTCTGCCCCTGACGTGGCTCATGATGCCATCTGTACTGCAGGTTCTGCTGCTGACGTGGGTCTTAATGCTAACTGTACTGCAGGCTCTGCTGCTGACGTGGCTCATCATTCCACCTGTACTGGAGGCTCTGCCCCTAACGTGGCTCATGATGCCATCTGTACTACAGGCTCTGCTGCTGACGTGGCTCATGATGTCGTCTGTACTCCAGGCTTTGCTGCTTAAATGGCTCACGATGTCACCTGTAATATAGCCTCTGCTGCTGACGTTGATCATGATGCCATCTATCCTGCGGGCTCTGCTGCTAACGTAGCTCATGATGCCATCTGTACTGCAGGCTCTGTTGCTGACGTGGCTTATGATGACATTTGTAGTGCAGGCAGTACTGAGGGCTCTGCTGCTGACGTGACTCGTGATGCTGTCTATAGAGCAGGCTCTGCTGCTGACGTGGCTGGTGATGCTGTCTATAGTGCAGGCTCTGCTGCTGACGCGGCTTATGATGACACCCATACTGAAAGCTCTGCTTCTGACGTGGCTCATGATGCCACCTGTACTGCAGACTCTGCTGCTGACGCGGTTCATGATACCACCTATACTACAAGCTCTGCTGCTGACGTGGTTTATGATGACATTTGTACTGCAGGCTCTGCTTCTGACGTGGATCATGATGCCATCTATACTGCAGCCTTTGCTGCTAACGTGGCTCAAGTTGCCACCTGTAATGAAGGCTTTGCTGCTGATGTGGCTTATGGCGACATATGTAGTGCAGGCTCTGCTGCTGACATGGCTTATGATGACATCTGTACTACAGGCTCTGCTGCTGACGTGGCTCATGATGCCTTCTCCACTACAGGCTGTACTGCAGGCTCTGCTGCTGACGTGGCTCATGATGCCATCTGTACTGCAGGCTTTGCTGCTATCGTGGCTCATGATGCAACCTGCACCGCAGGCTTTGCTGCTGACATGGCTTGTGATGACATCTGTACTGCAGGCTCTGCTGCTGACGTGACTCATGATGATATCTCCACTACAGGCTGGGCTGCAGGTTCTGTTGTTGACGTGGCTCATGATACGACCTATACTGCAAACTCTGTTGTTGACGTGGCTCATGATGCCATCTCTACTGCAGGCTTTGCTGCTAACGCGGTTCAAGTTGCCACCTGTACTGCAGGCTTTGCTGTTGACGTGGCTTATGATCACATCTGTACAGCAGGTAAGATATTGAGCGATCGGGGCCTGAATATGCAGGAAGGTGAAAGGCATGCAAGGAATAGAGTGAATTGGAACGATGTGGTTTACCGGGGTCGAGGTGCTGTCAATGGATTGAACCAGGGCGTGTGAAGCGTCTGGGGTAAACCATGGAAAGGTCTGTGGGGCCTGGATTTGGAAAGGGAGCTGTGGTTTCGGTGCATTATACATGACAGCTAGAGACTGAGTGCAAACGAATGTGGCCTCTGTTGTCTATTCCTAGCGCTACCTCGCGCATATGAGAGAGAGAGAGAGAGAGAGAGAGAGAGAGAGAGAGAGAGAGAGAGAGAGAGAGAGAGAGAGAGAGAGAGAGAGAGAGAGAGAGAGAGAGAGAGAGAGAGAGAGAGAGAGAGAGAGAGAGAGAGAGAGAGAGAGAGAGAGAGAGAGGCTATCTAATGTGTGGCAGGGGGGCCATGGGAATGAATAAAGGCAGACAGTATGAATTATATACATGTGTATATATGTATATGTCTGTGTGTGTATATATATATATATATATATATATATATATATATATATATATATATATATATATATATATATATATATATATATATATATATATATATATATATATATATATATATGCATACGTTCAGATGTATAGGTGTGGATATTTGCATGTGTGGACGTGTATGTATATACACGTGTATGTGGGTGGGTTGGTCAATTCTTCCGTCTGTGTCCTTGCGCTACCTCGTTAACGCGGGAGACAGCGACAAAGCAAAATAAACAAAATAAAAAATAGATATATTAATAAATATATATATGTATATATATATATATATATATATATATATATATATATATATATATATATATATATATATATATATATATATATATATATATATATATATATATATATATGGTTGTTTAATTTGTTTATGGATGGGGTTGTTAGGGAAGTGAATGCAAGAGTTTTGGAAAGAGGGGCAAGTATGAAGTCTGTCGGGGATGAGAGAGCTTGGGAAGTGAGTCAGTTGTTGTTCGCTGATGATACAGCGCCGGTGGCTGATTCATGTGAGAAACTGCAGAAGCTGGTGACTGAGTTTGGTAAAGTGTGTGAAAGAAGAAAGTTGAGAGTAAATGTGAATAAGAGCACGGTTATTAGGTACAGTAGGGTTGAGGGTCAAGTCAATTGGGAGGTGAGTTTGAATGGAGAAAAACTGGAGGAAGTGAAGTGTTTTAGATATCTGGGAGTGGATCTGGCAGCGGATGGAACCATGGAAGCGGAAGTGGATCATAGGGTGGGGGAGGGGGCGAAAATTCTGGGAGCCTTGAAGAATGTGTGGAAGTCGAGAACATTATCTCGGAAAGCAAAAATGGGTATGTTTGAAGGAATAGTGGTTCCAACAATGTTGTATGGTTGCGAGGCGTGGGCTATGGATAGAGTTGTGCGCAGGAGGATGGATGTGCTGGAAATGAGATGTTTGAGGACAATGTGTGGTGTGAGGTGGTTTGATCGAGTAAGTAACGCAAGGGTAAGAGAGATGTGTGGAAATAAAAAGAGCGTGGTTGAGAGAGCAGAAGAGGGTGTTTTGAAATGGTTTGGGCACATGGAGAGAATGAGTGAGAAAAGATTGACCAAGAGGATATATGTGTCGGAGGTGGAGGGAACGAGGAGAAGAGGGAGACCAAATTGGGGGTGGAAAGATGGAGTGAAAAAGATTTTGTGTGATCGGGGCCTGAACATGCAGGAGGGTGTAAGGAGGGCAAGGAATAGAGTGAATTGGAGCGATGTGGTATACCGGGGTTGACGTGCTGTCAGTGGATTGAATCGAGGCATGTGAAGCGTCTGGGGTAAACCATGGAAAGCTGTGTAGGTATGTATATTTGCGTGTGTGGACGTATGTATATACATGTGTATGGGGGTGGGTTGGGCCATTTCTTTCGTCTGTTTCCTTGCGCTACCTCGCAAAGGTGGGAGACAGCGAGAAAGCAAAAAAAAAAAAAAAAAAATATATATATATATATATATATATATATATATGTATATATATATATATATATATATATATATATATATATATATATATATATATATATATATATATATATATATATATATATATATATATATATATATATATGTTCAGGCCCCGATCACACCAAATCTTTTTCACTCCATCTTTCCACCTCCAATTTGGTCTCCCTCTTCTCCTCGTTCCCTCCACCTCCGACACATATATCCTCTTGGTCAATCTTTCCTCACTCATTCGCTCCATGTGACCAAACCATTTCAAAACACCCTCTTCTGCTCTCTCAACCACGCTCTTTTTATTTCCACACATCTCTCTTACCCTTACGTTACTTACTCAATCAAACCACCTCACACCACACATTGTCCTCAAACATCTCATTTCCAGCACATCCATCCTCCTGCGCACATCTCTATCCATAGTCCGCGCCTCGCAACCATACAACATTGTTGGAACCACTATTCCTTCAAACATACCCATTTTTGCTTTCCGAGATAATGTTCTCGACTTCCACACATTCTTCAAGGCTCCCAGAATTTTCGCCCCCTCCCCCACCCTATGATCCACTTCCGCTTCCATGGTTCCATCCGCTGCCAGATCCACTCCCAGATATCTAAAACACTTCACTTCCTCCAGTTTTTCTCCATTCAAACTCACCTCCCAATTGAATTGACCCTCAACCCTTCTGTACCTAATAACCTTGCTCTTATTCACATTTACTCTTAACTTTCTTCTTTCACACACTTTACCAAACTCAGTCACCAGCTTCTGCAGTTTCTCACATGAATCAGCCACCAGCGCTGTATCATCAGCGAACAACAACTGACTCACTTCCCAAGCTCTCTCATCCCCAACAGACTTCATACTTGCCCCTCTTTCCAAAACTCTTGCATTCACCTCCCTAACAACCCCATCCATAAACATATATATATATAAATATATATATATATATATATATATATATATATATATATATATATATATATATATATATATATATATATATATATATATATATATGGGTTTTCAGAAAAGAAGAGTGAATGTTGGGGTGAAGAGGGTGGTGAGAGTAAGTGAGCTTGAGAAGGAGACCTGTGTGAGGAAGTACCAGGAGAGACTGAGTACAGAATGGAAAAAGGTGAGAACAATGGAAGTAAGGGGAGTGGGGGAGGAATGGGATGTATTTAGGGAATCAGTGATGGATTGCGCAAAAGATGCTTGTGGCATGAGAAGAGTGGGAGGTGGGTTGATTAGAAAGGGTAGTGAGTGGTGGGATGAAGAAGTAAGAGTATTAGTGAAAGAGAAGAGAGAGGCATTTGGACGATTTTTGCAGGGAAAAAATGCAATTGAGTGGGAGATGTATAAAAGAAAGAGACAGGAGGTCAAGAGAAAGGTGCAAGAGGTGAAAAAAAGGGCAAATGAGAGTTGGGGTGAGAGAGTATCATTAAATTTTAGGGAGAATAAAAAGATGTTCTGGAAGGAGGTAAATAAAGTGCGTAAGACAAGGGAGCAAATGGGAACTTCGGTGAAGGGCGCAAGTGGGGAGGTGATAACAAGTAGTGGTGATATGAGAAGGAGATGGAGTGAGTATTTTGAAGGTTTGTTGAATGTGTTTGATGATAGAGTGGCAGATATAGGGTGTTTTGGTCGAGGTGGTGTGCAAAGTGAGAGGGTTAGGGAAAATGATTTGGTAAACAGAGAAGAGGTAGTGAAAGCTTTGCGTAAGATGAAAGCCGGCAAGGCAGCAGGTTTGGATGGTATTGCAGTGGAATTTATTAAAAAAGGGGGTGACTGTATTGTTGACTGGTTGGTAAGGTTATTTAATGTATGTATGACTCATGGTGAGGTGCCTGAGGATTGGCGGAATGCGTGCATAGTGCCATTGTACAAAGGCAAAGGGGATAAGAGTGAGTGCTCAAATTACAGAGGTATAAGTTTGTTGAGTATTCCTGGTAAATTATATGGGAGGGTATTGATTGAGAGGGTGAAGGCATGTACAGAGCATCAGATTGGGGAAGAGCAGTGTGGTTTCAGAAGTGGTAGAGGATGTGTGGATCAGGTGTTTGCTTTGAAGAATGTATGTGAGAAATACTTAGAAAAGCAAATGGATTTGTATGTAGCATTTATGGATCTGGAGAAGACATATGATAGAGTTGATAGAGATGCTCTGTGGAAGGTATTAAGAATATATGGTGTGGGAGGAAAGTTGTTAGAAGCAGTGAAAAGTTTTTATCGAGGATGTAAGGCATGTGTACGTGTAGGAAGAGAGGAAAGTGATTGGTTCTCAGTGAATGTAGGTTTGCGGCAGGGGTGTGTGATGTCTCCATGGTTGTTTAATTTGTTTATGGATGGGGTTGTTAGGGAGGTAAATGCAAGAGTTTTGGAAAGAGGGGCAAGTATGAAGTCTGTTGGGGATGAGAGAGCTTGGGAAGTGAGTTAGTTGTTGTTCGCTGATGATACAGCGCTGGTGGCTGATTCATGTGAGAAACTGCAGAAGCTGGTGACTGAGTTTGGAAAAGTGTGTGGAAGAAGAAAGTTAAGAGTAAATGTGAATAAGAGCAAGGTTATTAGGTACAGTAGGGTTGAGGGTCAAGTCAATTGGGAGGTGAGTTTGAATGGAGAAAAACTGGAGGAAGTGAAGTGTTTTAGATATCTGGGAGTGGATCTGGCAGCGGATGGAACCATGGAAGCGGAAGTGGATCATAGGGTGGGGGAGGGGGCGAAAATCCTGGGGGCCTTGAAGAATGTGTGAAAGTCGAGAACATTATCTCGGAAAGCAAAAATGGGTATGTTTGAAGGAATAGTGGTTCCAACAATGTTGTATGGTTGCGAGGCGTGGGCTATGGATAGAGTTGTGCGCAGGAGGATGGATGTGCTGGAAATGAGATGTTTGAGGAGAATGTGTGGTGTGAGGTGGTTTGATCGAGTGAGTAACGTAAGGGTAAGAGAGATGTGTGGAAATAAAAAGAGCGTGGTTGAGAGAGCAGAAGAGGGTGTTTTGAAGTGGTTTGGGCACATGGAGAGGATGAGTGAGGAAAGATTGACCAAGAGGATATATGTGTCGGAGGTGGAGGGAAAAAGGAGAAGAGGGAGACCAAATTGGAGGTGGAAAGATGGAGTGAAAAAGATTTTGTGTGATCGGGGCCTAAACATGCAGGAGGGTGAAAGGAGGGCAAGGAATAGAGTGAATTGGAGCGATGTGGTATACCGGGGTTGACGTGCTGTCAGTGGATTGAAGCAGGGCATGTGAAGCGTCTGGGGTAAACCATGGAAAGCTTTGTAGGTATGTATATTTGCGTGTGTGGACGTATGTATATACATGTGTATGGGGGGGGGGTTGGGCCATTTCTTTCGTCTGTTTCCTTGCGCTACCTCGCAAACGCGGGAGACAGCGACAAAGTATAATAAAAAAAAAAGATATATTTCATTTATTTATTTTGCTTTGTCGCTGTCTCCCGCGTTAGCGAGGTAGCGCAAGGAATCAGACGAAAGAATGGTTCAACCCACCCACATACACATGAATATACACACGCGTCCACACACGCAAATATACATACCTATACCTCTCAATGTACACATATATATACACACACAGACATATACATATATACACATGTACATAATTTATACTTTCTGCCTTCATTTATTCCTATTGCCACCTCGCCACACATGAAATAACAACCCCCTCCCCCCTCATATGTGCAAGGTAGCGCTAGGAAAAGACAACAAAGGCCCCATTCGTTTACACTCAGTCTCTAGCTGTCATGTAATAATGCACCGAAACCACAGCTCCCTTTCCACAGCCAGGTCCCACAGAACTTTCCATGGATTACCCCAGACGCTTCACATGCCCTGGTTCAATTCATTGACAGCACGTCGACCCAGGTATACCACATCATTCCAATTCACTCTATTCCTTGCACGCCTTTCACCCTCTTGCATGTTCAGGCCCCGATCACTCAAAATCTTTTTCACTCCATCTTTCCACCTCCAATTTGATCTTCCACTTCTCCTCGTTCCCTCCACCTCTGACACATATATCGTCATGGTCAATCATTCCTCACTCATTCTCTCCATGTGACCGAACAATTTCAAAACACCCTCTTCTGCTCTCTCAACCACACTCTATATTTCCACATCTCTCTTACCCTTACATTACTTACTCGATCAAACCACCTCACACCACATATTGTCCTCAAACATCTCATTTCCAGCACATCCACCCTCCTACGCACAACTCTATCCATAGCCCATGCCTCGCAGCCATACAACATTGTTGGGACCACTATTCCTTCAAACATACCCATTTTTGCTTTCCGAGATAATGTTCTCGACTTCCAAGCATTCTTCAAGGCTCCCAGAATTTTCGCCCCCTCCCCCATCCTATGATTCACTTCCGCTTCCATGGTTCCAACCGCTGCCAGATCCATTCCCAGATATCTAAAACACTTTACTTCCTCCCGTTTTTCTCCATTCAACCTTACATCCCAATTGACTTGACCCTCAACCCTACTGTACCTAATAACCTTGCTCTTATTCACATTTACTCTTAACTTTCTTTTTTCACACACTTTACCAAACTCAGTCAACAGCTTCTGTAGTATATCACATGAATCAGCCACCAGCGCTGTATCATCAGCGAACAACAACTGACTCACTTCCCAAGCTCTCTCATCCACAACAGACTGCATACTTGTCCCTCTTTCCAAAACTCTTGCATTCACCTACCTAACAACCCCATCCATAAGCAAATTAAACAACCAAGAAGACATCACACACCCCTGCCGCAAACCTACATTCACTGAGAATCAATCACTTGCCTTACATCATCGATAAAAACTTTTCCCTGCTTCTAACACCTTGACTCCCACACCATATATTCTTAATACCTTCCACAGAGCATCTCTATCAACTCTATCATATGCCTTCTCCAGATCCATAAATGCTACATACAAATCCATTTGGTTTTCTGAGTATTTCTCACATACATTCTGCAAAGCAAACACCTGATCCACACATCCTCTACCACTTCTGAAACCACACTGCTCTTCCCAATCAGATGCTCTGTACATGCCTTCACCCTCTCAATCAATACCCTCCCATATACTTTACCAGGAATACTCAACAAACTTATACCTCTGTAATTTGAGCACTCACTCTTATCCCCTTTGTCTTTGTACAATGGCACTATGCAAGCATTCCTCTAATCCTCAGCCACCTCACCGTGAATCATACATACATTAAATAACCTTACCAACCAGTCAACAATACAGTCACCCCTTTTTTAATAAATTCCAATACAATACCACCCAAACCTGCTCCCTTGCCGCCTTTCAGCTTGGGAAGTGAGTCAGTTGTTGTTCGCTGATGATACAGCGCTGGTGGCTGATTCATGTGAGAAACTGCAGAAGCTGGTGACTGAGTTTGGTAAAGTGTGTGAAAGAAGAAAGTTAAGAGTAAATGTGAAAAAGAGCAAGGTTATCAGGTACAGTAGGGTTGAGGATTCAAGTCAGTTGGGAGGTAAGTTTGAATGGAGAAAACTGGAGGAAGTAAAGTGTTTTAGATAACCGGGAGTGGATCTGGCAGCGGATGGAACCATGGAAGCGGAAGTGAATCATAGGGTGGGGGAGTGGGCGAAAATTCTGGGAGCCTTGAAGAATGTTTGGAAGTCGAGAACATTATCTCGGAAAGCAAAAATGTGTATGTTTGAAGGAAAAGAGGTTACAAGAATGTTGTATGGCTGCGAGACGTGGGCTATGGATAGTGTTGTGAGCAGGAGGGTGGATATGCTGGAAATGAGATGTTTGAGAACAATAAGTGGTGTGAGGTGGTTTGATCGAGTAAGTATTTAAGGGTAAGAGAGATGTGTGGAAATAAAAGAGTGTGGTTGAGAGAGCAGAAGAGTGTGTTTTGAAATGGTTTGGTCACATGGAGAGAATGAGTGAGGAAAGATTGACCAAGACGATATATGTGTCAGAGGTGGAGGGAACGAGAAGTGGAGACCAAATTGGAGGTGGAAAGATGGAGTGAAAAAGATTTTGAGTGATCGGGGCTTGAACATGCAGGAGCGTGAAAGGCGTGCAAGGAATAGAGTGAATTCGAACGATGTGGTATACCGGGGTCGACGTGCTGTGAATGAATTAAACCATGGCATATGAAGCGTCTGGGGCATACCATGGAAAGTTGTGTGGGGCCTGGATGTTGAAAGGGAGCTGTGGTTTCAGTGCATTATTACATGACAGCTAGAGACTGAATGTGAACGAATGGGGCCTTTGTTGTCTTCTCCTAGCGCTACCTCGCGCACATGAGGGGGGAAGGGGTTGTTATTCCATGTGTGGCGGGGTGGCGATGGGAATGAATAAGGGCAGACAGTATGAATTATGTACATTTTATATATCTATATGTCTGTGTATATATATATATATGTATATATATATATATATATATATATATATATATATATATATATATATATATATATATATATATATATATATATTTTTTTTTTTTTTTTTTTTTATACTTTGTCGCTGTCTCCCGCGTTTGCGAGGTAGCGCAAGGAAACAGACGAAAGAAATGGCCCAACCCCCCCCCATACACATGTACATACACACGTCCACACACGCAAATATACATACCTACACAGCTTTCCATGGTTTACCCCGGACGCTTCACATGCCTTGATTCAATCCACTGACAGCACGTCAACCCCTGTATACCACATCGCTGCAATTCACTCTATTCCTTGCCCTCCTTTCACCCTCCTGCATGTTCAGGCCCCGATCACACAAAATCCTTTTCACTCCATCTTTCCACCTCCAATTTGGTCTCCCTCTTCTCCTCGTTCCCTCCACCTCCGACACATATATCCTCTTGGTCAATCTTTCCTCACTCATTCTCTCCATGTGCCCAAACCATTTCAAAACACCCTCTTCTGCTCTCTCAACCACGCTCTTTTTATTTCCACACATCTCTCTTACCCTTACGTTACTTACTCGATCAAACCACCTCACACCACACATTGTCCTCAAACATCTCATTTCCAGCACATCCATCCTCCTGCGCACAACTCTATCCATAGCCCACGCCTCGCAACCATACAACATTGTTGGAACTACTATTCCTTCAAACATACCCATTTTTGCTTTCCGGGATAATGTTCTCGACTTCCACACATTTTTCAAGGCTCCCAAAATTTTCGCCCCCTCCCCCACCCTATGATCCACTTCCGCTTCCATGGTTCCATCCGCTGACAGATCCACTCCCAGATATCTAAAACACTTCACTTCCTCCAGTTTTTCTCCATTCAAACTCACCTCCCAATTGACTTGACCCTCAACCCTACTGTACCTAATAACCTTGCTCTTATTCACATTTACTCTTAACTTTCTTCTTCCACACACTTTACCAAACTCCGTCACCAGCTTCTGCAGTTTCTCACATGAATCCGCCACCAGCGCTGTATCATCAGCGAACAACAACTGACTCACTTCCCAAGCTCTCTCATCCCCAACAGACTTCATACTTGCCCCTCTTTCCAAGACTCTTGCATTTACCTCCCTAACAACCCCATCCATAAACAAATTAAACAACCATGGAGACATCACACACCCCTGCCGCAAACCTACATTCACTGAGAACCAATCACTTTCCTCTCTTCCTACACGTACACATGCCTTACATCCTCGATAAAAACTTTTCACTGCTTCTAACAACTTGCCTCCCACACCATATATTCTTAATACCTTCCACAGAGCATCTCTATCAACTCTATCATATGCCTTCTCCAGATCCATAAATGCTACATACAAATCCATTTGCTTTTCTAAGTATTTCTCACATACATTCTTCAAAGCAAACACCTGATCCACACATCCTCTACCACTTCTGAAACCACACTGCTCTTCCCCAATCTGATGCTCTGTACATGCCTTCACCCTCTCAATCAATACCCTCCCATATAATTTACCAGGAATACTCAACAAACTTATACCTCTGTAATTTGAGCACTCACTCTTATCCCCTTTGCCTTTGTACAATGGCACTATGCACGCATTCCGCCAATCCTCAGGCACCTCACCATGAGTCATACATACATTAAATAACCTTACCAACCAGTCAACAATACAGTCACCCCCTTTTTTAATAAATTCCACTGCAATACCATCCAAACCTGCTGCCTTGCCGGCTTTCATCTTCCGCAAAGCTTTTACTACCTCTTCTCTGTTTACCAAATCATTTTCCCTAACCCTCTCACTTTGCACACCACCTCGACCCAAACACCCTATATCTGCCACTCTGTCATCAGACACATTCAACAAACCTTCAAAATACTCATTCCATCTCCTTCTCACATCACCACTACTTGTTATCACCTCCCCATTTACGCCCTTCACTGAAGTTCCCATTTGCTCCCTTGTCTTACGCACCCTATTTACCTCCTTCCAGAACATCTTTTTATTCTCCCTAAAATTTACTGATAGTCTCTCACCCCAACTCTCATTTGCCCTTTTTTTCACCTCTTGCACCTTTCTCTTGACCTCCTGTCTCTTTCTTTTATACTTCTCCCACTCAATTGCATTTTTTCCCTGCAAAAATCGTCCAAATGCCTCTCTCTTCTCTTTCACTAATACTCTTACTTCTTCATCCCACCACTCACTACCCTTTCTAAACAGCCCACCTCCCACTCTTCTCATGCCACAAGCATCTTTTGCGCAATCCATCACTGATTCCCTAAATACATCCCATTCCTCCCCCACTCCCCTTACTTCCATTGTTCTCACCTTTTTCCATTCTGTACACAGTCTCTCCTGATACTTCTTCACACAGGTCTCCTTCCCAAGCTCACTTACTCTCACCACCTTCTTCACCCCAACATTCACTCTTCTTTTCTGAAAACCCATACTAATCTTCACCTTAGCCTCCACAAGATAATGATCAGACATCCCTCCAGTTGCACCTCTCAGCACATTGACATCCAAAAGTCTCTCTTTCGCACGCCTGTCAATTAACACGTAATCCAATAACGCTCTCTGGCCATCTCTCCTACTTACATAAGTATACTTATGTATATCTCGCTTTTTAAACCAGGTATTCCCAATCATCAGTCCTTTTTCAGCACATAAATCTACAAGCTCTTCACCATTTCCATTTACAACACTGAACACCCCATGCATACCAATTATTCCCTCAACTGCCACATTACTCACCTTTGCATTCAAATCACCCATCACTATAACCCGGTCTCGTGCATCAAAACCGCTAACACACTCATTTAGCTGCTCCCAAAACACTTGCCTCTCATGATCTTTCTTCTCATGCCCAGGTGCATATGCACCAATAATCACCCACCTCTCTCCATCAACTTTCAATTTTACCCATATTAATCGAGAATTTACTTTCTTACATTCTATCACATACTCCCACAACTCCTGTTTCAGGAGTATTGCTACTCCTTCCCTTGCTCTTGTCCTCTCACTAACCCCTGACTTCACTCCCCAGACATTTCCAAACCACTCTTCCCCTTTACCCTTGAGCTTCGTTTCACTCAGAGCCAAAACATCCAGGTTCCTTTCCTCAAACATACTACCATTCTCTCCTTTTTTCACATCTTGGTTACATCCACACACATTTAGGCACCCCACTCTGAGCCTTCGAGGAGGATGAGCACTCCCCGCGTGACTCCTTCTTCTGTTTCCCATTTTAGAAAGTTAATACAAGGAGGGGAGGATTTCCGGCCCCCCGCTCCCGTCCCCTCTAGTCGCTTTCTACGACACGCGAGGAATACGTGGGAAGTATTCTTTCACCCCTATCCCCAGGGATAATATACATATATATATACACACACACACACACACACACACACACACACACACACGCACACACACACACACACACACATACATATATATACATATGAAAAATGTAAGAAACAATTTAGAAAACAAACTTTTAGCTTGAAATGAATGAAAAAATGAACGTCACATAATGGTTCAACCTCTGGCTATGGTAAAGGAAATGTACAATTTATTCACACAAACGTCAATAGCAGTTCTCATCAATTTCACCACTGAATCAATAAGCGTCAATGTCTAAGCTACATTTTTCTCCAACTTCACTATTTTCTTGTCAAAACACCATGCATGAAAACTATCACTCCAGTAACACAACTATAAACATTTAGTTCCCCTTTATATATATATATATATATATATATATATATATATATATATATATGTATATATATACGTTGAGATGTATAGATATGTATATGTGTGTGTTTGGATGTGTATGTATATACTTGTTTATGTGGGTGGTTTGGGCCATTCTTTCGTCTGTTTCCTTGTGCTACCTTGCTAGCGCGGGAGACAGCAACGGAGTATAATAAAAAAAAGAAATATATATATATATATATATATATATATATATATATATATATATATATATATATATATATATTCTTTTTCTTTCAAACTATTCGCCATTTCCCGCATTAGCGAGGTAGCGTTAAGAACAGAGGACTGGGCCTTTGAGGGAATACCCTCACCTGGCCCAATTCTCTGTTCCTTCTTTTGGAAAAAAAAAAAAAAAAAAAAAAAAAAGGAAACAGACGAAACAAATGGCCCCCCCCCCATACACATGTATATACATACGTCCAAACACGCAAATATACATACCTACACAGCTTTCCATGGTTTACCCCAGACGCTTCACATGCCTTGATTCAATCCACTGACAGCACGTCAACCCCGGTATACCACATCGCTCCAATTCACTCTATTCCTTGCCCTCCTTTCACCCTCCTGCATGTTCAGGCCCCGATCACACAAAATCTTTTTCACTCCATCTTTCCACCTCCAATTTGGTCTCCCTCTTCTCCTCGTTCCCTCCACCTCCGACACATATATCCTCTTGGTCAATCTTTCCTCACTCATTCTCTCCATGTGCCCAAACCACTTCAAAACACCCTCTTCTGCTCTCTCAACCACGCTCTTTTTATTTCCACACATCTCTCTTACCCTTACGTTACTCACTCGATCAAACCACCTCACACCACACATTGTCCTCAAATATCTCATTTCCAGCACATCCATCCTCCTACGCACAACTCTATCCATAGCCCACGCCTCGCAACCATACAACATTGTTGGAACCACTATTCCTTCAAACATACCCATTTTTGCTTTCCGAGATAATGTTCTCGACTTCCACACATTCTTCAAGGCTCCCAGAATTTTCGCCCCTCTCCCCCACCCTATGATCTACTTCCGCTTCCATGGTTCCATCCGCTGACAGATCCACTCCCAGATATCTAAAACACTTCACTTCCTCCAGTTTTTCACCATTCAAACTCACCTCCCAATTGACTTGACCCTCAACCCTACTGTACCTAATAACCTTGCTCTTATTCACATTTACTCTTAACTTTCTTCTTCCACACACTTTACCAAACTCCGTCACCAGCTTCTGCAGTTTCTCACATGAATCCGCCACCAGCGCTGTATTATCAGCGAACAACAACTGACTCACTTCCCAAGCTCTCTCATCCCCAACAGACTTCATACTTGCCCCTCTTTGCAAGACTCTTGCATTTACCTCCCTAACAACCCCATCCATAAACAAATTAAACAACCATGGAGACATCACACACCCCTGCCGCAAACCTACATTCACTGAGAACCAATCACTTTCCTCTCTTCCTACACGTACACATGCCTTACATCCTCGATAAAAACTTTTCACTGCTTCTAACAACTTGCCTCCCACACCATATATTCTTAATACCTTCCACAGAGCATCTCTATCAACTCTATCATATGCCTTCTCCAGATCCATAAATGCTACATACAAATCCATTTGCTTTTCTAAGTATTTCTCACATACATTCTTCAAAGCAAACACCTGATCCACACATCCTCTACCATTCTGAAACCACACTGCTCTTCCCCAATCTGATGCTCTGTACATGCCTTCACCCTCTCAATCAATACCCTCCCATATAATTTACCAGGAATACTCAACAAACTTATACCTCTGTAATTTGAGCACTCACTCTTATCCCCTTTGCCTTTGTACAATGGCACTATGCACGCATTCCGCCAATCCTCAGGCACCTCACCATGAGTCATACATACATTAAATAACCTTACCAACCAGTCAACAATACAGTCACCCCCTTTTTTAATAAATTCCACTGCAATACCATCCAAACCTGCTGCCTTGCCGGCTTTCATCTTCCGCAAAGCTTTTACTACCTCTTCTCTGTTTACCAAATCATTTTCCCTAACCCTCTCACTTTGCACACCACCTCGACCCAAACACCCTATATCTGCCACTCTGTCATCAGACACATTCAACAAACCTTCAAAATACTCATTCCATCTCCTTCTCACATCACCACTACTTGTTATCACCTCCCCATTTACGCCCTTCACTGAAGTTCCCATTTGCTTCCTTGTCTTACGCACCCTATTTACCTCCTTCCAGAACATCTTTTTATTCTCCCTAAAATTTACTGATAGTCTCTCACCCCAACTCTCATTTGCCCTTTTTTTCACCTCTTGCAACTTTCTCTTGACCTCCTGTCTCTTTCTTTTATACTTCTCCCACTCAATTGCATTTTTTCCCTGCAAAAATCGTCCAAATGCCTCTCTCTTCTCTTTCACTAATACTCTTACTTCTTCATCCCACCACTCACTACCCTTTCTAAACAGCCCACCTCCCACTCTTCTCATGCCACAAGCATCTTTTGCGCAATCCATCACTGATTCCCTAAATACATCCCATTCCTCCCCCACTCCCCTTACTTCCATTGTTCTCACCTTTTTCCATTCTGTACACAGTCTCTCCTGATACTTCTTCACACAGGTCTCCTTCCCAAGCTCACTTACTCTCACCACCTTCTTCACCCCAACATTCACTCTTCTTTTCTGAAAACCCATACTAATCTTCACCTTAGCCTCCACAAGATAATGATCAGACATCTCTCCAGTTGCACCTCTCAGCACATTGACATCCAAAAGTCTCTCTTTCGCACGCCTGTCAATTAACACGTAATCCAATAACACTCTCTGGCCATCTCACCTACTTACATAAGTATTCTTATGTATATCTCGCTTTTTAAACCAGGTATTCCCAATCATCAGTCCTTTTTCAGCACATAAATCTACAAGCTCTTCACCATTTCCATTTACAACACTGAACACCCCATGCATACCAATTATTCCCTCAACTGCCACATTACTCACCTTTGCATTCAAATCACCCATCACTATAACCCGGTCTCGTGCATCAAACCCGCTAACACACTCATTTAGCTGCTCCCAAAACACTTGCCTCTCATGATCTTTCTTCTCATGCCCAGGTGCATATGCACCAATAATCACCCACCTCTCTCCATCAACTTTCAATTTTACCCATATTAATCGAGAATTTACTTTCTTACATTCTATCACATACTCCCACAACTCCTGTTTCAGGAGTATTGCTACTCCTTCCCTTGCTCTTGTCCTCTCACTAACCCCTGACTTCACTCCCCAGACATTTCCAAACCACTCTTCCCCTTTACCCTTGAGCTTCGTTTCACTCAGAGCCAAAACATCCAGGTTCCTTTCCTCAAACATACTACCTATCTCTCCTTTTTTTTTTTTCACATCTTGGTTACATCCACACACATTTAGGCACCCCACTCTGAGCCTTCGGGGAGGATGAGCACTCCCCGCGTGACTCCTTCTTCTGTTTCCCATTTTAGAAAGTTAATACAAGGAGGGGAGGATTTCCGGCCCCCCGCTCCCGTCCCCTCTAGTCGCTTTCTACGACACGCGAGGAATACGTGGGAAGTATTCTTTCACCCCTATCCCCAGGGATAATATACATATATATATACACACGCACACACACACACACACACACACACACACACACACATACATATATATACATATGAAAAATGTAAGAAACAATTTAGAAAACAAACTTTTAGCTTGAAATGAATATATATATATATATATATATATATATATATATATATATATATATATATATATATATATATATATATATATATATATATATATATATATATATATATATATATAATCTTGTCACAGGTTGATTTGCTGGTATCAATATAAAAGTTTCTTGATTCCAGTTACCTTTCAATCATTTTGAATTCCTTTGTTCTACCACAACTATCCCATCATTAAGGGCTGAACCCAATCTCTTATATCTTACATTCAAGTCTGACATTCTTTTGCTTATCCTTTACCCACGATAATTCTGCTATCCTCAATTTACATCATCTGTAAGTTCTTTGAAAATACCCTTTAGGGACTTATTCTCAAGCACTGCCTTTACAAGTGACTTAGTAATTTGAAGTAACAAATTGTTTAAGCCTCAATACTTGAATCTTGAACATCTTCTTAAATACCAGTCATTATAATGCCAATTCTGTCTGGCAACTGATTTTCACACCTTTGACTGATTGGCCATTGTTCAATGGGTAATATTAAATCATAAGCAAAAACAAATCCTAGTTAGTCTTGGTGGTGGACAGATTCGAGTTAAAACGCAACAGATCTTATTACGAGACCTTGTGATCCAAAGAAAACTGGAAACGATTCAGTTCGACAGAATGGGACTAAATTTTTAATATATATATATATATATATATATATATATATATATATATATATATATATATATATATATATATATATATGTATATATATATATATATATATATATATATATATATATATATATATATATATATATATATATATATATATATATATATATATATATATATATATGTATATATATTATTATTATTTTTTTTTTTTTTATTATACTTTGTCGCTGTCTCCCGCGTTTGCGAGGTAGCGCAAGGAAACAGACGAAAGAAATGGCCCAACCCCCCCCCCATACACATGTATATACATACGTCCACACACGCAAATATACATACCTACACAGCTTTCCATGGTTTACCCCAGACGCTTCACATGCCTTGATTCAATCCACTGACAGCACGTCAACCCCGGAATACCACATCGCTCCAATTCACTCTATTCCTTGCCCTCCTTTCACCCTCCTGCATGTTCAGGCCCCGATCACACAAAATCTTTTTCACTCCATCTTTCCACCTCCAATTTGGTCTCCCTCTTCTCCTCGTTCCCTCCACCTCCGACACATATATCCTCTTGGTCAATCTTTCCTCACTCATTCTCTCCATGTGCCCAAACCACTTCAAAACACCCTCTTCTGCTCTCTCAACCACGCTCTTTTTATTTCCACACATCTCTCTTACCCTTACGTTACTCACTCGATCAAACCACCTCACACCACACATTGTCCTCAAACATCTCATTTCCAGCACATCCATCCTCCTGCGCACAACTCTATCCATAGCCCATGCATCGCAACCATACAACATTGTTGGAACCACTATTCCTTCAAACATACCCATTTTTGCTTTCCGAGATAATGTTCTCGACTTCCACACATTCTTCAAGGCCCCCAGAATTTTCACCCCCTCCCCCACCTTATGATCCACTTCCGCTTCCATGTTTCCATCCGCTGCCAGATCCACTCCCAGATATCTAAAACACTTCACTTCCTCAAGTTTTTCTCCATTCAAACTCACCTCCCAATTGACTTGACCCTCAACCCTACTGTACCTAATAACCTTGCTCTTATTCACATTTACTCTTAACTTTCTTCTTCCACACACTTTACCAAACTCAGTCACCAGCTTCTGCAGTTTCTCACATGAATCAGCCACCAGCGCTGTATCATCAGCGAACAACAACTGACTCACTTCCCAAGCTCTCTCATCCCCAACAGACTTCATACTTGCCCCTCTTTCCAAAACTCTTGCATTCACCTCCCTAACAACCCCATCCATAAACAAATTAAACAACCATGGAGACATCACACACCCCTGCCGCAAACCTACATATATATATATATATATATATATATATATATATGTATATGTATACGTTGAGATGTATAGATATGTATATGTGTGTGTTTGGATGTGTATGTATATACATGTGTATGTGGGTGGGTTGGGCCATTCTTTCGTCTGTTTCCTTGTGCTACCTTGCTAGCGCGGGAGACAGCAACGGAGTATAATAAAAAAAAGAAATATATATATATATATGTACATATATATGTACATATATATATATATATATATATATGTACATATATATATATATATATATATATATATATATATATATATATATATATATATATATATATATATATATATATATATATATATATATATATATATATATATATATATATATACATATATATATATATATACATATATATATATATATAAATATATATATATATATATATATATATATATATATATATATATATATATATATATATATATATACATATATATATATATATATATATATATATATATATATATATATATATATATATATATATATATATATATATATATATATATATATATATATATATATATATATATATATATATATATATATATATATATATATATATATATATATATATATATATATATATATATATATATATATATATATATATACATATATATATGGATGGTATTGCAGTGGAATTTATTAAAAAAGGGGGTGACTGTATTGTTGACTGGTTGGTAAGGTTATTTAATGTATGTATGACTCATGGTGAGGTGCCTAAGGATTGGCGGAATGCGTGCATAGTGCCATTGTACAAAGGCAAAGGGGATAAGAGTGAGTGCTCAAATTAGAGAGGTATAAGTTTGTTGAGTATTCCTGGTAAATTATATGGGAGGGTATTGACTGAGAGGGTGAAGGCATGTACAGAGCATCAGATTGGGGAAGAGCAGTGTGGTTTCAGAAGTGGTAGAGGATGTGTGGATCAGGTGTTTGCTTTGAAGAATGTATGTGAGAAATACTTAGAAAAGCAAATGGATTTGTATGTAGCATTTATGGATCTGGAGAAGGGATATGATAGAGTTGATAGAGATGCTCTGTGGAAGGTATTAAGAATATATGGTGTGGGAGGAAAGTTGTTACAAGCAGTGAAAAGTTTTTATCGAGGATGTAAGGCATGTGTACGTGTAGGAAGAGAGGAAAGTGATTGGTTCTCAGTGAATGTAGGTTTGCGGCAGGGGTGTGTGATGTCTCCATGGTTGTTTAATTTGTTTATGGATGGGGTTGTTAGGGAGGTAAATGCAAGAGTTTTGGAAAGAGGGGCAAGTATGAAGTCTGTTGGGGATGAGAGAGCTTGGGAAGTGAGTCAGTTGTTGTTCGCTGATGATACAGCGCTGGTGGCTGATTCATGTGAGAAACTGCAGAAGCTGGTGACTGAGTTTGGTAAAGTGTGTGGAAGAAGAAAGTTAAGAGTAAATGTGAATAAGAGCAAGGTTATTAGGTACAGTAGGGTTGAGGGTCAAGTCAATTGGGAGGTGAGTTTGAATGGAGAAAAACTTGAGGAAGTGAAGTGTTTTAGATATCTGGGAGTGGATCTGGCAGCGGATGGAACCATGGAAGCGGAAGTGGATCATAGGGTGGGGGAGGGGGTGAAAATTCTGGGGGCCTTGAAGAATGTGTGGAAGTCGAGAACATTATCTCGGAAAGCAAAAATGGGTATGTTTGAAGGAATAGTGGTTTCAACAATGTTGTATGGTTGCGAGGCGTGGGCTTTGGATAGAGTTGTGCGCAGGAGGATGGATGTGATGGAAATGAGATGTTTGAGGACAATGTGTGGTGTGAGGTGGTTTGATCGAGTGAGTAACGTAAGGGTAAGAGAGATGTGTGGAAATAAAAAGAGCGTGGTTGAGAGAGCAGAAGAGGGTGTTTTGAAGTGGTTTGGGCACATGGAGAGGATGAG
Organism: Panulirus ornatus; assembly: GCF_036320965.1. Taxonomy (NCBI): domain Eukaryota; kingdom Metazoa; phylum Arthropoda; class Malacostraca; order Decapoda; family Palinuridae; genus Panulirus; species Panulirus ornatus. The sequence goes on along the minus strand of NC_092248.1, from coordinate 25,599,751 downwards.
TGAGGAAAGATTGACCAAGAGGATGTATGTGTCGGAGGTGGAGGGAACGAGGAGAAGAGGGAGTCCAAATTTGAAGTGGAAAGATGAAGTGAAAAAGATTTTGTGTGATCGGGGCCTGAACATGCAGGAGGGTGAAAGGAGGGCAAGGAATAGAGTGAATTGGAGCGATGTGGTATACCGGGGTTGACGTGCTGTCAGTGGATTGAATCAAGGCATGTGAAGCGTCCGGGGTAAACCATGGAAAGCTGTGTAGGTATGTATATTTGCGTGTGTGGACGTATGTATATACATGTGTATGGGGGGGGGGTTGGGCCATTTCTTTCGTCTGCTTCCTTGCGCTACCTCGCAAACGCGGGAGACAGCGACAAAGTATAAAAAATATATATATATATATATATATATATATATATATATATATATATATATATATATATATATATATATATGTATATATATACATATATATATATATATATATATATATATATATATATATATATATATATATATATATATATATATATATATATATATATATATATATATATATATATATATATATATATATATATATATATATATATATATATATATATACATATATATATATATATATATATATATATATATATATATACGCAGACATATATATACTCAGACATATTTGAATGTAGGTTTGCGGCAGGGGTGTGTGATGTCTCCATGGCTGTTTAATTTGTTTATGGATGGGGTTGTTAGGGAGGTGAATGCAAGAGTTTTGGAAAGAGGGGCAAGTATGATGTCTGTTGGGGATGAGAGAGCTTGGGAAGTGAGTCAGTTGTTGTTCGCTGATGATACAGCGCTGGTGGCTGATTCATGTGAGAAACTGCAGAAGCTGGTGACTGAGTTTGGTAAAGTGTGTGAAAGAAGAAAGTTAAGAGTAAATGTGAATAAGAGCAAGGTTATTAGGTACAGTAGGGTTGAGGGTCAAGTCAATTGGGAGGTGAGTTTGAATGGAGAAAAACTGGAGGAAGTGAAGTGTTTTAGATATCTGGGAGTGGATCTGGCAGCGGATGGAACCATGGAAGCGGAAGTGGATCATAGGGTGGGGGACGGGGCGAAAATTCTGGGAGCCTTGAAGAATGTGTGGAAGTCGAGAACACTATCTCGGAAAGCAAAAATGGGTATATTTGAAGGAATAGTGGCTCCAACAATGTTGTATGGTTGCGAGGCGTGGGCTATGGATAGAGTTGTGCGCAGGAGGATGGATGTGCTGGAAATGAGATGTTTGAGGACAATGTGTGGTGTGAGGTGGTTTGATCGAGTAAGTAACGTAAGGGTAAGAGAGATGTGTGGAAATAAAAAGAGCGTGGTTGAGGGAGCAGAAGAGGGTGTTTTGAAATGGTTTGGGCACATGGAGAGAATGAGTGAGGAAAGATTGACCAAGAGGATATATGTGTCGGAGGTGGAGGGAACGAGGAGAAGAGGGAGACCAAATTGGAGGTGGAAAGATGGAGTGAAAAAGATTTTGTGTGATCGGGGCCTGAACATGCAGGAGGGTGAAAGGAGGGCAAGGAATAGAGTGAATTGGAGCGATGTGGTATACCGGGGTTGACGTGCTGTCAGTGGATTGAATCGGGGCATGTGTAGCGTCTGGGGTAAACCATGGAAAGCTGTGTAGGTATGTATATTTGCGTGTGTGGACGTATGTATATACATGTGTATGGGGGTGGGTTGGGCCATTTCTTTCGTCTGTTTCCTTGCGCTACTTCGGAAACGCGGGAGACAGCGGAAAAAAAAAAAAAAAAAAAAGATATATATATATATATATATATATATATATATATATATATATATATATATATATATATATATATATATACACAGACATATACATATATCCACATGTACATAATTCATACTCTCTGACCTTATTCATTCTCGTCGCCACTCCGCCACATAATGAAATACCAACCCCGTCCCCTTGTATATGCGCGAGGTTGCGCTAGGAAAAGACAACCATAGCCACTTTCGTTCACATTCAGTCTCCAGCTGTCATGTATAATGCACTGAAACCACAGCTCCTTTTCCACATCCAGACCACATAGAACTTTCCATGGTTTACCCCAGACGCTTCACATGCCCTGGTTCAATCCATTGACTGCACGTCGACCCCGGTATACCACATCGTTCCAATTCACTATATTTATTGCACGCCTTTCACCCTCCTGCATGTTTAGGCCCCGATCACTCAAAATCTTTTTCACTGCATCTTTCCACCTCCAATTTGATCTCCCCCTTCTCCTCGTTTGCTCCACCTCTGACACATATATCCTCTTGATCAGTCTTTCCTCACTCATTTTCTCCTTGTGACCAATCCATTTCAAAACAACCTCTTCTGCTTTCCCAGCTGCATTCTTTTTACCACCAAACATCTCTCTTAACCTATCATTACTTACTCGATCAAACCACCTTACACCACATATTGCCCTCAAACATCTCATTTCCAAGACATCCACCATCTTTCTGAAAACCCTATGTATAGTCCACGCCTCGGAACCATATAACCTTATTGGAACCGCTATTTCTTCAAACATACCCATTTTTGCTTTCAGAGATAATTTTTTTCACCTTTCACAGACTTTTTCAACGCTCCCATAACTTTCCACTCCTCCCCCACCCTCTGACTCACTTCTGCTTCCATGGTTCCATCCGCTGCCAGATCCACTCGCAGATATCTAAAACACTTTATTTCCTCCAGTCTTTCTCCATTCAAACTCACCTCCCAATTCTACTTGTCCCTCAACCCTACTGTACCTAATAACCTGGCTCTTATTCACATTTACTCTCAGCTTTCTTCTTTCATACACTTTACCAAACTTAATCCTCAGCTTCTGTAGTTTCTCACCTGAATCAGCCACTAGCGAATCAGCCATCAGCGAATAACAGCTGACTCACTTTTGAAGCCCTCTCATCCACAACAGACTGCATACTTGCCCCTCTATTCAAAACTCTTGCATTCACCTCCCTAGCAACCCCATCCATAAACAAATTAAAGAACCATGGCGACATCTCGCACCTCTGCTGCAAACTGACATTCACTAAAACCAATCACTTTCTTCTTTTCCTACTCGAACACATGCTTCACATCCTCGATAAAAACTTTTAACTGCTTCTAGCAACTTACCTTCCACACCATATGTTCTTAATACCATCCACAGAGCATCTCTATTAAGTCTATCATATGCCTTCTCCAGATCCATAAATGCTACATACAAATCCATTTTTTTTTGTAAGTATTTCTCACCTACACTCTTCAAAGCAAACACTGATCCACACATCCTCTACCACTTCTGAAACCACACTGCTCTTCCCGAATCTGATGCTCTGTACATGTCTTCACTTTCTTAATCAATACCCTCCCATATAATTTCCTCGTAATACTCAACAGATTTATACCTCTGTAATTAGAACACTCGCTTGAATCCCCTTTGCCTTTTTATAATGGCACTATGCATGCATTCTGCCCATCCTCAGGCACTTCACCATGAACCCTGTATACATTAGATATCCTTACCAACCACTCGTCAATACACTCACCCCCTTTTTTGATAAATTCCACTGCAATACCATCCAAATTGGCTACCTTCCCGGCTTTCTTCTTCCGCAAAGCTTTCGCTACCTCTTCTCTGTTTACCAAATTGTTCTTCCTAACCCTCTCACTTTGTACACCAGCTCGACCAAGACACCCTATATCTGCCGCTCCATCATCTAATACATTCAACAAACCTTCAAAATACTCACTCCATCTCCTCACATCACTTCTTGTTATTACCTCCTCCTTAACCCCCTTCATCGATGTTCCCATTTGTTCTTTTGTCTTACGCACTTCATATACCTCCCTCCAAAACTTCTTTATATTTTCCCTAAAATCTAATGATACTCTCTCTCCCCAACTTTCATTTGCCCACTTTTTCACCTTTTGTACCTTTCTCTTGACGTCATGCCTCTTTCTGCTATACATCTCCCACTCATTTGCACTATTTCCCTGCAAAAATCGTCCAAATGCTTCTCTCTTCTCTTTCAATAATAATCTTACATCTTCATCCCTCCACTCAGTACCCTCTATAATCTGCGCACCTCCAACGCTTCTCATGCCACAAACATGTCTTGCGCAAGCCATCACTCCTTACCTAAATACATCACATTCCTCCCCCACTCTCCTTATGTCCTTTGCTTTCACATTTTTTCCATTCTGTACTCAGTCTCTCCTGGTACTTCCTCACACAAGTCTCCTTCCTAAGCTCAATTACTCTCACCACTATCTTCACCCAAACATATTCTCTTTTTTTCTGAAAATCTCTACAAATACCATCCTTCGCCCCCACACGATAATGATCAGACATCCCTCCAGTTGCACCTCTCAGCACATTAACATCCAAAAGTCTTTCGCGCGCCTATCAATTGCCACGTAATCCAATAACGCTCTCTGGCCATCTCTCCTACTTAATAACTATACTTTTGTATCTCTCTTTTTGAACCAGGTATTCCCAATCACCAGTCCTTTTTCAGAACACAAATCTATAAGCTCTTCATCATTTCCATTTACAACACGGAACACCCCATGCACACCAATTATTAACTCAACTGCCACATTACTCACCTTTGCATTCAAATCACTCATCACTATAACCCGGTCTCGTACATCAAAACTGTTAACACACTCACTTAGCTGCTCGCAAAACACTAGCCTTTCATGATCTTTCTTCTTATGCCCAGGTGCTTAGGCACCAATAGTCACCCATCTCTCTCCTTTACTTTCAGTTTTACCCATATCAATCTAGAGTTTACTTTCTTACACTCTATCACATACTCCCACAACTCCTGTTTCAGGAGTGTACTACTCCTTTCCTTGATCTTGTCCTGTCACGAACACCTGACTTTACTCCCAAAACAATTCACCCCCTAATTAGTAATATCCATTCATGATTCTTTAGTTCCTCATACACAGACTATATCACCGAGTACCTGAGTGTTTATTCTGAAGAAGTAAAGGAACTCCAGTAGCTCTCGCACTAGATCAATGTCAGCCACGTATCTTTCTTTCTCCAGGAGGAGAGGAGGCAAGTGGTGCTGGGGCTGAAGAATATGCAGAGCGCCTTTTACTTGCTTTTCCTGGGCTTCGGCCTCGCCCTCGACACCATACTGGGAGAAAACCTTCCCCTCTCCTGCTACAAGATTCGCTAACGCTCCAGTGTAGTAGGAATTCAGACCAAGAATACAAGGTCTTGAGTTAAGTATTTGAATAAGATATTGTGGCTTGCATGACTAGATCGCTACTGCTACATCCATAAGATACAAAGAATTGCCCAGAGACGCAGCTTACTTTTGCCCATAAGTTAATACTACACCACGGTCATAAGTAAGAGAACATAATACGTATTGTAGGAATATGTGCATAAAATTATATGTGCCTGACTATCTGTCTACGTGCTTCTATTCATCAGAAAATTTTTTACGGTTATATCACGGAATGCACAGGATATTTGGAGAATAGTAATCTATCACCATATTTACCAGAACATCAAGAATTCTGATCATAGTTATATACAACCATTAGATGTAGACTGCACCGTACGAGACCCCAGGTGTTCGAGAAAATTGCATTTCTTCAAGGACAAGTTTTCATGAGTCCAAAGTTGCGATGAATCTATTTCTAAAACATGATTTTTTACCGATGTTTTCCTTACATTTACTATCCGTGTTCTTCTGAGACTGTCAGTGGAAGAATATAGTTACTCACCGTGGAACTGGGTGTATCATTACCCTTGTGAATAGAGAAGTAATAATTCAAGAACTGGTATCAAGTATAGAGATGTAGTTGTATAGGAAAGTGTAGCAGGAAAAGCTTTACTAACTCAGTATCAGCAGCTGTACAACAATCCAGTACCTCATATATATTACATCTTGGCTGTGTTGTACAATGCTTTCCCGTAATGTGCTCCTCCTGGACAGGTTTCGTTCTCTTACGATATTACATTGTGCTTTTGCTGTATATCACAAAAATAACGGATAAAATGACACAAAAAAATAGACAAGAAAATATTTTTGTTACGAAACACATCATATAGATTCATGTACTCTACATTATGTTAATTCCATAAAAGAATTTTTTTCCAAGCTATACTGCTATATTCTAGATAATGTACAGATATGCCATCTCAGAAGCTCAGAAAAAACATTACGAAATGAATTTTTGTCTCATTACTGGTTTTGGAGAATCATTCTGAAAACATTGATATGTTTCACGAATAAACTTTTATCACTATTATTTCGTATTTCTTTGCTGTTTTCCGCAAAGCAGGTAGTTCTAGAAACATATGAAGAACGGCCTCACTTGTTCATATCTACTCTCCAGCTGCAATGTACAATACAACAAAACCATAGCTCTATCCACCACCAAGCCCCAAATATTTTTCCGTAGATTTCCCTAAACGCTTCATATGTTCTGGTTCACCTTAGTGATAGCACATCACCGAATTCACTTTATCCCATGCACACCTCACACTTTCCTGTATATTCAAGCCTGAACACTAAAAGCACTTTTCACTTCATTCCTCCACTTCTTCCTCAGTTTTCCCCTTTTCCTTGTTACCTCCACGTGCTAAATTTATACCCTCTTATTCATTCTAGCCTCATCCTCTCCATGTGCCCAAACCATCGTAGACCATCTTCAGCTCTCTCATACATGCTGGTCTATTTTCCACACCTTACACTTACTCTGTCCTTCCATACTCGATCAAACTTAACGCCACATGTTGCATTCAAATATTTCATTAAAAGCACATCAATCCTTCTTCGAATACTCTCATCATCAGCCCATGCCCTAGATCACTACAATACCATCGAGATTGTTATACCAGCAAACATACTCGTCTTTGCCTTATCTATTACCAGGTATTTAGAATATTTCGTATCCTCCATGTTGACTCCATTTAGACTCTCACTCTAACCAACCAGTCTCTTTCCGCTGCAAAATCTAATAACCTTCATTTTATTAACATTAACTCTCGTCCTTCCACTTACCAGTTTCTGCAGTTTCTCATTCATTTCTACCACCAGATCAGTTTCATCAGCAAAGAGCAACTGACTCACCTCTCAGGCCTCTCACATCCTCAACAGACTGCATACCAGTCCCTCTTTCCAAGATCCTCATAGCCATCTTCCTCACCATCCAATCCAAAAACAGATCAACCAACCAGGTTGGTATTGCACACCCCCACGTAAACCCACCTACAACTAGAACCTTTCAGCCTTTTCCTTCCTGCTCATATACATGCCTTTATTTTTTGATAATTTGATGAAATTCTGGTAGCCTTGAAGAATGAGTGGAAGTCGAGAACATTATCTCGGAAAGCAAAAATGGGTATTATTAAGGGAATAGTGGTTCCAACAATGTTGCATGGTTGCGAGGCGTGGGCTATGGATAGAGTTGTGCGGAGGAGGGTGGATGTGCTGGAAATGAGATGTTTGAGGACAATATATGGTCTGAGGTGGTTTGATTGAGTAAGTAATAATAGGGTAAGAGAGATGTGTGGTAATAAAAAGAGTGTGGTTGAGAGAGCAGAAGAGGGTGCTTTGAAATGGTTTGGTCACATGGAGAGAATGAGTGAGGAAAGATTGTCCAAGAGGATATATGTGTCAGAAGTGGAGGGAACGAGGAGAAGTGGGAGACCAAATTGGAGGTGGAAAGATGGAGAGAAAAAGATTTTGAGTGATCGGGGCCTGAGCATGCAGGAGGGTGAAAGGCGTGCAAGGAATAGAGTGAATTCGAACGATGTGGTATACCGGGGTCGACGTGCTGTCAGTGGATTGAACCAGGGCATGTGAAGCGTCTGGGGTAAACCATGGAAAGTTGTGTGGGGCCTGGATGTGGAAAGGGATCTGTGGAATCCGTGCATCATTACATTACAGCTAGAGACTGAGTGTAAGCGAATGTGGCCTTTGTTGTCTTTTCCTAGCGCTACCTCGCATATATATATATATATATATATATATATATATATATATATATATATATATATATATATATATATATATATATATATATATATATATATATATATATATATATATATATATATATATATATATATATATATATATATATATATATATATATATATATATATATATATATATATATATGGCTTGCGCAAAAGATGCTTGTGGCATGAGAAGAGTGGGAGGTAGGGTTGATTAGAAAGGGTAGTGAGTGGTGGGATGAAGAAGTAAGATTATTAGTGAAAGAGAAAAGAGAGGCATTTGGACGATTTTGCATGGAAAAAATGCAATTGAGTGGGAGATGTATAAAAGAAAGAGACAGGAGCTCAATAGAAAGGTGCAAGAGGTGAAAAAAGAGGGCAAATGAGAGTTGGGGTGAGGGAGTATCATTAAATTTTAGGGAGAATAAAAAGATGTTCTGGAAGGAGGTAAATAAATTGCGTAAGAAAAGGGAGCAAATGGGTTCTTCAGTGAAGGGCGCAAATGGGGAGGTGATAACAAGTAGTGGTGATGTGAGAAGGAGATGGAGTGAGTATTTCGAAGGTTTGTTGAATGTGTTTGATGATAGAGTGGCAGATATAGGGTGTTTTGGTCGAGGTGGTGTGCAAAGTGAGAGGGTTAGGGAAAATGATTTGGTAAACAGAGAAGAGGTAGTAAAAGCTTTGCGAAAGATGAAAGCCGGCAAGGCAGCAGGTTTGGATGGTATTGCAGTGGAATTTATTAAAAAAGGGGGTGACTGTATTGTTGACTGGTTGGTAAGGTTATTTAATGTATGTATGACTCATGGTGAGGTGCCTGAGGATTGGCGGAATGCGTGCATAGTGCCATTGTACAAAGGCAAAGGGGATAAGAGTGAGTGCTCAAATTACAGAGGTATAAGTTTGTAGAGTATTCCTGGTAAATTATATGGGAGGGTATTGATTGAGAGGGTGAAGGCATGTACAGAGCATCAGATTGGGGAAGAGCAGTGTGGTTTCAGAAGTGGTAGAGGATGTGTGGATCAGGTGTTTGCTTTGAAGAATGTATGTGAGAAATACTTAGAAAAGCAAATGGATTTGTATGTAGCTTTTATGGATCTGGAGAAGGCATATGATAGAGTTGATAGAGATGCTCTGTGGAAGGTATTAAGAATATATGGTGTGGGAGGAAAGTTGTTAGAAGCAGTGAAAAGTTTTTATCGAGGATGTAAGGCATGTGTACGTGTAGGAAGAGAGGAAAGTGATTGGTTCTCAGTGAATGTAGGTTTGCGGCAGGGGTGTGTGATGTCTCCATGGTTGTTTAATTTGTTTAAGGATGGGGTTGTTAGGGAGGTAAATGCAAGAGTTTTGAAAAGAGGGGCAAGTATGAAGTCTGTTGGGGATGAGAGAGCTTGGGAAGTGAGTCAGTTGTTGTTCGCTGATGATACAGCGCTGGTGGCTGATTCATGTGAGAAACTGCAGAAGCTGGTGACTGAGTTTGGTAAAGTGTGTGGAAGAAGAAAGTTAAGAGTAAATGTGAATAAGAGCAAGGTTATTAGGTACAGTAGGGTTGAGGGTCAAGTCAATTGGGAGGTGAGTTTGAATGGAGAAAAACTGGAGGAAGTGAAGTGTTTTAGATATCTGGGAGTGGATCTGGCAGCGGATGGAACCATGGAAGCGGAAGTGGATCATAGGGTGGGGGAGGGGGCGAAAATTCTGGGGGCCTTGAAGAATGTGTGGAAGTCGAGAACATTATCTCGGAAAGCAAAAATGGGTATGTTTGAAGGAATAGTGGTTCCAACAATGTTGTATGGTTGCGAGGCGTGGGCTATGGATAGAGTTGTGCGCAGGAGGATGGATGTGCTGGAAATGAGATGTTTGAGGACAATGTGTGGTGTGAGGTGGTTTGATCGAGTGAGTAACGTAAGGGTAAGAGAGATGTGTGGAAATAAAAAGAGCGTGGTTGAGAGAGCAGAAGAGGGTGTTTTGAAGTGGTTTGGGCACATGGAGAGAATGAGTGAGGAAAGATTGACCAACAGGATATATGTGTCGGAGGTGGAGGGAACGAGGAGAAGAGGGAGACCAAATTGGAGGTGGAAAGATGGAGTGAAAAAGATTTTGTGTGATCGGGGCCTGAACATGCAGGAGGGTGAAAGGAGGGCAAGGAATAGAGTGAATTGGAACGATGTGGTATACCGGGGTTGACGTGCTGTCAGTGGATTGAATCAAGGCATGTGAAGCGTCTGGGGTAAACCATGGAAAGCTGTGTAGGTATGTTGTGGGAGTATGTGATAGAGTGTAAGAAAGTAAATTCTCGATTAACATGGGTAAAACTGAAAGTTGATGGAGAGAGGTGGGTGATTATTGGTGCATATGCACCTGGGCATGAGAAGAAAGATCAAGAGAGGCAAGTGTTTTGGGAACAGATGAATGAGTGTGTTAGTGGTTTTGATGCACGAGACCGGGTTATAGTGATGGGTGATTTGAATGCAAAGGTGAGTAATGTGGCAGTTGAGGGAATAATTGGTATACATGGGGTGTTCAGTGTTGTAAATGGAAATGGTGAAGAGCTTGTAGATTTATGTGCTGAAAAAGGACTGATGATTGGGAATACCTGGTTTAAAAAGCGAGATATACATAAGTATACTTATGTAAGTAGGAGAGATGGCCAGAGAGCGTTATTGGATTACGTGATAATTGACAGGCGCGCGAAAGAGAGACTTTTGGATGTTAATGTGCTGAGAGGTGCAACTGGAGGGATGTCTGATCATTACCTTGTGGAGGCTAAGGTGAAGATTTGTATGGGTTTTCAGAAAAGAAGAGTGAATGTTGGGGTGAAGAGGGTGGTGAGAGTAAGTGAGCTTGAGAAGGAGACCTGTGTGAGGAAGTACCAGGAGAGACTGAGTACAGAATGGAAAAAGGTGAGAACAATGGAAGCAAGGGGAGTGGGGGAGGAATGGGATGTATTTAGGGAATCAGTGATGGAGTGCGCAAAAGATGCTTGTGGCATGAGAAGAGTGGGAGGTGGGTTGATTAGAAAGGGTAGTGAGTGGTGGGATGAAGAAGTAAGAGTATTAGTGAAAGAGAAGAGAGAGGCATTTGGACGATTTTTGCGGGGAAAAAATGCAATTGAGTGGGAGATGTATAAAAGAAAGAGACAGGAGGTCAAGAGAAAGGTGCAAGAGGTGAAAAAAAGGGCAAATGAGAGTTGGGGTGAGAGACTATCAGTAAATTTTAGGGAGAATAAAAAGATGTTTTGGAAGGAGGTAAATAAAGTGCGTAAGACAAGGGAGCAAATGGGAACTTCAGTGAAGGGCGCAAATGGGGAGGTGATAACAAGTAGTGGTGATGTGAGAAGGAGATGGAGTGAGTATTTTGAAAGTTTGTTGAATGTGTTTGATGATAGAGTGGCAGATATAGGGTGTTTTGGTCGAGGTGGTGTGCAAAGTGAGAGGGTTAGGGAAAATGATTTGGTAAACAGAGAAGAGGTAGTGAAAGCTTTGCGGAAGATGAAAGCCGGCAAGGCAGCAGGTTTGGATGGTATTGCAGTGGAATTTATTAAAAAAGGGGGTGACTGTAATGTTGACTGGTTGGTAAGGTTATTCAATGTATGTATGACTCATGGTGAGGTGCCTGAGGATTGGCGGAATGCGTGCATAGTGCCATTGTACAAAGGCAAAGGGGATAAGAGTGAGTGCTCAAATTACAGAGGTATAAGTTTGTTGAGTATTCCTGGTAAATTATATGGGAGGGTATTGATTGAGAAGGGTGAAGGCATGTACAGAGCATCAGATTGGGGAAGAGCAGTGTGGTTTCAGAAGTGGTAGAGGATGTGTGGATCAGGTGTTTGCTTTGAAGAATGTATGTGAGAAATACTTAGAAAAGCAAATGGATTTGTATGTAGCATTTATGGATCTGGAGAAGGCATATGATAGAGTTGATAGAGATGCTCTGTGGAAGGTATTAATAATATATGGTGTGGGAGGAAAGTTGTTAGAAGCAGTGAAAAGTTTTTATCGAGGATGTAAGGCATATGTACGTGTAGGAAGAGAGGAAAGTGATTGGTTCTCAGTGAATGTAGGTTTGCGGCAGGGGTGTGTGATGTCTCCATGGTTGTTTAATTTGTTTATGGATGGGGTTGTTAGGGAGGTAAATGCAAGAGTTTTGGAAAGAGGGGCAAGTATGAATTCATGTCTGTTGGGGATGAGAGAGCCTGGGAAGTGAGTCAGTTGTTGTTCGCTGATGATACAGCGCTGGTGGCTGATTCATGTGAGAAACTGCAGAAGCTGGTGACTGAATTTGGAAAAGTGTGTGGAAGAAGAAAGTTAAGAGTAAATGTGAATAAGAGCAAGGTTATTAGGTACAGTAGGGTTGAGGGTCAAGTCAATTGGGAGGTGAGTTTGAATGGAGAAAAACTGGAGGAAGTGAAGTGTTTTAGATATCTGGGAGTGGATCTGGCAGCGGATGGAACCATGGAAGCGGAAGTGGATCATAGGGTGGGGGAGGGGGCGAAAATCCTGGGGGCCTTGAAGAATGTGTGGAAGTCGAGAACATTATCTCGGAAAGCAAAAATGGGTATGTTTGAAGGAATAGTGGTTCCAACAATGTTGTATGGTTGCGAGGCGTGGGCTATGGATAGAGTTGTGCGCAGGAGGATGGATGTGCTGGAAATGAGATGTTTGAGGACAATGTGTGGTGTGAGGTGGTTTGATCGAGTGAGTAACGTAAGGGTAAGAGAGATGTGTGGTAATAAAAAGAGCGTGGTTGAGAGAGCAGAAGAGGGTGTTTTGAAGTGGTTTGGGCACATGGAGAGGATGAGTGAGGAGAGATTGACCGAGAAGATATATGTGTCGGAGGTGGAGGGAACAAGGAGAAGAGGGAGACCAAATTGGAGGTGGAAGGATGGAGTGAAAAGGATTTTGTGTGATCGGGGCCTGAACATGCAGGAGGGTGAAAGGAGGGCAAGGAATAGAGTGAATTGTAGCGATGTGGTATACCGGGGTTGACGTGCTGTCATTGGATTGAATCGGGTATGTGAAGCGTCTGGGGTAAACCATGGAAAGCTGTGTAGGTATGTATATTTGCGTGTGTGGACGTATGTATATACATGTGTATGGGGGGGGGGTTGGGCCATTTCTTTCGTCTGTTTCCTTGCGCTACCTCGCAAACGCGGGAGACAGCGACAAAGAAAAAAAAAAAAAAATATATATATATATATATATATATATATATATATATATATTTTTTTTTATACTTTGTCGCTGTCTCCCGCGTTTGCGAGGTAGCGCAAGGAAACAGACGAAAGAAATGGCCCAACCCCCCCCCATAGACATGTATATACATACGTCCACACACGCAAATATACATACTTACACAGCTTTCCATGGTTTACCCCAGACGCTTCACATACCTTGATTGAATCCACTGACAGCACGTCATCCCCGGTATACCACATCGCTCCAATTCACTCTATTCCTTGCCCTCCTTTCACCCTCCTGCATGTTCAGGCCCCGATCACACAAAATCTTTTTCACTCCATCTTTCCACCTCCAATTTGGTCTCCCTCTTCTCCTTGTTCCCTCCATCTCCGACACATATATCCTCTTGGTCAATCTTTCCTCACTCATCCTCTCCATGTGCCCAAACCACTTCAAAACACCCTCTTCTGCTCTCTCAACCACGCTCTTTTTATTTCCACACATCTCTCTTACCCTTACGTTACTTACTCGATCAAACCACCTCACACCACACATTGTCCTCAAACATCTCATTTCCAGCACATCCATTCTCTTGCGCACCACTCTATCCATAGCCCACGCCTCGCAACCATACAACATTGTTGGAACCACTATTCCTTCAAACATGCCCATTTTTGCTTTCCGAGATAATGTTCTCGACTTCCACACATTCTTCAAGGCTCCCAGAATTTTCATCCCCCTCCCCCACCCTATGATCCACTTCCGTTTCCATGGTTCCATCCGCTGCCAGATCCACTCCCAGATATCTAAAACACTTCACTTCCTCCAGTTTTTCTCCATTCAAACTCACCTCCCAATTGACTTGACCCTCAACCCTACTGTACCTAATAACCTTGCTCTTATTCACATTTACTCTTAACTTTCTTCTTCCACACACTTTACCAAACTCAGTCACCAGCTTCTGCAGTTTCACACATGAATCAGCCACTAGCGCTGTGTCATCACCGAACAACAACTAACTCACTTCCCAAGCTCTCTCATCCCCAACAGACTTCATACTTGCGCCTCTTTCCAAAACTCTTGCATTTACCTCCCTAACAACCCCATCCATAAACAAATTAAACAACCATGGAGACATCACACACCCCTGCCGCAAACCTACATTCACTGAGAACCAATCACTTTCCTCTCTTCCTACACGTACACATGCCTTACATCTTCGATAAAAACTTTTCACTGCTTCGAACAACTTTCCTCCCACACCATATATTATTAATACCTTCCACAGAGCATCTCTATCAACTCTATCATATGCCTTCTCCAGATCCATAAATGCTACATACAAATCCATTTGCTTTTCTAAGTATTTCTCACATACATTCTTCAAAGCAAACACCTGATCCACACATCCTCTACCACTTCTGAAACCACACTGCTCTTCCCCAATCTGATGCTCTGTACATGCCTTCACCCTCTCAATCAATACCCTCCCATATAATTTACCAGGAATACTCAACAAACTTATACCTCTGTAATTTGAGCACTCACTCTTATCCCCTTTGCCTTTGTACAATGGCACTATGCACGCATTCCGCCAATCCTGAGGCACCTCACCATGAGTCATACATACATTAAATAACCTTACCAACCAGTCAACAATACAGTCACCCCCTTTTTTAATAAATTCCACTGCAATACCATCCAAACCTGCTGCCTTGCCGGCTTTCATCTTCCGCAAAGCTTTCACTACCTCTTCTCTGTTTACCAAATCATTTTCCCTAACCCTCTCACTTTGCACACCACCTCGACCAAAACACCCTATATCTGCCACTCTATCATCAAACACATTCAACAAACCTTCGAAATACTCACTCCATCTCCTTCTCACATCACCACTACTTATCACCTCCCCATTTGCACCCTCACTGAAGTTCCCATTTGCTCCCTTGTCTTACGCACTTTATTTACCTCCTTCCAGAACATCTTTTTATTCTCCCTAAAATTAAATGATACTCTCTCACCCCCAAAACCCCATTTGCCCTTTTTTTTTTACCCTCTTGCACCTTTCTCTTGACCCCCTTCTCTTTCTTTTAACACTCCCATCAATTGCATTTTTTTTCCCTGCAAAAATCGTCCAAAAAGCCTTTCCCTTGTCTTTCACTAATACCCCTTCTTCATCCCACCCAATCACTACCCTTCTAACAACCACCTCCACTCTTTTTCATGCCACAAGCATCTTTTGCGCAATCCTCCCCTGATTCCCTAAATACACCCCATTTTCCTCCCCCACTCCCCTTACTTTAAATTTTTCTCACCTTTTTCCATTTCTGTATCAGTCTCTCCTGGGAATTCCTACACAGGTCTCCTTCTCAAGCTCACCTTTCTCCACCACCTCTCAAAACCAACATTCATCTTCTTTTCTGAAAACCCATACAAATCTCACCTTAGCCTCCACAAGATAATGATCAGGCTTCCCCCCAGTTTTCACCCTCAGCACATTAACATCCCAAAGTCTCTCTTCCCCGGGGCCTGTTTAAAAAAACGGGAAATCCAAAAACGCCTCTGGCCATCTCTCCTACTTACATAAGTATACTTATGTATAAACTCGCTTTTTAAAAACCCGGATTCCCATCATCATCTTTTTTCACACATAAATCTACAAGCTCTTCACCTTTTTCCCTTTAAACACTGACACCCAATGAAAACCAAAAAAATTTCCCCCCCCTGCAAAATTACTCACCTTTGCATTCAATCACCCCTCACTATAACCCGTCTCGTGCATCAAAACCAAATAACACACTCATTCAGCTCTCCCAAAACACTTGCCTCTCTTGAATTTTTTCTCTCAGCCCCGGTGCATAAGCACCCAAAAAACCACCCACCTCCTCCCTCAACTTTCAGTTTTTTCCCATATTAATCGAGAATTTATTTTTTACAAATCTATCACATTCTCCCACAACTCCTGTTTCAGGAGTATTGCCCACTCCCTTTCCCCTTTCTCTTGTCCTCTCACTAACCCCTGACTTTACTCCCAGACAAATTCCAAACCACTCTTCCCCTTACCCCTGAGCTCGTTTCACTCAAACCCCAAAAAATCCAGGGTTTCCCTTCCTCCCAAAATACTACCCATCTCTCCTTTTTTCACAACTTGGTTACATCCACCACATTTTGCACCCCACTCTGACCCTTTGAGGAATGAAACACTCCCCGCGTGACTCTTCCTTTTTCCAATTTTAGAAAGTTAATAAAAGGGGGGGAGGGTTTCCGGGCCCCCGCCCCCCCCCCCCTGGGCCTTTCTACGACACGCGGGAAAAACGTGGAATATCCTTTCACCCCTATCCCCAGGGGTAATAACAATATATATACAATACACATACACACTATACACAACATACGCACATATACACACAAAACACACATACAAAAATAAAACAATGAAAAAAAGTAAGAAACATTTAGAAAACTGAAACTTCTAGCTTGAAAAAGAATGATAAAAATGAAATGTCACATAATGGCTCAACTTCTGCTATGGAAAAAAGGAAATGTATAATTTATTTACAACAAACGTCAAAATCAGTTCTCAAACAATTTAAAAGACAAAAAAAAAATAAAACATAAATAAATAACAAAAAATAAAAAAAAAAAAAAAAAAAAAAACCACAAATTTAAAAAAAAACATAAACCAAAAAAAAAAAAACAAAAACTAAAAAAAACAAACAAAAAAACAAAAAAACAAATAAAAAAAAAAAACAGCAAACGAAAACACAAAAAAAAAAAAAATACTTACCAAACACGAAATAAAAAAACAAAAAAAAAACAAACCAAACAAAATATCTAAAAAAAAAAAAAAGAATAAAATAAAAAAAAAACTCTTAACAAAAAAAATGGTTTAAAAAACAAAAACAAAACAAAAAAAAAAAACCAACTAACAACAAAAAAAAAAAAAAAAAAAAAAAATCTAACACATAAAAAAAAACAACTAAAAAGCTACAAAACAATTACAAAAAAAAAAAAAACGCCTTTTTATTTTATTTTTTAGTATTTAATAAAGTTTTTTTATGTTTCTTATCAATTGGGCTTCAATGTCTAAGCTACATTTTTCCCAATTCCCTGTTTTCCTTCACATTTCATTGTGTCTGAAGGTTCTACTATCTAGAGTGATTGTTTTGAAGCATGTACAGAGCATCAGATTGGATGAGCAGTGTGGGTTTCAGAAGTGTAAGGATGTGTGGATCAGGTGTTTTGAAGAATGTATGTGAGAAATACTTAGAAAAGCAAATGGATTTGTATGTAGCATTTAGGAATCTGGAGAAGGCATATGAAATGAAGTTTGATAGAGATGCTCTTGAAGGTATTAATAATATATGGTGTTGGAGGCAAGTGTAAAACAGTGAAATGTTTTTCTATCGAGATGAAAGGCATGTGGTACGTGTAGAAGAGAGGAAAGTGATTGGTTCTCAGTGAATGTAGGTTTTGCGCAGGGTGTGTGATGTCTCCTGGTTTGTTTAATTTTTTTTATGGATGGGGTTTTTTAGGGAGGTAAATGCAAGAGTCCTGGAAAAGGGCATAGTATGAAGTCTGTTGGGGATGAGGAGATCTTGGAAGTGATCAGTTTGTTCGCTGATGAACAGCGCTGGTGGCTGATTCTGGAGAAACGGCAGAAGCTGTGCTGAGTTTGAGGTAGAAAAAGTGTGTGTAAGAAGAAAGTTAAGAGTAAAAAGTGAATAAGAGCAAGGTTATTAAGTAATGCAGTAGGTGAGGCATCGCACTTCAGAGTCAATTGGAGTGAGTTGAATGGAGAAAAACTGGAGGAAAGTGAAGTGTTTTAGATAGCTGGGGATTTGGATCTGTCCAGGCGATGGAACCATGGAAGCGGAAGTGATCAAGGGTGGGGAGGGGGGACGAGAAATTTGTGGGGACGGCTAGAGAGGAGAATGATGTTGGTGGAAGTCGAGAGACAATAGTCGGATCGGAAAGTGGGACTGGGCAGAGATAATGAGCAAGGAGTATGTGAGCGATAGAGTCAGATTCAGTGTTTGTCCAGTATACAATAGATATAAAGTCTCTCTAATTGGTTGCGAGGCGTGGGGGTCGAGATCGACATAGACGTATCATTCCGACGCTACGCCTCAGCTCAGGGCCTGGCTCTACGGATACATCAGGCGACGTCGCCAGGCTGCGTCGAGGAAATGAATGCTTTTGAAGCGTACAGATGAGCATAGCTGCGCCTGAGTCGGTTCTTCCATCCGCGACTAACAGACACACATGTATACAGGACACATTGGGAGAGCCACTGAGTGGCTGTCAGCATAACGTCACCACAATGAGCGTGGTCTTCGTGGTAGCCAGATGTGACATGTTCGACGTGGCGGGCATGACTCTTATCAGGGGAGATGGTCCTCTGACAGTCGCTCTCTGTATGGGAGCAGAATTGAGTCCACGCAAACGCCTCGATATATTGCTCGGCAGGGAGTGAAGCGAGGAGGAGAGGGGGAGGAGGAGCGGCGTATTTGAGAGTTCGTAGTGTGAACATTCGTGTCAGTCGTTACACTTATTCTCTAGGAGTAGTCAGGTCATTCGAGTGGAAGAATATGGCGCATGTCGGAGCACACATTCTTGAGTGGAGTTGGAGTCTATCTATGACTAAGAGAGGGTGTGGAGTGTTGAATATTGGATGTTATAGCATCCGACACCAATAGACAATAGTGTGTTACAAATATAATCGAGCAATCTACTGTGCTGCAGTGGTTAGTAGTATACCTCATGTGAACTCATAAGGGCATTCAGTAGTAGAGGTTCTCTGTCTTAGGACACGCGGAGGGACGCATGTCAATACTGGTGTCAGGAGGACGTAGGAACGGGATACAGTACTCACACTTTGTGTCACATCGTGGCAGAGGGGAGGAGCTCTTCGTGACATGTACATAAAGCGTACCTACTATTGCTATCTGCAGGATAGTATAGTGCCTGCGCGGGGTACACAGTAGAGAGGCGAAGATGATTTCACGGAATATTGTACACATTGAGGGGAGTAATATTGTTATTTGTTTTATCTCTGTAAACATATCTATAATGCACATCAGCATGAATGACAACATCAATAGTGTAGGGATTTTATATTTTTTTTTATAATGTTGAAACTGTGTAACGATGAGATGCATGAGGTAAGTCTTAAAGAGTATTACGATAAGTAACATTATCATCTATCCAGAAATCATTGATTATTATTAGAACTTATGGAGTTTCTTGATATTATAAAAGTGAAAAGATTTAAGGTTACAGTGACAGTGGTCTGTGTTATTAGTCTATGACATGAGACAGTACAATCGTGTATTCAGACATGATCGTCGGATTGAGAGAGAGTGGAGGATTGCGGGTCTCATAGTAGGGATAGATAACTATCTATTATGGAGATCAGTATCTATAGTGAAGGGAGAAGTGTCAGGCGTCCACGAGAGATCGACACGCCTAGCATATCTTAGTTATCACTGATTTGTATTATTGGAGGGAACTAGTAAGAGAGCTAAGCAATAGAGACGGTTGGTGGAGGAAATGTGCAGTGCCACGCTCGTCTCCGATCGGCCAGATGTAGAGTATAGTCGACGCGGGTGCTGCAGATATGACAGCGGTCAGTTGCATATACGTGTGGAGAGTGAGAGACTTGTCTCGCCCGAAGGTTGGCCCTAGGGTGATATAGTAAGAGGTGAGGTGAGAGGGTCTTATTATGGTGTAGACGTCGTGATACATTAAGATGTGAGTCGTGCTAATCTTGTAGGGGGTGGTCTTCAGATGACTAAGTTGTAGGGGGGAGAGATTAGGAGTCTGTTGGGAGAGAGAGGGATACGAGATATTAGAGTAGGTAGGATTATAGGTGCGTTCATAATAATATGATATTATAGGCCCTCGAAGGACATAGGGGGAATTAAGAATACTTCCCACGTTTTGCGCCTCTGGGCGAGAGTGGTAGTATGTATAGGGTGGACGGTTATTTTGCGGCGGATCATCGAAGTAGCTGAACTCTCCGCTACGGAGCGATTCATTTGATTGTTTTCCAAAATTGCTAGTAGACATGCTGAGTCAAGATTAAGCGTTCATGATTCAAAAAGGCCCTGTACTACTGGTCTTAACGCAACGGTCGTTGACGCGTGCGTGTGAAAGTGGCGAATATTCAAAAAATTGCAAGAAGAAGTGTGGGCAAGTAGGGGGGCAAGGAGACTGGAATGTGTCTGTGGTGGATGAGGAGAGCTTGGTGAAGTGTGATTGCAGTTGAGATTTGTGTTACGTTGAGTGATGATGACAGCGCTGTTGCCTAGATAGTCGCATATGTCTATCTCAGCGTAGAGTGACGGGTTGACATGATCATTTGGTAAAGGTATAGGTGTATATACTAATCAAAAAGTCTCAAGGAGTTTAAAAGTGTGACCTCTAGAGCGGCGAGAGATAGAAGGTCGAGTACAGGTGACGAAGGTTGGGTAGTAGATCACTTTATCAACTTATTGGCATGACTACAAGTGTTTGAATGAGACACTAAACTGGTTCGAGGGTAACATTCGATTTCATTTGTGAGACTCTCAGAGCTGGAGATACTGAGAGAGGTCATACTTGAGCGAGCGGAGGAGAGACAAGCCTGGGTGAACGGGAAGTGGAGTCACATCGGGGGTGGGTGATGGGTGGGGCGTAGAATGCGCGTTGGATGCCTTGTGAGAGAGTAGTGTGGTATATGTGGGAAGGTCCGAGGAAGCATATTGAAGCTCGAGAGCAAAAGAGATGGGGTATTGTTGTGCACGGCTCAAAGTGTATGAGTGTTGCCAGATCAAGTGTTCTGGTATTGTGATAGTCGACAGTAGGCGTAGAGGCTGGAGTGGATGATTGTTTTGTCGCGCAGGAGGTGATGGCTGGAATAGATGTTTGAGGAATTGTGTGGTGTGAAGGTGGTTTGATCGAGTAAAGGAACGCAAATTGGTAAAGAGATGTGTGGAAATATAAAGAGCGTGGTTGAGAGAGCAGAAGAGGGTGTTTTGAAATGGTTTGGGCACATGGGGCGAATGAGTAAGGAAAGATTGAGAAAGAGGATATATGTGTTGGAGGTAGAGGGAACGAGGAGAAGTGGGAGACCAAATTGGAGGTGGAAAGATGGAGTGAAAATGATTTTGTGTGATCGCGGCCTGAATATGCAGGAGGGCCATTTCTTTCATCTGTTTCCTTGCGCTACCTCGCAAACGCGGGAGACAGCGACAAAGGAAAAAAAGAAATATATGTATGTATATATATATATATATATATATATATATATATATATATATATATATATATATATATATATATATATATATATATATATATATATATATTCCTATGGGTTCACGGGAAAATGAAACACGAAAAGTTCCCAAGTGCACTTTCGTTCCCAAGTGCACTTTCTCTCCTATCCCCCTAGGGATAGGGGAGAAAGAATACTTCCCACGCCTTCCTCACGTGTCGTTGAAGGCGACTAAAGGGGACGGGAGCGGGGGGCCAGAAACCCTCCCCTCCTTGTATTTTAACTTTCTAAAAGGGGAAACAGAAGAAGGACTCACGCGTGGAGTTCTCATCCTCCTCGAAAGCTCAGATTGGGGTGTCTAAATGTGTGTGGATGTAACTAAGATGAGAAAAAAGGAGAGATAGGTAGTATGTTTGAGGAAAAGAACCTGGGTGTTTTGGCTGTGAGTGAAACGAAGCTCAAGGGTAAAGGGGAAGAGTGGTTTGGGAATGTCTTGGGAGTAAAGTCAGCGGTCAGTGAGAGGACAAGAGCAAGGGAAGGAGTAGCAGTACTCCTGAATCAGGAGTTGTGGGAGTATGTGACAGAGTGTAAGAAAGTAAATTCTAGATTGATATGGGTAAAACTGAAAGTTAATGGAGAGAGATGGGTGATTATTGGTGAATATGCACCTGGGCATGAGAAGAAAGATCATGAGAGGCAAGTGTTTTGTGAGCAGCTGAATGAGTGTGTTAGTGGTTTTGATGCACAAGACCGGGTTATAGTGTTGGGTGATTTGAATGCAAAGGTGAGTAATGTGGCAGTTGAGGGAATAATTGTTATACATGGAGTGTTCAGTGTTGTAAATGGAAATGGTGAAGAGCTTGTAGATTTATGTGCTGAAAAAGGACTGGTGAATACCTGGTTTAAAAAGCTAGATATACATAAGTATACGTATGTAAGTAGGAGAGATGGCCAAAGAGCGTTATTGGATTACGTGTTAATTGATAGACGTACGAAAGAGAGACTTTTGGATGTTAATGTGCTGAGAGGTGCAACTGGAGGCGAAGGTGAAGATTTGTGGGGGTTTTCAGAAAAGAAGAGAGAATGTTTGGGTGAAGAGAGTAGTGAGAGTAAGTGAGCTTGGGAAGGAGACTTGTGTGAGGAAGTACCATGAGTGACTGAGTACAGAATGGAAAAAGGTGAGAACAAAGGAGATAAGGGGAGTGGGGGAGGAATGGGATGTATTTAGGGAAGCAGTGATGGCTTGAGCAAAAGATGCTTGTGGCATGAGAAGCGTGGGAGGTGGGTTGATTAGAAAAGGTAGTGAGTGGTGGGACGAAGAAGTAAGATTATTAGTGAAAGAGAAGAGAGAGGCATTTAGACAATTTTTGCAGGGAAAAAATGCAAATGAGTGGCAGAGTTATAAAAGAAAGAGGCAGGAGGTCAAGATTAAGGTGCAAGAGGTGAAAAAGAGGGGAAATGAGAGTTGGGGTGAGAGAGTATCATTAAATTTTAGGGAGGATAGAAAGATGTTTTGGAAGGAGGTAAATAAAGTGTGTAAGACAAGGGAGCAAATGGAAACTTTAGTGAAGGGGGCAAATGGAGAGGTGATAACAAGTAGTGGTGATGTGAGAAGTAGATGGAGTGAGTATTTTGAAGGTCTGTTGAATGTGTTTGATGATATAGGGTGTTTTGGTCGAGGTGGTGTGCAAAGTGAGAAGGTTAGGGAAAATGATTTGATAAATAGAGAAGAGGTAGTAAAAGCTTTACGGAAGATGAAAGCCGGCAAGGAAGCAGGATTGGATACTATTGCAGTAGAATTTATTAAAAAAGGGGGTGACTGTATTGTTGACTGGTTGGTAAGGTTATTTAATGTATGTATGATTCATGGTGAGGTGGCTGAGGATTGGCGGAATGCTTGTATAGTGCCATTGTACAAAGGGAAAGGGGATAAGAGTGAGTGCTCAAATTACAGAGGTATAAGTTTGTTGAGTATTCCTGTTAAATCATATGGGAGGGTATTGATTGAGAGGGTAAAGGCATGTACAGAGCATCAGATTGGGGAAGAGCAGTGTGGTTTCAGAAGTGGTAGAGGATGTGTGGATCAGGCGTTTGCTTTGAAGAATTTATGTGAGAAATACTTAGAAAAACAAATGGATTTGTATGTAGCATTTATGGATCTGGAGAAGGCATATGATAGAGTTGATAGAGATGCTCTGTGGAAGGTTTTAAGAATATCTGTTGTGGGAGGCAAGTTGTTAGAAGCATTGAAAAGTTTTTATCGAGGATGTAAGGCATGTGTACGTGTAGGAAGAGAGGAAACTAATTTGTTCTCAGTGAATGTGGGTTTGCGGCAGGGGTGTGTGATGTCTCCATGGTTGTTTAATTTGTTTATGGATGGGGTTGTTAGGGAGGTGAATGCAAGAGTTTTGGTTTGGGCACATGGAGAGAATGAGTGAGGAAAGATTGACCAAGAGGATATATGTGTCGGAGGTGGAGAGAACGAGGAGAAGTGGGAGACCAAATTGGAGGTGGAACGATGGAGTGAAAAAGATTTTGTGTGATCGGGGCCTGAACATGCAGGAGGGTGAAAGGAGGGCAAGGAATAGAGTGAATTGGATCGATGTGGTATACCGGGGTTGACGTGCTGTCAGTGTATTGAATCAGGGCATGTGAAGCGTCTGGGGTAAACCACGGAAAGTTTTGTGGGGCCTGGATATGGAAAGGGAGGTGTAGTTTCGTGCATTATTGCGTGGCAGCTAGAGACTGAGTGTGAACGAATGGGGCCTTTGTTGTCTTTTCCTAGTGCTAGCTCGCACGCATGAGGGGGGAGGGGGAAGGTATTCCATGTGTGGCGAGGTGGCGATGGGAGTGAATGGGGGCAGACAGTGCTAATTGTGTGCATGGGTATATATGTATGTGTCTGTGTATGTATATATATGTGTGCATTGAGATGTATAGGTATGTATATTTGCGTGTGTGGACGTGTGTTTGTATACATTGTGCATGGGGGTGGGTTGGGCCATTTCTTTCGTCTGTTTCCTTGTGCTACCTCGCAAACGCGGGAGACAGCGACAAAGCGGAATAGAATATATATATATATATATATCCCTGGGGATAGGGGAGAAAGAATACTTCCCACGTATTCCCTGCGTGTCGTAGAAGGCGACTAAAAGGGGAGGGAGCGGGGGGCTGGAAATCCTCCCTTCTCATTATTCTTTTCTTTTTTTTTTAATTTTCCAAAAGGAACAGAGAAGGGGGCCAGGTAAGGATATTCCCTCAAAGGCCCATTCCTCTGTTCTTAACGCTAACTCGCTAACGCGGGAAATGGCGAATAGTTTAAAAAAAAATATATATATATATATATATATATATATATATATATATATATATATATATATATATATATATATATATATATATATATATATATATATATATATATATATATATACATATGTATGTAACATTTACGGATCTGGAGAAGGCATATGATAGAGTTGATAGAGATGCTCTGTGGAAGGTTTTACGAATATATGGTGTGGGAGGCAAGTTGTTAGAAGCAGTGAAAAGTTTTTATCGAGGATGTAAGGTATGTGTACGTGTAGGAAGAGAGGAAAGTGATTGGTTCTCACTGAATGTAGGTTTGCGGTAGGGGTGTGTGATGTCTCCATGTTTGTTTAATTTGTTTATGGATGGGGTTGTTAGGGAGGTGAATGCAAGAGTATTCGAAAGAGGGGTAAGTATGCAGTCTTGTTGTGGTTGAGAGAGCTTGGTAAGTGAGTCAGTTGTTCGCTGATGATGATACAGCGCTGATGGCTGATTCATGTAAGAAACTGCAGAAGCTGGTGACTGAGTTTGGTAAAGTGAGTGAAAGAAGAAAGTTAAGAGTAAATGTGAATAAGAGCAAGGTTATTAGGTACACTAGTGTTGAGGGTCAAGTCAGTTAGGAGGTAAGTTTGAATGAAGAAAAACTGGAGGAAGTAAAGTGTTTTAAATATCTGGGAGTGGATCTGGCAGCGGATGGAGCCATGGAAGCGGAAGTGAGTCATAGGGTGGGGGAGGGGGCGAAAATTTTGGGAGCCTTGCAGAATGTTTGTAAGTCGAGAACATTATCTCGAAAAGGAAAAATGGGTATGTTTGAAGGAATAGTGGTTCCAACAATGTTGTATGGTTGCGAGGCGTGGGCTATGTATAGAGTTGTGCGCAGGAGGGTGGATGTGCTGGAAATGAGATGTTTGAGGACAATGTGTGGTGTGAGGTGATTTGATCGAGTGAGTAATGGAAGTTTAAGAGAAATGTGTGGTAATAAAATGAGTGTGGTTGAGAGAGCAGAAGGGGGTGTTTTGAAATGGTTTGGTCATATGGAGAGAATGAGTGAGGAAAGATTGACCAAGAGGATATGTGTGTTGGAGGTGGAGGGAACGAGGAGAAGTGGGAGACCAAATTGGATGTGGAAAGATGGAGTGAAAAAGATTTTGAGTGATCGGGTCCTGAACATGCAGGAGGGTGAAAGGCGTGCAAGAAATAGAGTGAATTGGAACGATGTGGTATACCGGGGTCGACGTGCTGTCAATAGATTGAACCAGGGCATGTGAAGCGTCTGTGGTAAATCATGGAAAGTTGTGTGGGGCCTGGATGTGGAAAGGGAGCTGTGGCTTCGGTGCATTATTACATGACAGCTAGAGACTGAGTGTGAACGAATGGGGCCTTTGTTGTCTTTTCCTAGTGCTACCTCGAACACATGAGGGGGGAGGGGGCTGTTATTCTATATATGGCGAGGTGGCAATGGGAATAAATAAAGGCAGACAGTATGAATTATATACATGTGTATATGTGTATATCTGTGTGTTTTTTATATATATGTATACATTGAGATGTATAGGTATGAATATTTGCGTGTGTGGACGTGTATGTATCTACATGTGTATGTGGGTGGGATGGGCCAATCTTTTGTCTGTTTCCTTGCGCTATCTCGCTAACGCGGGAGACAGTGACAAAGCAAAATAAATATATATAAAATAAAATATGTATATATATACCTATGAGTCCATGGGAAAAATGAGACCCGATAAGTTCCTAATTGCACTTTCGTGTAATAATCACATCATGAGGGGAGACACAAGAGAGAAATATAAGTCAGTTGATATATATCGAAGAGTCGGAACTAGGACGCTATTTGGTAAACATGTGATTGTCCAACAAATTTTGTTCTCTGATTCTACAGAGCTGGTGGCTGATTCGAGTGAGAAACTGCAGAAGCTGGTGATTGAGTTCGGTGAAGTGTGTCAAAGAAGAAAGCTGAGAATAAATGTGATTAAGAATGAGGTTATTAGGTATAGTAGGGTTGAGGGACAAGTTAATTGGGAGGTAAGTTTGAATGGAGAAAAACTGGAGGTAGTGAAGTGCTTTAGATATCTGGGAGTGGATTTCCCAGCGGTTGGAACCAGGGAAGCGGAACTGAATAATAGGATGGGGGAGTGGGGGAAAGTTCTGGAAACGTTAAGGAGTGTGTGGAAGTCGAGAACGTTATCTTGGAAAGCAAAAATGTGTATGTTTGAAGAAACAGTGGTTCCAACAATGTTATATGGTTCGAGACATAGGCTATTGATAGAATTGTGCAGAGGAGGGTGGACGTATTGGAAATGAGATGTCTGAGGACAATATATGGTGTGAGGTGGTTTGATTGAGTAAGTAATGAAAGAGTAAGAGAGATTTGTGGTAATATCAAGAGTGTGGTTGAGAAAGCAGAAGAGGGTATTTTGAAATGGTTTGGTTACATGGAGAGAATAAGTGAGGAAAGATTGACAAAGAGGGTATATGCTTCATGGGTGGAGGGAACGAGGAGTGGGAGACCAAATTGGAGGTGGAAAGATGGAGTGAAAAAGATTTTGAGTGATCGGGGCCTGAACATGCAGGAGGGTGAAAGGCGTGCAAGGAATAGAGTGAATTAGAACGATGTCGTATATCTGGGTCGACGTGCTGTCGGTGGATTGAAGCAACGCATGTGAAGCACCTGGGGTAAACCATGAAAAGTTTTGTGGGACCTGGGTGTGGAAAGTGAGTAGTGGTTTCGGTGCATTATACATGACAGCTAGAGAATGAGTATGAACGAATGTGGCACTATTTGTCTTTCCTAGAGCTACTTCGCGCACATGCAGGGGAGGGAGTTGTCATTTCATGTATGGCGGGGTGGCAACGGAAATGAATAAGGGCAGAGTGTATGAATTATGGACTTGTATATATATATATATATATATATATATATATATATATATATATATATATATATATATATATATATATATATATATATATATATTTATATATATATATATATATATATATATATATATATATATATATATATATATATATATATATATATATATATATATATATATATATATATATATGTATATATAAAAAAAAAGAAAACATATATTTACCCCCTCCCCCCTCATGTGTGCGAGGTAGCGCTAGGAAAGACACCAAAGGCCCCATTTGTTGACACTCAGTCTCTAGCTGTCATGTAATAATGCACCGAAACCACAGCTCAATTTCCACATCCAGGCCCCACACACTTTGCCTGGTTTACCCCAGACGCTTCACATGCCCTGGTTCAATCCACTGACAGCACGTCGACCCCGGTATACCACATCGTTCCAATTCACTCTATTCCTTGCACGCCTTTCACCCTCCTGCATGTTCAGGCCACGATCACTCAAAATCTTTTTCACTCCATCTTTCCACCTCCAATTTGGTTTCCCACTTCTCCTCGTTCCCTCCACCTCTGACACATATATCCTCTTGGTCAATCTTTCCCCACTCATTTTCTCCATGTGACCAAACCATTTCAAAATACCCTCTTCTGCTCTCTCAACCACACTCTTTTTATTTCCACACATCTCTCTCACCCTTACATTACTTACTCGATCAAACCACCTCACACCACATATTGTCCTCAAACATCTCATTTCCAGCATATCCACCCTCCTGCGCACAACTCTATACATAGCCCACGCCTCGCAACCATACAACATTGTTGGAACCACTATTCCTTCAAAGATACCCATTTTTGCTTTCCGAGATAACATTCTTCGAAGCAAACACCTGATCCACACATCCTCTACCACTTCTGAAACCACACTGCTCTTCCCCAGTCTGATGCTCTGTACATGCCTTCACCCTCTCAATCAATACCCTCCCATATAATTTACCAGGAATACTCAACAAACTTATACCTCTGTAATTTGAGCACTCACTCTTATCCCCTTTGCCTTTGTACAATGGCACTATGCACGCATTCCGCCAATCCTCAGGCACCTCACCATGAATCATACATACACTAAATAACCTTACCAACCGGTCAACAATACAGTCACCCCCTTTTTTAATGAATTCCACTGCAATGCCATCCACACCTGCTGCTTTGCCGGCTTTCATCTTCCGTAAAGCTTATAATACCTCTTCTCTATTTACCAAATCATTTTCCCTAACCCTCTCACTTTTCACACCACCTCGACCAATACACCCCACATCTGCCACTCTATCATCAAACACATTCAACAAACCTTCAAAATACTTACTCCATCTCCTTCTCACATCACCACTACTTGTTATCACCTCCCCATTAGCCCCCTTCACTGAAGTTCCCATTTGCTCCCTTGTCTTACGCACTTTATTTACCTCCTTCCAAAACATCTTTTTATTCTCCCTGAAATTTAATGAGACTCTCTCACCCCAACTCTCATTTGCCCTCTTTTTCACCTCTTGCACCTTTCTCTTGACCTCCTGCCCCTTTCTTTTATACCTCTCCCAGTCATTTGCATTTTTTCCTGCAAAAATCGTTCAAATGCCTCTCTCTTCTCTTTCACTAATACTCTTACTTCTTCATCCCACCACTCACTACCTTTTCTAATCAACCCACCTCCCACGCTTCTTATGCCACAAGCATCTTTTGCGTAAGCCATCACTGCTTCCCTAAATACATCCCATTCCTCCCCTACTCCCCTTACCTCCTTTGTTCTCACCTTTTTCCATTCTGTACTCAGTCTCTCCTGGCACTTCCTCACAGAAGTCTCCTTCCCAAGCTCACTTACTCTCACCACTCTCTTCACCCCAACACTCTCTCTTCTTTTCTGAAAACCCTCACGAATCTTCACCTTTGCTTCCACAAGATAATGATCAGACATCCCTCCAGTTGCACCTCTCAGAACATTAACATCCAAAAGTCTCTCTTTCGTGCGTCTATCAATTAACACGTAATCCAATAACGCTCTTTGGCCATCTCTCCTACTTACAGACGTATACTTATGTATATCTCGCTTTTTAAACCAGGTATTCCCAATCACCAGTCCCTTTTCAGCACATAAATCTACAAGCTCTTCACCATTTCCATTTACAACACTGAACACTCTATGTATACCAATTATTCCCTCAACTGCCACATTACTCACCTTTGCATTCAAATCACCCATCACTATAACCCGGTCTTTTGCATCAAAACCACTAACACACTCATTCAGCTGCTCACAAAACATTTGCCTCTCATGATCTTTCTTCTCATGCCCAGGTGCATATACACCAATAATCACCCATCTCTCTCCATCAACTTTCAGTTTTACCCATATCAATCTAGAATTTACTTTCTTACACTCTATCACATGCTCCCACAACTCCTGATTCATGAGTAGTGCTACTCCTTCCCTTGCTCTTGTCCTCTCACTAACCCCTGACTTTACTCCCAAGACATTCCCAAACCACTCTTCCCCTTTACCCTTTAGCTTCGTTTCACTCAGAGCCAAAACATCCAGGTTCCTTTCCTCAAACATACTACCTATCTCTCCTTTTTTCTCATCTTGGTTAAATCCACACACATTTAGACACCCCAATCTGAGCCTTCGAGGAGGATGAGCACTCCTCGCGTGACTCCTTCTGTTTCCCCTTTTAGAAAGTTAAAATACAAGGAGGGGAGGGTTTCTGGGCCCCCGCTCCCGTCCCCTTTAGTCGCCTTCTACGACACGTGAGGAATGCGTGGGAAGTATTCTTAATCCCCTATCCCAAGGGATATCCCTGGGGATAGGGGATATATATATATATATATATATATATATATATATATATATATATATATATATATATATATATATATATATATATATATATATATATATATATATATATATATATATATATATATATATATATATATATATATATATATATATATGTGAATGTGAATGTGAAGCGTCTGGGGTAAACCATGGAAAGCTGTGTAGGTATGTATATTTTCGTGTGTGGACGTATGTATATACATATGTATGGGGGTGGGTTGGGCCATTTCTTTCGTCTGTTTCCTTGCGCTACTTCGCAAACGCGGGAGACAGCGACAAAGCAAAAAGAAAAAAGAAAGAAAAATATATATATATATATATATATAAATATATATATATATATATATATATATAAATATATATATATATATATATATATATATATATATATATATATATATATATATATATATATATATATATATATATATATATATATATATATAAATATATTTTTTTTTTCTTTTTTTTTTGGTTTGTCGCTGTCTCCCGCGTTTGCGAGGTAGCGCAAGGAAACAGACGAAAGAAATGGTCCAACCCACCCCCATACACATGTATCTGCATACGTCCACACATGCAAATATACATACTTACACAGCTTTCCATGGTTTACCCTAGACGCTTCACATTCACATTCACATATATATATATATATATATATATATATATATATATATATATATATATATATATATATATATATATATATATATATATATATATATATATATATCCGTGGGGATAGGGGATGAAGAATACTTCCCACGTATTCCCTGCGTGTCGTAGAAGGCGACTAAAAGGGGAGGGAGCGGGAGGCTGGAAATCCACCCCTCTCATTTTTTGTTTCTTTTTTTTAATTTTCCAAAAGAAGGAACAGAGGGGGGCCAGGTGAGGATATTCCACAAAGGCCCAGTCCTCTGTTCTTAACGCTACCTCGCTAATGCGGGAAATGGCGGATAGTTTAAAAGAAAGAAAAAAGAATATATATATATATATATATATATATATATATATATATATATATATATATATATATATATATATATATATATATATATATATATATATATATATATATATATATATATATATATATATATATATATATATATATATATATATATATATATATATATATATATATATATATATATATATATATATATATATATATATATATATATATATATATATATATATATATATATATATATATATATATATATATACCAGGAGAGACTGAGTACAGAATGGAAAAAGGTGAGAACAATGGAAGTAAGGGGAGTGGGGGAGTAATGGGATGTATTTAGGGAATCAGTGATGGATTGCGCAAAAGATGCTTGTGGCATGAGAATCGTGGGAGGTGGGTTGATTAGAAAGGGTAGTGAGTGGTGGGATGAAGAAGTAAGATTATTAGTGAAAGAGAAGAGAGTGGTATTTGGATGATTTTTGCAGGGAAAAAATGCAAATGAGTGGGAGATGTATAAAAGAAAGAGGCAAGAGGTCAAGAGAAAGGTGCAAGAGGTGAAAAAGAGGACAAATGAGAGTTGGGGTGAGAGAGTATCATTAAATTTTAGTGAGAATAAAAAGATGTTCTGGAAGGACGTAAATAAAGTGCGTAAGACAAGGGCACAAATGTGAACTTCAGTGAAGGGGGCTAATGGGGAGGTGATATCAAGTAGTGGTGATGTGAGAAGGAGGTGGAGTTAGTATTTTTGAATATATGGTGTGGGAGGCAAGTTGTTAGAAGCAGTGAAAAGTTTTTTATCGAGGATGTAAGGCATGTGTACGTGTAGGAATAGAGGAAAGTGATTGGTTCTCAGTGAATGTAGGTTTGCGGCAGGGGTGTGTGATGTCTCCATGGTTGTTTAATTTGTTTATGGATGGGGTTGTTAGGGAGGTGAATGCAAGAGTTTTGGAAAGAGGGGCAAGTATGAAGTCTGTTGGGGATGAGAGAGCTTGGGAAGTGAGTCAGTTGTTGTTCGCTGATGATACAGCGCTGGTGGCTGATTCATGTGAGAAACTGCAGAAGCTGGTGACTGAGTTTGGTAAAGTGTGTGAAAGAAGAAAGTTAAGAGTAAATGTGAATAAGAGCAAAGGTTATTAGGTAGAGTAGGGTTGAGGGTCAAGTCAATTGGGAGGTAAGTTTTGAATGGAGAAAAACTGGAGGAAGTAAAGGTATGGCTGCGAGGCGTGGGCTGTGGATAGTGTTGTGCGCAGGAGGGTGGGTGTGCTGGAAATGAGATGTTTGAGGACAATATGTGGTGTTAGATGGTTTGATCGAGTAATTGATGTAAGGGTAAGAGAGATGTGTGGAAATAATAAGAGTGTTGTTGAGAGAGCAGAAGAGTGTGTTTTGAAATGGTTTGGTCACATGGAGAGAATGAGTGATGAAAGAATTACCAAGATGATATATATGCCAGAGGTGGAGGGAACGAGAAGTGGGAGACCAAATTGGATGTGGAAAGATGGAGTGAAAAAGATTTTGAGTGATCGGGGCTTGAAAATGCAGGAGGGTGAAAGGCGTGCAAGGAATAGAGTGAATTGGAACGATGTGGTATACCGGGGTCGACGTGCTGACAATGGACTGAACCAGGGCCTGTGAAGTGTCTGGTGTAAACTATGGAAAGTTCTGTAGGGCCTGGATGTGGAAAGGGAGCTGTGGTTTCGGTGCATTATTACATGACAGCTAGAGACTGAGTGTGAACGAATGGGGCTTTTTTGTCTTTTCCTAGCGCTACCTCATGCACATGAGGGGGAGGGGGATGTTATTCCACGTGTGGCGAGGTGGCGATAGAAATCAATAAGGGCAGACAGTATTAATTATGTACATGTGTTTATATGTATATGTCTGTGTGTGTATATATATGTGTACATTGAGATGTATAGGTATGTATGTTTGAGTGTGTGGACGCGTATGTATATATATCTGTATGTGTGTGGGTTGGGCCATTCTTTCGTCTGTTTCTTTGCGCTACCTCGCTAACGCGTGAGACAGGAACAAAGCAAAATAAATGAGATGAAAATAAATAATATATATATATATATATATATATATATATATATATATATATATATATATATATATATATATATATATATATATATACACATGTATATACATACACGTCCACACACCCAAATATGAATATCTATACATCTCATCGTATACGTATAAATATGCACCCACAGATATTTACCTATATATACATTTACATAATTGATAGTCTCTGCCTTTATTCATTACCATCGCCACCCCGCCACACATGAAATAACAAACCCCTCCTCCCGCATGTGCGCTAAGTCGCCCTAGGAAAGGACAACAAAGGCTACATTCGTTCTCACTCAGTCTCCAGCTGTCATGTATAATGCACTGAAACGACAGCTCCCTTTCCACGTCCAGGCCTCACAGAACTTTCCATGGTTTACCCCAGAGGCTTCATATGCTCTGGTTCAATCCATTGACAGCACGTCGACCCTGGTATACCGCATCGTTCCAATTCACTCTATTCCTTGCACGCCTTTCACCCTCCTGCATGTTCAGGCCCCGATCATTCAAAATCTTTTTCACTCCATCTTTCCACCTCCAATTTTGTCTCCCACTTTTCCTCGTTCCCTCCACCTCTGACACATATATCCTCTTGCTCAATCTTTCCTCACTCATTCTTTCCATGTGACCAAACCATTTCAAAACACCCTCTTTTGCTCTCTCAACCACACTCTTTTTAATACCATACATCTCTTTTACCCTATTATTAAGCACTCGATCAAACCACCTCACACCACATATTGTCCTCAAACATCCCATATCCAGCACATCCACATTCTTCCGCACAACTCTATCCATAGCCCACGCCTCGCAACCATATAACATTGTCGGAACCACTATTCCTTCAAACATACCCCTTTTTGCTTTCCGAGATAATGCTCTCGACTTACACACATTCTTCAACGCTCCCAGAAATTTCGCCCCCTACCCCACCCTATGATTCACTTCCGCTTCCATGTTTCCTTCCGCTGCGAAATCCACTCCCAGATATCTAAAACACTTTACCTTCTCCAGTTTTTCTCCATTCAAACTTACCTCCCAGTTGACTTGTCCCTCAACCCTACTGTACCTAATAACTTTGGTCTTAATTACATTTACTCTCAGCTTTCTTCTTTCACACACTTTACCAAACTCAGTCACCAGCTTCTGCAGTTTCTAACATGATTCAGCCACCAGCGCTGTATCATTAGCGAACAACAACTGACTTACTTCCCAAGCTCTCTCATCCACAACAGACTGCATACTTGCCCCTCTTTCCAAAACTCTTGCATTCACCTCCTTAACAACGCTATCCATAAAGAAATCAAACAATCCTGGAGACATCACACACCCCTGTTGCAAACCAACATTCTCTGAGAACCAATCGCTTCCTCTCTTCCTACACGTGCACATGCCTTACATCCTCGATAAAAACTTTTCACTGCTTCTAACAACTTGCCTGCCACACCATGTATTCTTAATACCTTCCACAGAGCATCTCTATCAGCTCTATCATATGCCTTCTCCGGATCCATAAAATCTACATACAAATCCATTTTTTTTCTAAGTATTTCTCACATACATTCTTCAAAGGAAACATCTGATCCACACATCCTCTGCCACTTCTGAAACCACACTGCTTTTCCCCAATCTGAATTTCTGTACATGCCTTCACCCCTCTCAATGAATACCCTCCCATATAATTGCCCGTACATAATACATCACACTCTATTGTTTATTTTCTTTGTTTTCCTACGAACTTACAAAATCAATACTAGCATTTTTTTGAGGTGTCTGGCTACTGTATATAAGTAATTCAAGCAGGCGTTTCTTGCCACACTTGCATCTGAGCAGCAGAGGAGTGTGCACATCGCAGTGCGAGTACGGTGACTAAAGGCTATTACTTGGAGTACCATTGGAAGGATTCTGTAAGTAGGTACCTTTGAATGCATATTAAAGTGAGTAATCATAAGTAATAGTACTTTAGAAGTGAGTTATATACCATATGGCAATTAACAAATATCTCATTTTTCTCCCACTTTTTCTTTAGCGTAAGTCTCACTTATGATAATTCATAAACAGTACATTTATTGGCCGGTGCAATAATTTGCGTGTGTGTTTACAGATGTCATATGTAATGTGTGTTTATAATCGCCATGTGTAGTGTATTCCAGGAGGAAATAGTTCCTTGATTTTCGTTTTACTCTTAACACATGTCTTTATATTTCTATAACTCTACCATTGTCTCGGTCTTTTACTATGTGTCAGCTCTTATATTCCTAGCTTCATCTCTGTCTGTCTGTCTGTCTCTCTCTCTCTCTCTCTCTCTCTCTCTCTCTCTCTCTCTCTCTCTCTCTCTCTCTCTCTCTCTCTCTCTCTCTCTCTCTATCAACTATAGTACAATATAAACCACATGAAGAGATAAACATGAGCACATTACTCTAAATTCTTTTTAAGAGCTCAGAGACTATGATTTAAGTTATTTTTTTTTTTCAATTTGCTTTGTCGCTGTCTCCCGCGTTAGCGAAGTAGCGCAAGGAAACAGACGAAAGAATGGCCCAACCCACACACATACACATGTATATACATACACGTCCACACACGCACGTATAGATACCTATATATCTCAACGTATGCATATATATACACACACAGACATATACAATTAGACATGTACATAATTTCTACTGTCCGCCTTTATTCATGCCCATCGCCACCCCGCCACATATGAAATAACAGCCCTCTTTCCCCGCATGTGTGCGAGGTAGTCGTAGGAAAAGACAACAAAGGCCACTTTCGTTCACACTCAGTCTCTAGCTGTCATGTGATAATGTACCAAAACCACAGCTCCCTTTCCACATCAAGGCGCCACACAACTTTCCATGGTTTACCCCAGACGCTTCATATGCCCTGGTTCAATCCATTGACAGCACGTCGACCCCGGTATACCACATCGTCCCAATTTACTCTATTCCTTGCACGCCTTTTACCCTCCTGCATGTTCAGGCCCCGATCAATCAGCATCTTTTTCACTCCATCTTTCCACCTCCAATTTGGTCTCCCACTTCTTATTCCTTCCAACTCTGACACATATA
The DNA here is from genome assembly GCF_036320965.1 of Panulirus ornatus. Classification (NCBI taxonomy): domain Eukaryota; kingdom Metazoa; phylum Arthropoda; class Malacostraca; order Decapoda; family Palinuridae; genus Panulirus; species Panulirus ornatus. Next base: position 25,563,075 of record NC_092248.1, on the reverse strand, counting down.
TCCTCTTTGTCAATCTTTCCTCACTCATTCTCTTCATGTGACCAAACCATTTCAACACACCCTCTTCTGCTCTCTCAACCACATTATATTACCACACATCTCTCTTATCCTATTATTACTTACTCGCTCAAACCACCTCACACCACATATTATCCTCAAACATCTCATTTCCAGCAAATCCACCCTCCTCCGCATAACTCTATCCATAGCCCACGCCTCGCAACCATACAACATTGTTGGAACCACTGTTCCTTCAAACATACCCATTTTTGCTCTCCGCGATAATGTTCTCAACTTCCACACATTCTTCAACGCTCCCAGAACTTTCGCCCCCTCCCCAACCCTAAGATTTACTTCCGCTTCCATGGTTACATCCGCTGCTAGATCCACTCCCAGATATCTAATACACTTTACTTCCTCCAGTTTTTCTCCATTCAAACTTACCTCCCAATTGACTTGACCCTCAACCCTATTGTACCTAATAATCTTGCTCTTATTCACATTTACTCTCAGCTTTCTTCTTTCACACACTTTACCAAACTCAGTCACTAGCTTCTGCAATTTCTCACATGAATCAGCCACCAGCACTGTATCATCAGCGAACAGCAACTGACTCACTTCTCAAGCTCTCTCATCTACAACAGACTTCATATTTGCCCCTCTTTCCAAAACTGTTGCATTCACCCCTCTAACAACCCCATCCATAAACAAACTAAAGAACCATGGAGACATCACACAACCCTGCCGCAAACCTACATTCACTGAGAACCAATCACTTTCCTCTCTTCCTACACGTACACATGCCTTACATCCTCGATAAAAACTTTTCACTGCTTCTAACAACTTGCCTCCCATACCATATATTCTTAATACCTTCCACAGAGCATCTCTATCAACTCTATCATATGCCTTTTGCAGATCCATAAATGGTACATACAACTCCATTTGCGTTTCTAAGTATTTCTCACATACATTCTTCATAGCAAACACCTGATCCACACATCCTCTACCACTTCTGAAACCACACTGCTCTTCCCCAATCTGATTCTCTGTACATCCCTTCACCCTCTCAATCAATACCCTCCCATATAATTTCCTAGGAATCCTCAACAAACTTATACCTCTGTAATTTTAGCACTCACCTTTATCCCCTTTGCCTTTGTACAATGGCACTATACAAGCATTCCGCCAATCCTCAGGCACCTCAACTTGAGTCATACATTCATTAAATAACCTAACGAACCAGTCAACAATACAGTTATCCCCTTTTTTAATAAATTCCACTGCAATGCCATCCAAACCCGCTGCCTTGGCGGCTTTCATCATCCGCAAAGCTTTTACTACCTCTTCTCTGTTTACTAAATCATTTTAACTAACCCTCTCACTTTGCACACCACCTCGACCTAAACACCCTATATCTGCCACTCTCATGAAACACATTCAACAAATCTTCAAAATACTCACTCCATCTCCTTCTCACATCACCACTACTTGTTATCACCTCCCCGTTATCCCCCTTCACTGAAGATCCCATTTGTTCCCGTGTCTTACGCACTTTATTCACCTCCTTCCAAAACATCTTTTTATTCTCCCTAAAATTAAATGATACTCTCTCACCCCAACTCTCATTTGCCCTCTTTTTCACGTCTTGCACCTTTCTCTTGACCTCCTGCCTCTTCCTTTTATACATCTCCCAGTTATTTGCATTATTTCCCTGCAAACATCGTCCAAATGCCTCTCTCTTCTCTTTCACTAATAGTCTTACTTCTTCATCCCACCACTCACTACCTTTTCTAATCTGCCCACCTCCCACGCTTTTCATGCCACAAGCATCTTTTGCTCAAGCCATCACTGCTTCCCTAAATTCATCCCATTCCTCCTCCACTCCCCTTACGTCCTTTGTTCTCACCTTTTTCCAATCTGTACTCATTCTCTCCCAAGTACTTCCTCACACAAGTCTCCTTCCCAAGCTCACTTGCTCTCATCACTCTTTTCACCCCGACATTCTCTCTTCTTTTCTGAAAACCTCTACAAATCTTCACCTTCGCCTCCTCAAGATTATGATCAGACATCCCTCCAGTTGCACCTCTTAGCACATGAACATCCAAAAGTCTATCTTTCGCGCGCCTATCAATTAATACGTAATCCAATAATGCTCTCTGGCCATCTCTCCTACTTACATACGTATACTCATGTATATCTCTCTTTTTAAACCAGGTATTCTCAATCACCAGTCCTTTTTCAGCACATGAATCTACAAGCTCTTCACCATTTCCATTTACAACGCTGAACACCTCATGTATACCAATTATTCCCTCAACTGGCACATTACTCACCTTTGCATTCAAATCATCCATCACTATAAGCCGGTTTCGTGTATCAAAACTACTAAAACAGTCTCTCAGCTGCTCCCCAAACACTTGACCAATAAGGTTCAGTTCAGAGGCAAGCAGGGTAGTGAAGATGCAGTTTAACGATGAGGTGGCTCTATAGCTTAGTGATGATGTTCTTTGAATTTCTTAGTGATGCAAACAAGGCTCAATGCCAGAGTTAGAAGCTAATACGTATGATAAATGGAAACGATATATGATATACATTGACGTAGCCCAAGTGTTCTCCCGCATAAGCATGTTATCAGAATGAGTTGTCATCAGAATGAGTTGTTTTGCTCGGGTTGCAATAAGGTAATCTAATCTACCACAGGAGCTTCTGTTTTCTTCTCTTACATACTTTATCGTCGCAGGAATGATTTAGTAAGGCTCAGGATAGTTCGTCAGGATAGGTGTTCTGGAAAAGACAAAATAACAGTTAAAAACCACCTATGTAAACAGTGGCCTTCATGGGACGATAATCGAAGTCCTCAGGGATAAAAGTCGTCCCATTCCAGCAGATACTCCAACAACTGATGAGTATTGCGGAGCCCATTCAAGCTTGTACTCCAATAAAAAATGAATACTGAAGAGTCTATTCCAGCAGGTACTCAACGAATTTCAATTTCTAAGAGAGAAAACAGAAGGAGTCAAGCGGGGAGTGCTCATCCTTCCCTCTAAGGTTCACATAGGGGTGTCTGAATGTGTGCATGGATGTAACCAAGATAAGAAGAAAGGAGAGATATGTAGTAAGTTTGAGGAAAGGAACCTGGATGTTTTGGCTTCGAGTGAAACGAAGCTATAGGGTAAAGGGGAAGAGTGGTTCGGAAAAGTCTTGGGAGTAAAGTCAGGGGTTGGGGAGAGGACAAGAGCTAAGGAAGGAGTAGCACTACTGAAGTAGGAGTTGTGGGAGTATGTAATAGAGTATAAGAAATTAAATTCTAGATGGGTATGGGTAAAGCTGAAAGTGGATGGAAAGAAATAGGTGATGATTGGTGCTTATGCACCTTGTCATGAGAAAAATGAGAGACCAGTGTTTTTGGGGCAGCTGAGTGAGTGTGCTAGCAGCTTTGATGCACGAGACCGGGTTATAGTAATGGGTGATTTAAATGCGAAGATGAGTAATGTGGCAGTTGAGGATATGATTGGTGTACATGGGGTGTTCAGTGTTGTGAATGGAAATGGTGAAGAGATTGTGGATTTCTGTGCGAAAAAAAGACTGGTGATTGGGCATACCTGGTTTAAAAAGAGGGATATACATAAGTATATGTATGTGAGCAGGAGAGATGGTTAAAGGGCATAACTGGATTACGTGCTAATTGATAGGCGTGTAAAAAAGACTTTTGGATGTAAATGTGCTGAGAAGGGCAGCAGAGGGGATGTCTGATCACTATAATTTGGAGGCAACGATGAAGATTTCAGAGGTTCTCAAAAAAGAAGAGAGAATGCTGTGAGAAGAGAGTGGTGAGAGTAAGTAAGCTTTGAAAGGAGACTTGTGTGAGGAAATGCCAGGAGAGATTGAATATAGAATGGCAAAAGGTGAGAGCAAATGTCGTGAGAGGATTAGGTGAGGAATGGGACGCATTAAGGGAAGCAGTGATAGCATATGCAAAAGATGCATGTGGATGAGAAAGGTGGGAGTTAGGTAGATTAGAAAGGGTAGTGAGTGGTGGGATGAAGAAGTAAAGTTTGTGAGAGAGAAGAGAGAGGCGTTGGGACGATACTTATAAGGTAGAAGAGCAAATGGCTGGGAGAGTCATGAAGAAAGCGGCAGAAGGTGAAGAGAAAGGTGCAGGAAAGGAAAAAGAGGGCAAGTGAGAGTTGGGGTGAGAGAGTATCATTAACGCTAGGGAGGATGAAAATATGCTTTGGAAGGCGGTAAATAACGTGCGTAAGACTAGAGAACAAATGGGAACATCAGTGAAGAGGGAAGGGGGAAAGTAAGAACAAATAGTGATGAAGTGAGAAGTAAGTGGAGTGAGTATTGTAAAGGTTTGTTGAATGTGTTTGAAGATAGAGACGCAGATCTAGGGTGTTTTGCTCTGGATGGTGTGCAAAGTAAAAGGATCAGGGAGAATGGCCTGGTTAAGAGAGAAGAGGTAGTGAAAGATTTGCGGAAAATGAAAGCCGGCAAGGCGGCGAGTTTGGATGGTATGGCAGAAGAATTTATCAAGGAAGGGGGTGACTGTGTTGTTGACTGGTTGGTAAGGATATTCATTGTATGTATGGATCATGGTGAGGTGCTTGTAGATTGGGGGAATGCATGCATAGAACCATTGTACAAAGGCAAAGGGGATAAAGGTGTGTGTTTAAACTACAGAGGCATAAGTTTTTTAAGCATTCCTGGGAAATTGCATGGGAGAGTGATGATTGAGAGGGTGAAGGCACGCACAAAGCATCAGACTGGGGAAGAGCATTGTGGTTTCAGAAGCGGTAGAGGATGTGTTGATCAGGTGTTTGCTTTCAAAAATGTGTGTGAGAAATACTTAGAAAAAAATGGAATTTATGTAATATTTATGGATCTGGTGAAATCATATGATAGGGTTGATGGAGATGCTTTGTGGAAGTATTTGAGTATATGGTATGTGAGATAAGCTACTAGAAGCAGTGGAAAGTTTTTACCAAGGATAAAAGGCATATGTACGAGTAGGAAGAGGGGAGAATGTTTAGTTCCCAGTGAATGTCGGCCTGCGGGAATGGTGTGTGATGTCCCTAAGGCTGAATATTTCGTTTATGGATAGGGTGATTATGGAGGCAAGTGGTAGAGTTTTGGAGAGAGGGGCAAGTATTAGGGAGTGAGTCAGTTATTGTTCGCTGATGATACAACGCTGATGGTTGATTCGGGTGAGAAACTGCAGTTGTTGACTGAGTTTGGTAAAGTGTATGTGAAAGAAGAATGCTGAGAGTATATGTGAATACGAGCAAGGTTATTAGGTTCAGTAGAGTTGAGGGACAAGTTAATTGGGAGGTAAGTTTGAATGGAGAAAAACGGGGGTAAGTGAAGTGTTTTAGATATCTGGGAGTCGATTTAGGAGCGAATGCAACCATGTAAGCAGAAGTGAGTCTCAGGGTGGGGGAGAGGGCGAAGGTTCTGAGAGCGAAGAATATATGGAAGGTGAGAACGTTATCTCGGATAGCAAAAATGGATATGTTTTTAAGGAACAGTTGTTCCAACAACGTTATACGGTTGTGGAGCGTGGGATATAGATAGGATTGTACAGAAGAGGGCAGACGCGTTGGAAATGAGATGATTGAGGACTTTATGTGTGTAAGGTGGTTTGTAAGAGCAAATATTGAAGGGGTAAGAGAGATGAGTGGAAATAAAAAGAGTGTGGTTGAGAGAGCAGAAGAGGGTGCATTGAGGTGCCTTTGGATATATGGAGAAAATGAGTGAGGAAAGATTGACACAGAGGATATATGTGTAAGAGGTTGAGGGAGCAAGGAGAAACGGGATCCAATTTGGAAGTGGAAGGATAGGGTGAAAAAGATTTTTGAACGGTCGGGGCCTAATTATACAGGAGGGTGAGAGGAATGCAAGGAATAGAGTGAAGTGGAACGATGTGATATACAAGAGTCGACGTGCTGTCAATGGACTGAAGCAGGGCAGCTCGCTTTCCACTTTTAGGCCCCAGAGACCTTTCTATGGTTTAACCAAACGTTTTCCAGCCCTGGTTCAGTCCAGTAATAGCACCTTTTCCCCTGTATTCCACATCGTTCCAATTCATTCTATTCCTTGTACCCCTCTCACCCTCATGCATGCTCGGGTTCCTATATCTCGAAGTCTTTTTCACTTCATCCTTCCACGTCCAATTTGGAATCCCGCTTCTCCTTTTCCCTCCACCTCTGACACTTGTATCTTCTTTGTCAATCCTTCCTCACTCATTCTCTCCATGTGGCCAAACCATTTCAACACACCCTCTTCTGCTCTCAACCACAACTTTTTATTTCCACACATCTCCCTCACTCTTTTATTACTTACTCGATCAAGCCACTTCACATTACATATTGTCTTCAAATATTTCATTTCCAACACATCCACCATATTCTGTACAACCCTATCTATAGCTTATGCCTCCCAACCATATGATATTGTTGGAACCATTATTCCTTCAAACATAACCATTTTTGCTCTCCGTAATAACATCATCTCTTTCCACACATTCTTCATTGCTCCCAGAACCTTCGCCCATTTCCCCATGGTTCCATTTGCTGCTATGTCCACTGACAGATACCTAAAACACTTCACTCCCCCCAATTTTTCCCCATACAAACTTACATTCCCATTACTTTTTCCCTCAACCATACTGAGCCTAATAGCTTCGCTCTTATTTACATTCACTCACAACTTTCTTCTTTCACACACTTTTCCAAACTTAGCCACCAACTTCTGCAGTTTCTCACTCGATTCAGCCATCACAGCTGTATCATCAGCGAACAACTGACACTTCCCAGGCCCTTTCATCCCCAGTAGACTGCTGCATACTTTTCCCTATCTCCAAAACTCTTGCATTTAGCTCTCTAACCACCTTCGTCCATAAACAAATTAAACAACCATGGGGATCTCATACACCTCTGCTGCAGACCTACCTTCACGAGGAACCGATCACTCTTTCTCTTCCTACTCGTACACATGCCATATATCCTTGGTAAAATTTTTTCATTGCTTCTAGCAGCTTCCTTCCTACACCATATGCTCTTAAGGCCTTCCAGCAAACATCTATATCAACCCTATCATATGCTTTCTCCAGATCCGTAAATGCTCCATACAAATCTTTCTGTTTTTGTAAGTATTTCTCACACACACTCTTCAAAGCAAACACCTGAACCACACATCCTCTACCACTTCTGAAACCTCACTGCTCTTCCCCAATCTGATGCTCTGTACATGCCTTTACCCTCTCAATCAATAACCTCTCATATAATTTCCCAGGAATACTCAAAAAACGTAGTCCTCTGTAGTTTGAACACTCACTTTTAACCCATTTGCCTTTGTGCAACGGCACTATTCATGCATTCCGCTTTTCCTCAGGCACTTCAACATGATCCACACATACACTAAATATCCTTACCAACCAATGAACAACACAGTCACCCCCTTCCTTGATAGATTATACCGCAATACCATTCAAACCTGCTGATTTTCCCATGTTACCGAAGTAACATCAGGAAACTGGAGAAGAAAGACACATCCACTCACACACACACACACACACACACACACACACACACACACACACATATATATATATATATATATATATATATATATTTTCTTTTCGCTGTCTCCCGCGTTTGCGAGGTAGCGCAAGAAAACAGACGAAAGAAATGGCCCACCCCCCCCCCCCATACACATGTATATACATACGTCCACACACGCAAATATACATACCTACACAGCTTTCCATGGTTTACCCCAGACGCTTCACATGCCCTGATTCAATCCACTGACAGCACGTCAACCCCGGTATACCACATCGATCCAATTCACTCTATTCCTTGCCCTCCTTTCACCCTCCTGCATGTTCAGGCCCCGATCACACAAAATCTTTTTCACTCCATCTTTCCACCTCCAATTTGGTCTCCCACTTCTCCTCGTTCCCTCCACCTCCGACACATAGATCCCCTTGGTCAATCCTTCCTCACTCATTCTCTCCATGTGACCAAACCATTTCAAAACACCCTCTTCTGCTCTCTCAACCACGCTCTTTTTATTTCCAGACATCTCTCTTACCCTTACGTTACTTACTCGATCAAACCACCTCACACCACACATTGTCCTCAAACATCTCATTTCCAGCACATCCATCCTCCTGCGCACAACTCTATCCATAGCCCACGCCTCGCAACCATACAACATTGTTGGAACCACTATTCCTTCAAACATACCCATTTTTACTTTCCGAGATAATGTTCTCGACTTCCACACATTCTTCAAGGCTCCCAGGATTTTCGCCCCCTCCCCCACCCTATGATCCACTTCCGCTTCCATGGTTCCATCCGCTGCCAGATCCACTCCCAGATATCTAAAAGGCATATGATAAAGTTGATAGAGATGCTCTGTGGAAGGTATTAAGAATATATGGTGTGGGAGGAAAGTTGTTAGAAGCAGTGAAAAGTTTTTATCGAGGATGTAAGGCATGTGTACGTGTAGGAAGAGAGGAAAGTGATTGGTTCTCAGTGAATGTAGGTTTGCGGCAGGGGTGTGTGATGTCTCCATGGTTGTTTAATTTGTTTATGGATGGGGTTGTTAGGGAGGTAAATGCTAGAGTTTTGGAAAGAGGGGCAAGTATGAAGTCTGTTGGGGATGAGAGAGCTTGGGAAGTGAGTCAGTTGTTGTTCGCTGATGATACAGCGCTGGTGGCTGATTCATGTGAGAAACTGCAGAAGCTGGTGACTGAGTTTGGTAAAGTGTGTGGAAGAAGAAAGTTAAGAGTAAATGTGAATAAGAGCAAGGTTATTAGGTACAGTAGGGTTGAGGGTCAAGTCAATTGGGAGGTGAGTTTGAATGGAGAAAAACTGGAGGAAGTGAAGTGTTTTAGATATCTGGGAGTGGATCTGGCAGCGGATGGAACCATGGAAGCGGAAGTGGATCATAGGGTGGGGGAGGGGGCGAAAATTCTGGGGGCCTTGAAGAATGTGTGGAAGTCGAGAACATTATCTCGGAAAGCAAAAATGGGTATGTTTGAAGGAATAGTGGTTCCAACAATGTTGTATGGTTGCGAGGCGTGGGCTATGGATAGAGTTGTGCGCAGGAGGATGGATGTGCTGGAAATGAGATGTTTGAGGACAATGTGTGGTGTGAGGTGGTTTGATCGAGTGAGTAACGTAAGGGTAAGAGAGATGTGTGGAAATAAAAAGAGCGTGGTTGAGAGAGCAGAAGAGGGTGTTTTGAAGTGGTTTGGGCACATGGAGAGAATGAGTGAGGAAAGATTGACCAAGAGGATATATGTGTCGGAGGTGGAGGGAGCAAGGAGAAGAGGGAGACCAAATTGGAGGTGGAAAGATGGAGTGAAAAAGATTTTTTGTGATCGGGGCCTGAACATGCAGGAGGGTGAAAGGAGGGCAAGGAATAGAGTGAATTGGAGCGATGTGGTATACCGGGGTTGACGTGCTGTCAGTGGATTGAATCAAGGCATGTGAAGCGTCTGGGGTAAACCATGGAAAGCTGTGTAGGTATGTATATTGCGTGTGTGGACGTATGTATATACATGTGTATGGGGGTGGGTTGGGCCATTTCTTTCGTCTGTTTCCTTGCGCTATCTCGCAAACGCGGGAGACAGCGACAAAGTATAAAAAAAAAAAATATATATATACTTTTGGATGTTAATGTGCTGAGAGGTGCAACTGGAGGGATGTCTGATCATTATCTTGTGGAGGCTAAGGTGAAGATTAGTATGGGTTTTCAGAAAAGAGGAGTGAATGTTGGGGTGAAGAAGGTGGTGAGAGTAAGTGAGCTTGGGAAGGAGACCTGTGTGGGGAAGTACCAGGAGAGACTGTGTACAGAATGGAAAAAGGTGAGAACAATGGAAGTAAGGGGAGTGGGGGAGGAATGGGATGTATTTAGGGAATCAGTGATGGATTGCGCAAAAGATGCTTGTGGCATGAGAAGAGTGGGAGGTGGGCTGTTTAGAAAGGGTAGTGAGTGGTGGGATGAAGAAGTAAGAGTATTAGTGAAAGAGAAGAGAGAGGCATTTGGACGATTTTTGCAGGGAAAAAATGCAATTGAGTGGGAGAAGTATAAAAGAAAGAGACAGGAGGTCAAGAGAAAGGTGCAAGAGGTGAAAAAAAAGGGCAAATGAGAGTTGGGGTGAGAGAGTATCATTAAATTTTAGGGAGAATAAAAAGATGTTCTGGAAGGAGGTAAATAGGGTGCGTAAGACAAGGGAGCAAATGGGAACTTCAGTGAAGGGCGTAAATGGGGAGGTGATAACAAGTAGTGGTGATGTGAGAAGGAGATGGAATGAGTATTTTGAAGGTTTGTTGAATGTGTCTGATGACAGAGTGGCAGATATAGGGTGTTTTGGTCGAGGTGGTGTGCAAAGTGAGAGGGTCAGGGAAAATGATTTGGTAAACAGAGAAGAGGTAGTAAAAGCTTTGCGGAAGATGAAAGCCGGCAAGGCAGCAGGTTTGGATGGTATTGCAGTGGAATTTATTAAAAAAGGGGGTGACTGTATTGTTGACTGGTTGGTAAGGTTATTTAATGTATGTATGACTTATGGTGAGGTGCCTGAGGATTGGCGGAATGCGTGCATAGTGCCATTGTACAAAGGCAAAGGGGATAAGAGTGAGTGCTCAAATTACAGAGGTATAAGTTTGTTGAGTATTCCTGGTAAATTATATGGGAGGGTATTGATTGAGAGGGTGAAGGCATGTACAGAGCATCAGATTGGGGAAGAGCAGTGCGGTTTCAGAAGTGGTAGAGGATGTGTGGATCAGGTGTTTGCTTTGAAGAATGTATGTGAGAAATACTTAGAAAAGCAAATGGATTTGTATGTAGCATTTATGGATCTGGAGAAGGCATATGATAGAGTTGATAGAGATGCTCTGTGGAAGGTATTAAGAATATATGGTGTGGGAGGCAAGTTGTTAGAAGCAGTGAAAAGTTTTTATCGAGGATGTAAGGCATGTGTACGTGTAGGAAGAGAGGAAAGTGATTGGTTCTCAGTGAATGTAGGTTTGCGGCAGGGGTGTGTGATGTCTCCATGGTTGTTTAATTTGTTTATGGATGGGGTTGTTAGGGAGGTAAATGCAAGAGTCCTGGAAAGAGGGGCAAGTATGAAGTCTGTTGGGGATGAGAGAGCTTGGGAAGTGAGTCAGTTGTTGTTCGCTGATGATACAGCGCTGGTGGCTGATTCATGTGAGAAACTGCAGAAGCTGGTGACTGAGTTTGGTAAAGTGTGTGGAAGAAGAAAGTTAAGAGTAAATGTGAATAAGAGCAAGGTTATTAGGTACAGTAGGGTTGAGGGTCAAGTCAATTGGGAGGTGAGTTTGAATGGAGAAAAACTGGAGGAAGTGAAGTGTTTTAGATATCTGGGAGTGGATCTGGCAGCGGATGGAACCATGGAAGCGGAAGTGGATCATAGGGTGGGGGAGGGGGCGAAAATTTTGGGAGCCTTGAAAAATGTGTGGAAGTCGAGAACATTATCTCGGAAAGCAAAAATGGGTATGTTTGAAGGAATAGTGGTTCCAACAATGTTGTATGGTTGCGAGGCGTGGGCTATGGATAGAGTTGTGCGCAGGAGGATGGATGTGCTGGAAATGAGATGTTTGAGGACAATGTGTGGTGTGAGGTGGTTTGATCGAGTAAGTAACGTAAGGGTAAGAGAGATGTGTGGAAATAAAAAGAGCGTGGTTGAGAGAGCAGAAGAGGGTGTTTTGAAATGGTTTGGGCACATGGAGAGAATGAGTGAGGAAAGATTGACCAAGAGGATATATGTGTCGGAGGTGGAGGGAACGAGGAGAAGAGGGAGACCAAATTGGAGGTGGAAAGATGGAGTGAAAAAGATTTTGTGTGATCGGGGCCTGAACTTGCAGGAGGGTGAAAGGAGGGCAAGGAATAGAGTGAATTGGAGCGATGTGGTATACAGGGGTTGACGTGCTGTCAGTGGATTGAATCAAGGCATGTGAAGCGTCTGGGGTAAACCATGGAAAGCTGTGTAGGTATGTATATTTGCGTGTGTGGACGTGTGTATGTGCATGTGTATGGGGGGGGTTGGGCCATTTCTTTCGTCTGTTTCCTTGCGCTAACTCGCAAACGCGGGAGACAGCGACAAAGTATAAAAAAAAAAAAAAAAATATATATATATATATATATATATATATATATATATATACATATATATATATATATATATATATATATATATATATATATATATATATATATATATATATATATATATATATATATATATATATATATATATATATATATATATATATATATGTATATATATATATATATATATATATATATATATATATATAATATGTATATATCAGACAAGCATATACACCTACATATACATTCATACATATAAATATATACACATTTACTGCGCAGATATATCAATATATACATATGTACATACTTACAATATGCTTGCCTTTTTCCATTCCCGGCAACAATCCGCTAAGAAACAGATGAAGAAAGGTCATATACGCTCAAATCCATACCTGCAGTCATGAGCCATTCATCACAACGACAGCTCACTGTGAACACTCAGGCCCCAGACATTTTTGAATGGCTTAACCGAGAAATATCATTTGCCCTGGTCATTACACCGACTGCACGCTAACCCAAATTTATCACATTGTTCCAGTTCTGCCCATCCCGTGGACAGCTGCCTCCTTCCTGTATGTTCAGGCACCGGTCACTCGTAGCTTCCTTCACTCCTTTCCTCCTCCAATATGGTTTCCCTCTTCTTGTTCCCTCCACCTCTGACACGTATATCCTCTTTGTCAATCTTATCTCACCCGTTCAGTCCGCATGTCCAAAGCATTTCCGCACACCCTCTTCTGCTTTCACACTTGGCCACCAACCCTTGTCGAGGACAGACGTGCTCTTCTGACGCACTCGCTGACCCAGCTTCAAAGAGGTCTTTCTGTGTGGCGCTTTGTGACCCCTTGAATCTTAGTAAAATATTTTTGAATCAATAAATTTTTTGAAATTTAGTGAAAATCCTGGAATGTGTCCAGCTTCTCGAGTTGCCTACCCAAGATACCACTGGGATTTCACCAGGGACTTTCTCCTCAGAGATGAAGGCGAGTACACTTTTTGTTTGTTCTTCGGTGTATTTGATAGGCGTTCGGTAGGTGTTAAAAAAAAAACACCGACAGGGTGGGAAGAGGAAGCTGGGTTCTTAGCGGGGAAAGCGGTTGCGATGCAGGAAACAGACATAGGTATATCATCTAGGGTAGATAGTTTAGATAATAGGATAGCAACCGTAGAGATGAAGCTGGAAGATACTTCCACCTTCCAACCTGCTAGGAAAACTTGTCGTCGCATTACCCAACAACCGAACGAACTCTCCACTCACAACAGGTTTAGTGTACTGGATGATGAAGTGCAGGATGGCCGTAGCATCATCCGGGTCGGCGCATCTATAGTCAAACATCAGGACCAGGAGTTCTGTGCGGAGGGTAAAAATATGAAGAACTTGTGTTATACAGGTGCTAAGACAGAACACGTCCTAGATAAGTTTGACGACATTGTCTCAAACAATCCCGAGGATTGTTATTTTTGTCGTTCAGTTGGGGACGAACGAGGCAGTTAATGAGAGACCAGAAGAAATTGTAGCAAGGTATAGGGAACTTATTAACAAGTTCAAGGAAAGTCGTAGGAAACTTATGATATCGGTATTGCTGCCAAGGTATGACGTCGATTCCTGTACCCTCAGTAGAATGTTGGGGATAAACAGAAGAATGGAAGCTCTCTGTAGGGAGGAGGATCGTGTGTTTAGTATAGACCTTTGGGACCATTTTAGTCATGATAGATCTCTGTACACTAGGGATGGTCTTCACTTACATGGAATAGGGAAAGCCCGCCTTGGCAGAGTACTGCATGAGAATATTAGGCTATTTGTTCGATAGAAATACACTACTCAGGAGAGCAAATCACGATCTGGCTAACGAAAGAACTACATGAGGGATCTGAGGAACAAGGTAGAGGATGGATGGAGCCTCGACAGTAGGGATCCTCGATCCTCACAGGCAGAGGAATTAGCAGGGAAAGGTCAAGTAGGGTCAGCTGGGGACAACTCTGGCAGTATACAAGTAGCGGGTTAGCACAGCTACAGGTCAACTCTCAGGTAACTTTTAAGAACGATTCTGGTAGGATCCAGTGCGGGGAGGGTCAGAGTAAGGCGGCGAACCCAAAACAGATGAAGAACCGTCTCTCTCCCGCTGCTGCACACGACGCAGACATTAACAGTGATAATACAAACACACACACACATACCGACAGTACAAAAAGGCAAATTCATTCAAGAAATCAACTCAAAAGAAAACATATTTCATATACACAAACGCCCGGAACATGATTACGAAACGCGATAAACTTATATCCTATATAGTTGCCGAAAAACCAAACATTATTGCAATCTCAGAAACGTGGGTGAACTCTGAGAATAAACACTTAATGGCTCTGTTAGCAATACCCGGATACAAACTATCAACAAAAGATCGCTTGTACAGGGTAAGTGGCGGAGTTATGAACTACGTTGATAATCTAAATGCTATTAAGATAAACAGACACACACACACACACACACACACACACACACACACATACAAACACAAACACACGCACAGACACGCACAAACCGACACACACACATACACAAACAGACGCACATACACACACACAAACACACGCACACATATATATATATATTTATATTTATTTATTATACTTTGTCGCTGTCTCCCGCGTTTGCGAGGTAGCGCAAGGAAACAGACGAAAGAAATGGCCCAACCCCCCCATACACATGTATATACATACGTCCACACACGCAAATATACATACCTACACAGCTTTCCATGGTTTACACCAGACGCTTCACATGCCTTGATTCAATCCACTGACAGCACGTCAACCCCGGTATACCACATCGCTCCAATTCACTCTATTCCTTGCCCTCCTTTCACCCTCCTGCATGTTCAGGCCCCGATCACAAAAAATCTTTTTCACTCCATCTTTCCACCTCCAATTTGGTCTCCATCTTCTCCTTGCTCCCTCCACCTCCGACACATATATCCTCTTGGTCAATCTTTCCTCACTCATTCTCTCCATGTGACCAAACCATTTCAAAACACCCTCTTCTGCTCTCTCAACCACGCTCTTTTTATTTCCACACATCTCTCTTACCCTTACGTTACTTACTCGATCAAACCACCTCACACCACACATTGTCCTCAAACATCTCATTTCCAGCACATCCATCCTCCTGCGCACAACTCTATCCATAGTCCACGCCTCGCAACCATACAAAATTGTTGGAACCACTATTCCTTCAAACATACCCATTTTTGCTTTCCGAGATAATGTTCTCGACTTCCACACATTCTTCAAGGCCCCCAGAATTTTCGCCCCCTCCCCCACCCTATGATCCACTTCCGCTTCCATGTTTCCATCCGCTGCCAGATACACTCCCAGATATCTAAAACACTTCACTTCCTCCAGTTTTTCTGCATTCAAACTCACCTCCCAATTGACTTGACCCTCAACCCTACTGTACCTAATAACCTTGCTCTTATTCACATTTACTCTTAACTTTCTTCTTTCACACACTTTACCAAACTCAGTCACCAGCTTCTGCAGTTTCTTACATGAATCAGCCACCAGCGCTGTATCATCAGCGAACAACAACTGACTCACTTCCCAAGCTCTCTCATCCCCAATAGACTTCATCTTTGCCCCTCTTTCCAAAACTCTTGCAATCACCTCCCAAACAACCCCATCCATAAACAAATTAAACAACCATGGAGACATCACACACCCCTGCCGCAAACCTACATTCACTGAGAACCAATCACTTTCCTCTCTTCCTACACGTACACATGCCTTACATCCTCGATAAAAACTTTTCACTGCTTCTAACAACTTGCCTCCCACACCATATATTCTTAATACCTTCCACAGAGCATCTCTATCAACTCTATCATATGCCTTCTCCAGAAAATGATTTGGTAAACAGAGAAGAGGTAGTAAAAGCTTTACGGAAGATGAAAGCCGCCAAGGCAGCAGGTTTGGATGGTATTGCAGTGGAATTTATTAAAAAAGGGGGTGACTGTATTGTTGACTGGTTGGTAAGGTTATTTAATGTATGTATGACTCATGGTGAGGTGCCTGATAATTGGCGGAATGCGTGCATAGTGCCATTGTACAAAGGCAAAGGGGATAAGAGTGAGTGCTCAAATTACAGAGGTATAAGTTTGTTGAGTATTCCTGGCAAATTGTATGGGAGGGTATTGATTGAGAGGGTGAAGGCATGTACAGTGCATGAGATTGGGGAAGAGCAGTGTGGTTTCAGAAGTGGTAGAGGATGTGTGGATCAGGTGTTTGCTTTGAAGAATGTATGTGAGAAATACTTAGAAAAGCATATATATACATATATATATATATATATATATATATATATATATATATATATATATATATATATATATATATATATATATATATATATATATATATATATATATATATGTGTGTATATATATATATATATATATATATATATATATATATATATATATATATATATATATATATATATATATATATATATATATATATATATATATATATACATATATATATATATATATATATATATATATATATATATATATATATATATATATATATATATATATATATATATATATATATGTGTGTGTGTTAGTGGTTTTGATGCACAAGACCGGGTTATAGTGATGCAAAGGTGAGTAATGTGGCAGTTGAGGGAATAATTGGTATACAATGAGTGTTCAGTGTTGTAAATGAAAATGGTGAAGAGCTTGTAGATTTATGTGCTGAAAAAGGACTGGTGATTGGGAATACATGGTTTAAAAAGCGAGATATACATAAGTATACGTATGTAAGTAGGAGAGATGGCCAGAGAGCGTTATTGGATTATGTGTTAATTGATAGACGCACGAAAGAGAGACTTTTGGATGTTAATGTGCTGAGATGTGCAACTGGAGGGATGTCTGATCATTATCTTGTGGAGGCTAAGGTGAAGATTTGTATGGGTTTTCAGAAAAGAAGAGAGAATGTTGGGGTGAAGAGGGTGGTGAGAGTAAGTGAGCTTGGGAAGGAGACTTGTGTGAGGAAGTACCAGGAGAGACTGAGTACGGAATGGAAAAAGGTGAGAACAAAGGAGGTAAGGGGAGTGGGGGAGGAATGGGATGTATTTAAGGAAGCAGTGATGGCTTGCGTAAAAGATGCTTGTGGCATGAGAAGAGAGTGGCATTTGAACGATTATTGCAGGGAAAAATGCAAATGAGTGGGAGAGGTATAAAAGAAAGAGGCAGGAGGTCAAGAGAAAGGTGCAAGAGGTGAAAAAGAGGGCAAATGAGAGTTGGGTGAGAGAGTATCATTAAATTTTAGGGAGAATAAAAAGATGTTTTAGAAGGCGGTAAATAAAGTGCGTAAGACAAAGGAGCAAATGGGAACTTCAGTGAAGGGGGCTAATGGGGAGGTGATAACAAGTAGTGGTGATGTGAGAAGGAGATGGAGTGAGTATTTTGAAGGTTTGTTGAATGTGTTTGATGATAGAGTGGCAGATATAGAGTGTTTTGGTCGACGTGTTGTGCAAAGTGAGAGGGTTAGGGAAAATGATTTGGTAAGTAGAGAAGAGGTAGTAAAAGCTTTACGGAAGATGAAAGCCGGTAAGGCAGCAGGTTTGGATGGTATTGTAGTGGAATTTATTAAAAGAGGGGGATGACTGTATTGTTGACTGGTTGGTAAGGTTATTTAATGTATGTATGATTCATGGTGAGGTGCCTGAGGATTGGCGGAATGCGTGCATAGTGCCATTGTACAAAGGCAAAGGGGATAAGAGTGAGTGCTCAGATTACGGAGGTATAAGTTTGTTGAGTATTCCTGGTAATTTATATGTGAAGGTATTGATTGAGAGGATGAGGGCGTGTACAGAGCATCAGATTGGGGAAGAGCATTGTGGTTTCAGAAGTGGTAGAGGATGTGTGGATCAGGTGTTTGCTTTGAAGAATGTATGTGAGAAATACTTAGAAAAACAAATGGATTTGTATGTAGCATTTATGAATCTGGAGAAGGCATATGATAGAGTTGATAGAAATGCTCTGTGGAAGGTTTTATGAATATATGGTGTAGGAAGCAAGTTGTTAGAAGCAGTGAAAAGTTTTTATCGAGGATGTAAGGCATGTGTACGTGTAGGAAGAGAGGAAAGTGATTGGTTCTCAGTGAATGTAGGTTTGCGGCAGGGGTGTGTGATGTCTCCATGGTTGTTTAATTTGTTTATGGATGGGGTTGTTAAGGAGGTGAATGCAAGAGTTTTGGAAAGAGGGGCAAGTATGAAGTCTGTTGGGGATGAGAGAGCTTGGGAAGTGAGTCAGTTGTTGTTCGCTGATGATACAGCGCTGGTGGCTGATTCATGTGAGAAACTGCAGAAGCTGGTTACTGAGTTTAGTAAAGTGTGTGAAAGAAGAAAGTTAAGAGTAAATGTGAATAAGAGCAAGGTTATTAGGTACAGTAGGGTTGAGGGTCAAGTCAATTGGGAGGTGAGCTTGAATGGAGAAAAACTGGAGGAAGTGAAGTGTTTTAGATATCTGGGAGTGTATCTGGCAGCGGATGGAACCATGGAAGCGGAAGTGGATCATAGGGTGGGGGAGGGGGCTAAAATTCTGAGAGCCTTGAAGAATGTGTGGAAGTCGAGAACATTATCTCGGAAAGCAAAAATGGGTATGTTTGAAGGCATAGTGGTTCCAACAATGTTGTATGGTTGCGAGGCGTGGGCTATGGATAGAGTGGTGCGCAGGAGGATGGATGTGCTGGAAATGAGATGTTTGAGGACAATGTGTGGTGTGAGGTGGTTTGATCGAGTAAGTAACGTAAGGGTAAGAGAGATGTGTGGAAATAAAAAGAGCGTGGTTGAGAGAGCAGAAGAGGGTGTTTTGAAATGGTTTGGGCACATGGAGAGAATGAGTGAGGAAAGATTGACCAAGAGGATATATGTGTCGGAGGTGGAGGGAACGAGGAGAAGAGGGAGACCAAATTGGAGGTGGAAAGATGGAGTGAAAAAGATTTTGTGTGATCGGGGCCTGAACATGCAGGAGGGTGAAAGGAGGGCAAGGAATAGAGTGAATTGGAGCGATGTGGTATACCGGGGTAGACGTGCTGTCAGTGGAATGAATCAGGGCATGTGAAGAGTCTGGGGTAAACCATGGAAAGCTGTGTAGGTATGTATATTTGCGTGTGTGGACGTATGTATATACATGTGTATGGGGGGGTGGGTTGGGCCATTTCTTTCGTCTGTTTCCCTGCGCTACCTCGCAAACGCGGGAGACAGCGACAAAGAAAAAAAAAAAAAAGCGTATATATATATATATATATATATATATATATATATATATATATAATATATATATATATATATATATATATATATATATATATATATATATATATATATATATATATATATATATATATATATATATATATATATATATAATATATATATATATGTATATATATATATATATATATATATATATATATATATATAATATGTATATATCAGACAAGCATATACACCTACATATACATTCATACATATAAATATATACACATTTACTGCGCAGATATATCAATATATACATATGTACATACTTACAATATGCTTGCCTTTTTCCATTCCCGGCAACAATCCGCTAAGAAACAGATGAAGAAAGGTCATATACGCTCAAATCCATACCTGCAGTCATGAGCCATTCATCACAACGACAGCTCACTGTCAACACTCAGGCCCCAGACATTTTTGAATGGCTTAACCGAGAAATATCATTTGCCCTGGTCATTACACCGACTGCACGCTAACCCAAATTTATCACATTGTTCCAGTTCTGCCCATCCCGTGGACAGCTGCCTCCTTCCTGTATGTTCAGGCACCGGTCACTCGTAGCTTCCTTCACTCCTTTCCTCCTCCAATATGGTTTCCCTCTTCTTGTTCCCTCCACCTCTGACACGTATATCCTCTTTGTCAATCTTATCTCACCCGTTCAGTCCGCATGTCCAAAGCATTTCCGCACACCCTCTTCTGCTTTCACACTTGGCCACCAACCCTTGTCGAGGACAGACGTGCTCTTCTGACGCACTCGCTGACCCAGCTTCAAAGAGGTCTTTCTGTGTGGCGCTTTGTGACCCCTTGAATCTTAGTAAAATATTTTTGAATCAATAAATTTTTTGAAATTTAGTGAAAATCCTGGAATGTGTCCAGCTTCTCGAGTTGCCTACCCAAGATACCACTGGGATTTCACCAGGGACTTTCTCCTCAGAGATGAAGGCGAGTACACTTTTTGTTTGTTCTTCGGTGTATTTGATAGGCGTTCGGTAGGTGTTAAAAAAAAAACACCGACAGGGTGGGAAGAGGAAGCTGGGTTCTTAGCGGGGAAAGCGGTTGCGATGCAGGAAACAGACATAGGTATATCATCTAGGGTAGATAGTTTAGATAATAGGATAGCAACCGTAGAGATGAAGCTGGAAGATACTTCCACCTTCCAACCTGCTAGGAAAACTTGTCGTCGCATTACCCAACAACCGAACGAACTCTCCACTCACAACAGGTTTAGTGTACTGGATGATGAAGTGCAGGATGGCCGTAGCATCATCCGGGTCGGCGCATCTATAGTCAAACATCAGGACCAGGAGTTCTGTGCGGAGGGTAAAAATATGAAGAACTTGTGTTATACAGGTGCTAAGACAGAACACGTCCTAGATAAGTTTGACGACATTGTCTCAAACAATCCCGAGGATTGTTATTTTTGTCGTTCAGTTGGGGACGAACGAGGCAGTTAATGAGAGACCAGAAGAAATTGTAGCAAGGTATAGGGAACTTATTAACAAGTTCAAGGAAAGTCGTAGGAAACTTATGATATCGGTATTGCTGCTAAGGTATGACGTCGATTCCTGTACCCTCAGTAGAATGTTGGGGATAAACAGAAGAATGGAAGCTCTCTGTAGGGAGGAGGATCGTGTGTTTAGTATAGACCTTTGGGACCATTTTAGTCATGATAGATCTCTGTACACTAGGGATGGTCTTCACTTACATGGAATAGGGAAAGCCCGCCTTGGCAGAGTACTGCATGAGAATATTAGGCTATTTGTTCGACAGAAATACACTACTCAGGAGAGCAAATCACGATCTGGCTAACGAAAGAACTACATGAGGGATCTGAGGAACAAGGTAGAGGATGGATGGAGCCTCGACAGTAGGGATCCTCGATCCTCACAGGCAGAGGAATTAGCAGGGAAAGGTCAAGTAGGGTCAGCTGGGGACAACTCTGGCAGTATACAAGTAGCGGGTTAGCACAGCTACAGGTCAACTCTCAGGTAACTTTTAAGAACGATTCTGGTAGGATCCAGTGCGGGGAGGGTCAGAGTAAGGCGGCGAACCCAAAACAGATGAAGAACCGTCTCTCTCCCGCTGCTGCACACGACGCAGACATTAACAGTGATAATACAAACACACACACACATACCGACAGTACAAAAAGGCAAATTCATTCAAGAAATCAACTCAAAAGAAAACATATTTCATATACACAAACGCCCGGAACATGATTACGAAACGCGATAAACTTATATCCTATATAGTTGCCGAAAAACCAAACATTATTGCAATCTCAGAAACGTGGGTGAACTCTGAGAATAAACACTTAATGGCTCTGTTAGCAATACCCGGATACAAACTATCAACAAAAGATCGCTTGTACAGGGTAAGTGGCGGAGTTATGAACTACGTTGATAATCTAAATGCTATTAAGATAAACAGACACACACACACACACACACACACACACACACACACATACAAACACAAACACACGCACAGACACGCACAAACCGACACACACACATACACAAACAGACGCACATACACACACACAAACACACGCACACATATATATATATATTTATATTTATTTATTATACTTTGTCGCTGTCTCCCGCGTTTGCGAGGTAGCGCAAGGAAACAGACGAAAGAAATGGCCCAACCCCCCCATACACATGTATATACATACGTCCACACACGCAAATATACATACCTACACAGCTTTCCATGGTTTACACCAGACGCTTCACATGCCTTGATTCAATCCACTGACAGCACGTCAACCCCGGTATACCACATCGCTCCAATTCACTCTATTCCTTGCCCTCCTTTCACCCTCCTGCATGTTCAGGCCCCGATCACAAAAAATCTTTTTCACTCCATCTTTCCACCTCCAATTTGGTCTCCATCTTCTCCTTGCTCCCTCCACCTCCGACACATATATCCTCTTGGTCAATCTTTCCTCACTCATTCTCTCCATGTGACCAAACCATTTCAAAACACCCTCTTCTGCTCTCTCAACCACGCTCTTTTTATTTCCACACATCTCTCTTACCCTTACGTTACTTACTCGATCAAACCACCTCACACCACACATTGTCCTCAAACATCTCATTTCCAGCACATCCATCCTCCTGCGCACAACTCTATCCATAGTCCACGCCTCGCAACCATACAAAATTGTTGGAACCACTATTCCTTCAAACATACCCATTTTTGCTTTCCGAGATAATGTTCTCGACTTCCACACATTCTTCAAGGCCCCCAGAATTTTCGCCCCCTCCCCCACCCTATGATCCACTTCCGCTTCCATGTTTCCATCCGCTGCCAGATACACTCCCAGATATCTAAAACACTTCACTTCCTCCAGTTTTTCTGCATTCAAACTCACCTCCCAATTGACTTGACCCTCAACCCTACTGTACCTAATAACCTTGCTCTTATTCACATTTACTCTTAACTTTCTTCTTTCACACACTTTACCAAACTCAGTCACCAGCTTCTGCAGTTTCTTACATGAATCAGCCACCAGCGCTGTATCATCAGCGAACAACAACTGACTCACTTCCCAAGCTCTCTCATCCCCAATAGACTTCATCTTTGCCCCTCTTTCCAAAACTCTTGCATTCACCTCCCAAACAACCCCATCCATAAACAAATTAAACAACCATGGAGACATCACACACCCCTGCCGCAAACCTACATTCACTGAGAACCAATCACTTTCCTCTCTTCCTACACGTACACATGCCTTACATCCTCGATAAAAACTTTTCACTGCTTCTAACAACTTGCCTCCCACACCATATATTCTTAATACCTTCCACAGAGCATCTCTATCAACTCTATCATATGCCTTCTCCAGAAAATGATTTGGTAAACAGAGAAGAGGTAGTAAAAGCTTTACGGAAGATGAAAGCCGCCAAGGCAGCAGGTTTGGATGGTATTGCAGTGGAATTTATTAAAAAAGGGGGTGACTGTATTGTTGACTGGTTGGTAAGGTTATTTAATGTATGTATGACTCATGGTGAGGTGCCTGATAATTGGCGGAATGCGTGCATAGTGCCATTGTACAAAGGCAAAGGGGATAAGAGTGAGTGCTCAAATTACAGAGGTATAAGTTTGTTGAGTATTCCTGGCAAATTGTATGGGAGGGTATTGATTGAGAGGGTGAAGGCATGTACAGTGCATGAGATTGGGGAAGAGCAGTGTGGTTTCAGAAGTGGTAGAGGATGTGTGGATCAGGTGTTTGCTTTGAAGAATGTATGTGAGAAATACTTAGAAAAGCATATATATACATATATATATATATATATATATATATATATATATATATATATATATATATATATATATATATATATATATATATATATATATATATATATATATATGTGTGTATATATATATATATATATATATATATATATATATATATATATATATATATATATATATATATATATATATATATATATATATATATATATATATATATATACATATATATATATATATATATATATATATATATATATATATATATATATATATATATATATATATATATATATATATATATGTGTGTGTGTTAGTGGTTTTGATGCACAAGACCGGGTTATAGTGATGCAAAGGTGAGTAATGTGGCAGTTGAGGGAATAATTGGTATACAATGAGTGTTCAGTGTTGTAAATGAAAATGGTGAAGAGCTTGTAGATTTATGTGCTGAAAAAGGAGTGGTGATTGGGAATACATGGTTTAAAAAGCGAGATATACATAAGTATACGTATGTAAGTAGGAGAGATGGCCAGAGAGCGTTATTGGATTATGTGTTAATTGATAGACGCACGAAAGAGAGACTTTTGGATGTTAATGTGCTGAGATGTGCAACTGGAGGGATGTCTGATCATTATCTTCTGGAGGCGAAGGTGAAGATTTGTGGGGGTTTTCAGAAAAGAAGAGAGAATGTTGGGGTGAAGAGGGTGGTGAGAGTAAGTGAGCTTGGGAAGGAGACTTGTGTGAGGAAGTACCAGGAGAGACTGAGTACGGAATGGAAAAAGGTGAGAACAAAGGAGGTAAGGGGAGTGGGGGAGGAATGGGATGTATTTAAGGAAGCAGTGATGGCTTGCGTAAAAGATGCTTGTGGCATGAGAAGAGAGTGGCATTTGAACGATTATTGCAGGGAAAAATGCAAATGAGTGGGAGAGGTATAAAAGAAAGAGGCAGGAGGTCAAGAGAAAGGTGCAAGAGGTGAAAAAGAGGGCAAATGAGAGTTGGGGTGAGAGAGTATCATTAAATTTTAGGGAGAATAAAAAGATGTTTTAGAAGGCGGTAAATAAAGTGCGTAAGACAAAGGAGCAAATGGGAACTTCAGTGAAGGGGGCTAATGGGGAGGTGATAACAAGTAGTGGTGATGTGAGAAGGAGATGGAGTGAGTATTTTGAAGGTTTGTTGAATGTGTTTGATGATAGAGTGGCAGATATAGAGTGTTTTGGTCGACGTGTTGTGCAAAGTGAGAGGGTTAGGGAAAATGATTTGGTAAGTAGAGAAGAGGTAGTAAAAGCTTTACGGAAGATGAAAGCCGGTAAGGCAGCAGGTTTGGATGGTATTGTAGTGGAATTTATTAAAAGAGGGGGATGACTGTATTGTTGACTGGTTGGTAAGGTTATTTAATGTATGTATGATTCATGGTGAGGTGCCTGAGGATTGGCGGAATGCGTGCATAGTGCCATTGTACAAAGGCAAAGGGGATAAGAGTGAGTGCTCAGATTACGGAGGTATAAGTTTGTTGAGTATTCCTGGTAATTTATATGTGAAGGTATTGATTGAGAGGATGAGGGCGTGTACAGAGCATCAGATTGGGGAAGAGCATTGTGGTTTCAGAAGTGGTAGAGGATGTGTGGATCAGGTGTTTGCTTTGAAGAATGTATGTGAGAAATACTTAGAAAAACAAATGGATTTGTATGTAGCATTTATGAATCTGGAGAAGGCATATGATAGAGTTGATAGAAATGCTCTGTGGAAGGTTTTATGAATATATGGTGTAGGAAGCAAGTTGTTAGAAGCAGTGAAAAGTTTTTATCGAGGATGTAAGGCATGTGTACGTGTAGGAAGAGAGGAAAGTGATTGGTTCTCAGTGAATGTAGGTTTGCGGCAGGGGTGTGTGATGTCTCCATGGTTGTTTAATTTGTTTATGGATGGGGTTGTTAAGGGAGGTGAATGCAAGAGTTTTGGAAAGAGGGGCAAGTATGAAGTCTGTTGGGGATGAGAGAGCTTGGGAAGTGAGTCAGTTGTTGTTCGCTGATGATACAGCGCTGGTGGCTGATTCATGTGAGAAACTGCAGAAGCTGGTTACTGAGTTTAGTAAAGTGTGTGAAAGAAGAAAGTTAAGAGTAAATGTGAATAAGAGCAAGGTTATTAGGTACAGTAGGGTTGAGGGTCAAGTCAATTGGGAGGTGAGCTTGAATGGAGAAAAACTGGAGGAAGTGAAGTGTTTTAGATATCTGGGAGTGTATCTGGCAGCGGATGGAACCATGGAAGCGGAAGTGGATCATAGGGTGGGGGAGGGGGCTAAAATTCTGAGAGCCTTGAAGAATGTGTGGAAGTCGAGAACATTATCTCGGAAAGCAAAAATGGGTATGTTTGAAGGCATAGTGGTTCCAACAATGTTGTATGGTTGCGAGGCGTGGGCTATGGATAGAGTGGTGCGCAGGAGGATGGATGTGCTGGAAATGAGATGTTTGAGGACAATGTGTGGTGTGAGGTGGTTTGATCGAGTAAGTAACGTAAGGGTAAGAGAGATGTGTGGAAATAAAAAGAGCGTGGTTGAGAGAGCAGAAGAGGGTGTTTTGAAATGGTTTGGGCACATGGAGAGAATGAGTGAGGAAAGATTGACCAAGAGGATATATGTGTCGGAGGTGGAGGGAACGAGGAGAAGAGGGAGACCAAATTGGAGGTGGAAAGATGGAGTGAAAAAGATTTTGTGTGATCGGGGCCTGAACATGCAGGAGGGTGAAAGGAGGGCAAGGAATAGAGTGAATTGGATCGATGTGGTATACCGGGGTAGACGTGCTGTCAGTGGAATGAATCAGGGCATGTGAAGAGTCTGGGGTAAACCATGGAAAGCTGTGTAGGTATGTATATTTGCGTGTGTGGACGTATGTATATACATGTGTATGGGGGGGGTGGGTTGGGCCATTTCTTTCGTCTGTTTCCCTGCGCTACCTCGCAAACGCGGGAGACAGCGACAAAGAAAAAAAAAAAAAGCGTATATATATATATATATATATATATATATATATATATATATATATATATATATATCCCTGGGGATAGGGGATTAAGAATATTTCCCACGTATTCCCTGCGTGTCGTAAAAGGCGACTAAAAGGGGAGGGAGCGGGGGCTGGAAATCCTCCCCTCTTTTTTTTTTTTTTCCAAAAGAGGACAATTTCTTTCGTCTGTTTCCCTGCGCTACCTCGCAAACGCGGGAGACAGCGACAAAGAAAAAAAAAAAAAAAGCGTATATATATATATATATATATATATATATATATATATATATATATATATATATATATATATATATCCCTGGGGATAGGGGATTAAGAATATTTCCCACGTATTCCCTGCGGGTCGTAAAAGGCGACTAAAAGGGGAGGGAGCGGGGGCTGGAAATCCTCCCCTCTTTTTTTTTTTTTTTCCAAAAGAAGGAACAGAAGGGGGCCAGGTGAGGATATTCCAAAAAAGGCCCAGTCCTCTGTTCTTAACGCTACCTCGCTAACGCGGGAAATGGCGAATAGTTTAAAAAAGAAAAAAAAAATATATATATATATATATATATATATATATATATATATATATATATATATATATATATATATATATATATATATATATATATATATATATATATATTGGAAAAGATTTAAATTTTTTATGAGTCCACGGGGAAAATGACACACGATAAGTTCCCTATCGCACTTTCGTGTAATAATCATATCATCATGGGAGACACAAGAGAGAAATATAAGTCAGTTGATGCACATCGAGGAGACGAAGCTAGGACGCCATTTGGTAAATATGCGAATATCCAAGACATGTCTTGGTTTAGAAAGAGAGATATATATAAGTCTTCGTATGTGAGTTGGAGAGATGGCCAAAAGGCATTATTAGATTGCGTATCCATTGATAACCATATGGACGTAAACATGCTGAAAGGGGCAGCTGGTTGGATGTT
This sequence comes from Panulirus ornatus, assembly GCF_036320965.1. NCBI lineage: Eukaryota > Metazoa > Arthropoda > Malacostraca > Decapoda > Palinuridae > Panulirus > Panulirus ornatus. Next base: position 25,535,368 of record NC_092248.1, on the reverse strand, counting down.
TGATCACTATGTTGTGGGAACAAGGGTGATGATATGTATAGCTTTTCTAAGAAATAGGAAACAATGTCGGGAAAAAGAGAGTGGTGGGAGTAAATGAGCTTGGACAGGAGATTTTCCGTAAAGAAATACCCAGTGAGATTGGGTGTGGCATGGCAAAAGTTGAGAGAAAGTGAGGTGAGGGAGTGGATGAGGAATGGAATGTATCTAGAGACGCAGTTATAGCATGTGCAAGTGTTGCTTTTGGCATGCGAAAGGTGGGAGGTGAGCAGATTAGAGAGGGTAGTGAGTGGCGGAGTGAAAAGTAAATTGTTAGTGGAACAGAAAAGAGGGGCACTTTGGAGGTACTTACAAGGAAGGAGCGCAAAGGATTGCGAGATATAAAAGAGAAAGCGGTCAAGAAGATGGAACAGGAGCTGAAAATGAGGACAAATGAGAGTTGGTGTGATATAATATCATTAAAATTTAGGGAGAATAAAGATATGTTTGGTCGAGATGGTATGCGTGGTGAGAGAGTCATGGAGAGTGGTCTGGTGGCACGAGAAGAAATGCGGCAAGGCGGTGGGAGTGGATGATATTGTAGCTGAACTTATTGATGAAGGGGATGACTGTGCTGTTGATTGATTGGAAAGGATATTTAGTGTATGAATGGATCATGGCGAAGAGCTTGAAGATTTCCAGAATGCATGTATAGTGGCACTGTATAAAGGCAAAAGTATTAAATGTGAGTATTCAAAGTACAGAGCCATGAGTTTGTTGACTATGCCTAGAAAATTGTATGGGAGAGTATTGACTGAGAGGATGATGGCATATAGAGAACATCAAACTGAGGGAGAGCAGTGCGGCTTCAAAAGTGGTAGAGGACATGGATGAGGTGTTTCCTTTAACGAATGTGTGGGAACAATACTTAGAAAAACTAGGATTTATATGTGGCATTTATGAATCTGGAGAAGGCATATGATAGGGTTGATAAAAATGCTTTTTGTATGATCTTAAGAGTATAAGATGTGGTAGGTAAGCGCTAGATATGAGACGTTTTTATCGTGTAAGACGTGTGTACGAGTAGGAAGAGAGGAGAGTGAATGGTTTCTAATGAAGGTCGGTTTACGGCTGGAGTGTGTGACATCACCATGATTGTTTGATTGTCTATGGTTGGGGTGGCTAAGGAGGTTAATGCAAGAGTTTTGGAAAGAGGGTCGAGTATGCAGGCTATTCGGGATAAGAAGGCTTAAGAAGTGATTCTTTTGTTGTTAACCAATGATTGATTCGAGTGAGTGCAGAAGTTGGTGACTGAGGTAGGAAAAGTGTCTAAAAGGAGAAAGTTTAGAGTAAATGTGAGTAAGAGCAAGGTTATTAGGCTTCGTAGGGTTGAGGGACAAGTTGATTGGGATGTAAGTTTGAATGGAGAAAAATTGGAGGAATTGATGCGTTTTAGATATCTGGGGATGAACCTGGAAGCAAATAGAACCATGGAAGCGAAAGTGAGTTCTAGGATAGTGAAGGGGTGAAGGTTCCAGGAGCAACGAGTAATTTGTGGAAAGAAAGAATGTTATCTCGGAGAGGAGAAATGGGTATGTTTGAAGGAATAGTAGTTCCAGCAATATCATATGGTTGCGTGGTGGAGGGTAGATGTATTGGAAATGAAATGTTTGAGGACAACATGTAGTGTGATGTGGTTTGATCGAGTAAGTTATGAAAGGGTAAGAGAGATGTGTTGTGAATATAAAGAGTGTGGTTGAGAGAGCAGAAGAGGGTGTGTTGAAATGGTTTGGACGTATGGAGAGAATGAGTGAGGAACGGTTGACAAAGAAAATATATGTGTCAGAGGTGGAGGGAACAAGGAAAAATGGGAGACCAGATTGGAGGTGGAAAGATAGAGCGAAAAAGATTTTGAGCGATCAGGGCCTGAATATGTCTGAGGGTTAAAGGCGTGGAAGAAATAAAGTGAATTGGAACGGTGTGGTACATCGGGGTCGACGTGTTGTCAATGGACTGCACTGGGCATGTGAAACGTCTGGGATAAACCATGGGATGGTCTGTGGGGCCTGAATGTGGATAAGGAACAGTGGTTTTGGTGCATTACACATGACAGCTAGAGACTGATGGTGAGCGGATATAGCATTTTTCGTCTGTTTCATGATGCTACCTTGCTGACGAAGGGGTGGCAATGCTATACCTTGTGGGGCGGGGATGCGGCGGGAATGGATGAAGGCGAGATAAGGGAGAAAGAATACTGCCCACATATTCCCTGCGTGTTGTAGAAGGCGACTAAGAGAGGGTGAAAGAGTGCGGCTGGAAGCCCTCGAGTTAACCCTAACTCTGGACCACCTTCGTCATAGTACCAAATGACTATCACCAAATAGTAGTACTCGAACAGATGATCCAATTACTCTCACTGTTCTCTCCTCCATTGCACAGAACTGTTTGTCATCCATTAGAGACTAGTCAGTATGTTTCAAATGTAGGAACCACTAAAACAACAATCGTAAATATGTGTTTGTCTCCATACCTGTGTATTCAGCGTAACAGAGTTGATGCTGTTTGAGAATATATTCACTTCTGCAATCATTCATCTGCGCAGAAAACAACAAAACGAATGACAAGTTTGCTCTTTGGATTTTCATGGCAATAGTCCAACCGCTAATAATGAATCACCAAATCATCAACTGCTTTTATGTGAGATAATAATTGAATGGTACAGATGCACAACGTAACACATGTGATGAACACCATAATTCTGTTTGACAGAAGGATTTCAATGGACTGGGCCACCACAGACAACCCATTCGTTATAGCTCACCGTTCCAGAATGGTATGGATGTGGCTGTGTGGTCTGTCAGTCCGGGAGGTGGCCTATGAGACCAGGTCAAGCGTGACCACAGTGTACAGATGGATCCGACGGTGGCAAGAGGAAGGAACAGTCCAGACAAGAGCCTACCACAGAAAGCCTCGTTTCTCACATCGTACACAAGATAAGGAAACTACTGCTTATGCTGGTCTGACGCCTCGAAAAAGTGCCGACAAAATATATATTTTTTAGTCTTTGTAAATCACTTAGTCCATTAAATCAATACTTGTTGGTGTATCACCGCAGGAGGTATGAGTCGCTCAGTGTGATGTATGGTTGGTGGTAAAGTTTTTAGCCCCATCAACTGTTAGGGTCATCAAAGCTACATCCACCAACCGGGAAATCTTTAGCATGTTCTTCATCTGTTAAGGATAGATCTATGACCATATATTCTCTCATTACTTATATTTTCCTTGTCCATTATCTATACACAGCAAAAAGTAAATATAAGACAACTGAGCACATAAGGTATTTAAATAACCTCTATTTCTTATACGTTGCCGTATAAATCTGGGATAGTCACAAAATTCAATTATGCACAAATAACTTTCCCTCTGAACGTTTGAATTGAATAATTTTTGTTGGTCGTATAATAAACAGAACCATCTAGCCAAAGTTTATGTTAAAACCTCTTAACGTGAATTTTCAATTTAATGGAATATTCCAAATATTAAAAATTGATTGTATCATATGTAAAAAGGCACATTGTTCTTCCTCCTCTATAATGTTATGTATACTATCATACTTTCACAATCGTTGTGGAAGGTCTGTAAGGCGCCACTTCTTCAGCATTTATAATCACAGAAAAATGCACATACGATGGGAGGATTTGGCTGAAGTAACGCTCTCATCCTGCACTACCTGTTGACATCAAAGGAGCTTGGCATGTCTGGAACTCCTCGTTTGACCAGGAGACAGTCAGTAAAGTGTAATCAGCTGGTATCAACAAGATGGTATCTGCAGGGAGTGACGTATGGGTGATGCCTAGTAAAAATGTCAGTATATCCCAGAGCGGTCATGAAGCTTATGTTCTGTGTAAGTGATCAGCCATGAAGATAGACTTTACCTAACCATATGAAATGGAAAAGAACATGAGAAGGAACATGTCTTCATGAGTGTAAAGTCCATAGTCATTAGCAAAAGCAAGCTGGCATTCAAGACTAATGTTAGCGAGATTCGATGGTACAATGATTACTGTAAGTGACTATAAATACGAGCCACACGGGGTCGAATTCTGGACAGACACCAGCTCACAGCCAACACAAGCTTTTTATTCTAGCCTTGGGGCTGCTGCGTTAATCGTGGCTTGGCTGGAAATCCTATATATATAATATATATATATATATATATATATATATATATATATATATATATATATATATATATATATATATATATATATATATATATATTATCCCTGGGGACGGTGGAGAAAGAATACTTCCCACGTATTCCCTACGTGTCGTAGAAGGCGACTAAAAGGGGAGGAAGCGGGGGGCTAGAAATCCTCCCCTCTTGTTTTTTTTTAAATTTTCCAAAAGAAGGAACAGAGAAGGGGGGCCAGGTGAGGATAGTCCCTCAGATGCCCAATCCTCTGTTATTAACGCTACCTTGCTAACGCGGGAAATGGCGAATAGTTTGAAAATATATATATATATATATATATATATATATATATATATATATATATATATATATATATATATATATATATATATATATATATATATATATATATATATTTTGCTTTGTCGCTGTCTCCCGCGTTTGCGAGGTAGCTCAAGGAAACAGATGAAAGAAATGGCCCAACCCACCCCCATACACATGTATATACATACGTCCACACACGCAAATATACATACCCATACATCTCAATGTACACATATATATACACACACAGACATATAAATATATACACATGCACACAATTCACACTGTCTGCCTTTATTCATTCCCATCGCCACCTCGCCACACATGGAATAACATCCCCCTCCCCTCTCATGTGTGCGAGGTAGCGCTAGGAAAAGACAACAAAGGCCCCATTCGTTCACACTCAGTCTCTAGCTGTCATGCAATAATGCCCGAAACCACAGCTCCCTTTCCACATCCAGGCCCCACAGAACTTTCCATGGTTTACCCCAGACGCTTCACATGCCCTGATTCAATCCATTGACAGCACGTCGACCCCGGCATACCATATCGATCCAATTCACTCTATTCCTTGCCCGCCTTTCACCCTCCTGCATGTTCAGGCCACGATCACTCAAAATCTTTTTCACTCCATCTTTCCACCTCAAAATTGGTTTCCCACTTCTCGTTCCCTCCACCTCCGACACATATATCCTCTTGGTCAAGCTTTCCTCACTCATTCTCTCCATGTGCCCAAACCATTTCAAAACACCCTTTTCTGCTCTCTCAACCACACTCTTTTTATCAACACACATCATTCTTACCCTTTCATTACTTACTCGATCAAACCGCCTCACACCACATATTGTCCTCGAACATCTCATTTTTAGCACATCCACCCACCTCCGCACAACTCTATCTATAGCCCATGCCTCGCAACCACATAACATTGTTGAAACCACTTTTCCTTCAAACATACCCATTTTTGCTTTCCGAGTTAACGTTCTCGCCTTCCACACATTTTTCAATGCTCCCAGAAGTTTCGCCCCCTCCCCCACCCTATGATCCACTTCCGCTTCCATGGTTCCATCCGCTGCCAAATCCACTCCCAGATATCTAAAACACTTCACTTCCTCCAGTTTTTCTCCATGCAAACTTACCTCCCAATTGACTTGACCCTCAACCCTACTCTACCAAATAACCTTGCTATCGTTCACATTGGCTTTCAGCTTTCTTCTTTCACACGCTTTACCAATCTCAGTCACCAGCTTCTGCAGTTTTTCACCCAAATCAGCCACCAGCGCTGTATCATCAGCGAACAACTGACTAACTTCCCAAGCTCTCTCATCCACAACAGACAGCATACTTACCTTTCTTTTCAAAACTCTTGCATTCACCTCCCTAACAACCCCATCCATAAACAAACAACCATGGAGACATCACGCGCTCCTGCCGCAAACCGACATTCACGAAGAACCAATCACTTTCCTCTCTTCCTACTCGTACACATGGCTTACATCCTCGATAAAAACTTTTCACTGCTTATAACAACTTGCCTCCCACATCATATATTCTTAATACCTTCCACAGAGCATCTCTATCAACTCTATCATATACCTTCTCCAGATCCATAAATGCTACATACAAATCCATTTGCTTTTCTAAGTATTTCTCACATACATTTTTCAAAGGAAACACCTGATCCACACATCCTCTACCACTTCTGAAACCACACTGCTCTTCCCCAATCTGATGCTCTGTACATGCTTTCACCCTCTCAATCAATACCATCCCATATAATTTCCCATACATATATATATATATGGTTTGGGCACATGGAGAGAATGAGTGAGGAAAGATTGACCAAGAGGATATATGTGTCGGAGGTGGAGGGAACGAGGAGAAGAGGGAGACCAAATTGGAGGTGGAAAGATGGAGTGAAAAAGATTTTGTGTGATCGGGGCCTGAACATGCAGGAGGGTGAAAGGAGGGCAAGGAATAGAGTGCATTGGAGCGATGTGGTATACCGGGGTTGACGTGCTGTCAGTGGATTGAATCAAGGCATGTGAAGCGTCTGGGGTAAACCATGGAAAGCTGTGTGGGTATGTATATTTGCGTGTGTGGACGTATGTATATACATGTGTATGGGGCGGGGTTGGGCCATTTCTTTCGCGGGAGACAGCGACAAAGTATAATAAAAAAAAAAAAAATATATATATATATATATATATATATATATATATATATATATATATATATATATATATATATATATATATATATATCTTTCTTTTAAACTATTCGCCATTTCCCGCGTTAGCGAGGTAGCGTTAAGAACAGAGGACTGGGCCTTTTTTGGAATAACCTCACCTGCTCCCTCTGTTCCTTCTTTTGGAAAATTAGAAATATATATATATATATTTCCCCTATCCCAGGGAATAGAGGAGAAAGAATACTTCCCACGTATTTGACGCGTGTCGTAGAAGGAGACTAAAGGAGGCGGGAGTTTGGGGATCAGCTTTGTATTTGAATTTCTAACAGGCGGAAACAGAAGAATGAATCAAGAGGGGAGTGCTTATCTTCCTCGAAGACTCAGATTGGGGTGCCTAAATGTGTGTGGATGCAACCAAGATGAGAAAAAAGGTAATACGTTTGAGGAAAGGAACCTGGATGTTTTGGCTCTGAGTGTAACGAAACTCAAGGGTAAAGGGGAAGAGTGGTTTGGAAATGTTTGGGGAGTAAAGTCAGGGGTTTGTGAGAGGACAAGAGCAAGGGAAGAATTAGCACTACTCCTGAAACAGGAGTTGTGGGAATATGTGATAGACTGTAAGAAAGTAAACTCAAGAGCGATATTAGTAAAACTGACAGTGGTTATGAGAAGAAAGATCATGGGAACCATGGTAGCAGCTGAGTGTGCGTGTTAACAGTGTTCATGCACAAGACCGGTTGATAGTGATGTGTGATTTAAATGCAAAATTGAGTAATGTAGCAGTTGAGGGTATAACTGGTGTGCACGGGTGTTTAGTGTTGTAAATGGAAACGGTAAAGAGCTTGAGGATTAGTGTGCTGAAAATGGACTGATGATTGGGAATATCTGGTTTAAAGTGAGATATGAAGATACGTGTACGTATATAAGAAGGAGAGATGGTCAAAGAGCGTTATTGGATTTAGTGTTAATAAACAGGTGTGTAAAAGAGAGACTTTTGGATGTTAATGTGCTGAGAGGGGCAACTGGAGGGATGTCTGATCAGTATCTTGTAGAGGCAAAGGTGAAGATTTGAAGAGGTTTCCAGAAAAGAAGAAAGAATGTTGGGGGGGGGGGGGGAGAAAAATGAGAGTAAGTGAGATTGGAAGGGAGACTTGCGTGTAGAATGGTAAAAGGTGAGAACATATGACGTGAGGGGAGTGGGAGGAATGGGATATATTCAAGGAAGCAGTGATGGCTTGCGTAAAAGATGCCTGTGGCATGAGAAGGGTCGGAGGTGGACAGATTAATAAGGGTAGTGAATGGTGGGATGAAGTAAGATTATAAGCAAAAGAGAAGAGAGAGGCGCTTGGGCAATACTTGCAGGGAAGTAGTGCAAATGTCTGGGAGATGTGTAGTTGAAAGCTGCAGGAGGTCAAGAGAAAGGTGCAAGAGGTGAAAAACAGGGCAAAAGAGAGTTGCTAGGTGAGAGAGTATCATGAGATTTTAGGGCGAATAAAAAGATGTTTTGGAAGGAGGTAAATAACGTGGGCAAGACAAGAGAACAAATGGGAACATCGGTGAAGGGGACAAGTGGGGAGGTAATAACAAGTAATGATGAGAGTGAGAAGGAGATGGAGTGAATATTTGGAACGTTTGCTGAATGTGTTCGATGACACAGTGACAGGTATAGTGTGTTTTGTTCGAGGTGGTGTGCGAAGTGAGAGGGTGAAGGAGAATGGTTTGAGAAACAGAGAAGAGGTAGCGAAACCCTTCCGGAAGATGAAATCCAGTAAGGCGACGGGTTTGGATGGTACTGCAGTGAAATTTATTAAGGAGGGGGTGACTCTGTTGCTGACTGGTTGGTGAGGATATTCAGTGTATGTATGGTTCATGATGAAGTGCCCGAGGATTGGCGGAATGCATGCATAGTGCCACTGTACATAGGCAAAGGGGATAAAGGTAAATGTCCAAATTACAGAGGCATGAATTGTATGTGAGGTCATTGATTGAGGGGGTGAAGACATGTATAGAGTATGAGACTGGGAAAAGCAGTGTGGTTTCAGAAGTTGTAGAGGATGTGTGGATCAGGTGTTTGCTATGTAGAATGCATGTGAGAAATGCAGAAAACCGGATGGATTTGCAAGCATTTATGGATCTGGAGAAAGCATATGATAGGGTTGACAAAGATGCTTTGTGAAAGGTTTTAAGAGTATATTGTGTGGGAGATAACTTGTTGAAAAGTGTGTGAAAGAAGAAAGTTAAGAGTAAATGTGAATAAGAGCAAGGTTATTAGGTACAGTAGGGTTGAGGGTCAAGTCAATTGTGAGGTGAGTTTGAATGGAGAAAAACTGGAGGAAGTGAAGTGTTTTAGATATCTGGGAGTGGATCTGGCAGCGGATGGAACCATGGAAGCGGAAGTGGATCATAGGGTGGGGGAGGGGGCGAAAATCCTGGGGGCCTTGAAGAATGTGTGGAAGTCGAGAACATTATCTCGGAAAGCAAAAATGGGTATGTTTGAAGGAATAGTGGTTCCAAAAATGTTGTATGGTTGCGAGGCGTGGGCTATGGATAGAGTTGTGCGCAGGAGGATGGATGTGCTGGAAATGAGATGTTTGAGGACAATGTGTGGTGTGAGGTGGTTTGATCGAGTGAGTAACGTAAGGGTAAGAGAGATGTGTGGAAATAAAAAGAGCGTGGTTGAGAGAGCAGAAGAGGGTGTTTTGAAGTGGTTTGGGCACATGGAGAGGATGAGTGAGGAAAGATTGACCAAGAGGATATATGTGTCGGAGGTGGAGAGAACAAGGAGAAGAGGGAGACCAAATTGGAGGTGGAAAGATGGAGTGAAAAAGATTTTGTGTGATCGGGGCCTGAACATGCAGGAGGGTGAAAGGAGGGCAAGGAATAGAGTGAATTGGAGCGATGTGGTATACCGGGGTTGACGTGCTGTCAGTGGATTGAAGCAGGGCATGTGAAGCGTCTGGGGTAAACCATGGAAAGCTGTGTAGGTATGTATATTTGCGTGTATGGACGTATGTATATACATGTGTATGGGGGGGGGTTGGGCCATTTCTTTCGTCTGTTTCCTTGCGCTACCTCGCAAACGCGGGAGACAGCGACAAAGTATAATATATATATAATAATATATATATATAATATATATATATATATATATATATATATATATATATATATATATATATATATATATATATATATATATATATATATATATATATATATTTCCCTGGGGATAGGGGAGAAAGAATACTTCCCACGTATTCCCTGCGTGTCGTAGAGGCGACTAAAAGGGGAGGGAGCGGGGGCTGGAAATCCTCCCCTCTCATTTTTTTTAATTTTCCAAAAGAAGGAACAGAGAATTGGGCCAGGTGAGGGTATTCCCTCAAAGGCCCAGGCCTCTGTTCTTAACGCTACCTCGCTAATGCGGGAAATGGCGAATAGTTTGAAAGAAAAGATATATATATATATATATATATATATATATATATATATATATATATATATATATATATATATATATATATATATATATATATGTGTGTGTGTGTGTGTGTGTGTGTGTGTGTGTGTGTGTGTGTGTGTGAATGGATTGGCCGATCTTCGTCTGCTTTCTGGCGCTACCTCGCTGACGCGGGAAACAGGAAGTCAAGTCAGAGGTTGGTGAGAGGACAAGATCTAAGGAAAGAGTAACAATATCCCTGAAGCAGGAATTGTGTGAGTATGTGATAGAGTGTAAAAAATAGATTTCTAGATTGTTTTGGGTATAACTGAAAGTGAATGGAGAGAGATGGGTGATAATTAGTGCCTATGCAACTGTCATGAGAAGACAGGTCATGAGAGACAAGTTTTTTGGGAGCAGCTGAATGATAGTGTTAGCAGCTTCGATGCAAGAGACCGGGTTATAGTGATGGGTGATTTGAATGAAAAGGTGAGTAATGTGGCAGTTGAGGATATAATTGATGTACATGGGGTGTTCAGTGTTGTAAATGAAAATGGTGAAGAGCTTGTGGATTTGTTTGCTTGAAATAGGACTGGTGATTAGGAATACCTGGTTTAAAATGAGAGACATACATAGTTATATGTATGTGAGTAGGAGGGATGGTCAAAACCCATTACTGGAGTACGTGTTAATTGATAAGTGTGTAAAAAACAGACTTTTAGATGTTCATGTGCTGAGAGGGGCAGCTGGAGGGATGTCTGATCACTATCTTAAGGACGCGAAGGTGAAGGTTTGTAGAGGTTTTTTAGAAAAGAATAGAGAATGTTGGAGAGAGGAGAGTGGTGAGAGGAAGTGAGCTTGGAAAGGAGACTTGTGTGAGGAAGTATCAGTAGAGGTAGAGTGTAGAGTGGCAAAAGGTGAGAGCATATGACGTGAGGGGAGTGGGGGAAGAATGAGATCTATTTAGGGAAGCAGTGATGGCTTGCACAAAAGATGCATGTGGTATGAGAAAGGCTGGAGGTGGACAGATTAGAAAGGGTGGTGAGTGGTAGGATGAAGAAGTAAGATTGTTGGTGAAAGAGTAAAGAGAGGCGTTTGGACGATATTTGTAGGGAAGTAGTGCAAATGACTGGGAGATGTATAAAAGAAAGCGGCAAGAGGTCATGAGAAAGGTGCAAGAGTTGAAAAAGAGGGCAAATGAGAGTTGGGGTGAGAGAGTATCATTAGATTTTAGGGAGAATAAAAAGATGTTTTGGAAGGAGGTAAATAACGTGCGTAAGACAAGAGAACGGGGACATCGGTGAAGGACGCAAGTCGGGAAGTGATACCAGGTAGTGATGGAGTGAAAAGGAGATGGAGTGAGTATTTTGAAGGTTTGATGAAGGCATTTGATGATACAGTGGCAGACGTAGGGTGTTTTGGTTTGGGTGGTGTACTAAGTAAGAGGGTCAGGGAGAATGATTTGGTGAAGAGAGAAGAAGTATTGAAAGCTTTGCAGAAGTTAAAATCCGGCAAGGCGGCGTGTTTGGATGGAAGTTCAGTGGAATTTATTATAGAACTGGGTGAACGTGATGTTGATTGTTTGGTAAGGATATTCAGTGTATGTGTGGCCATGGTGAAGTGCTTGAAGATTGGCGGAATGCATGCATAGTGCTATTGTACAAAGGCAAAGTGGATAAACGTGAGTGTTCAAACTTGAGAGGCATAAGTTTGTTGAGTATTCCTGGGAAATTAAATGAAAGGGTACTGATTGAAAGGGTGAGGGTATGTACAGAGTATCAGACTGGGAAAGAGCAGTGTGGTTTCCAAAGTGATAGAGGATGTGTGGACCAGGTGTTTGCTTTGAAATACTTAAAAAATCAAATGAATTTCTATGTTGCATTTATGGATCTGGAGAAGGCATATGATAGAGTTGATAGAAATGCTTTGTGGAAGGTTTTAAGAGTATACGGTGTGGGAGGTAAGTTGTTAGAAGCAGTGAAATTTTTTTTTACCAAGGATGTAATCATGTGTACGATTAGAAAGAGAGGAGAGTGACTGATTCCCAGTGAACGTCGGTTTACGGTAGGGATGACAGGGACAGTTTTTGTTCGCCGATAATACAGGTCTCGTGATTGATTCGTATGAGAAACTGCAGAGGTTGGTGACCTACTTTGGAAAAGTGTGTGAAAGGAGAAAATTGAGAGTAAATGTGAAGAACAGCAAGGTTATTAGGTTTAATAGGGTTGAGGGACAAGTTAATTGGAATGTAAGTATGAATGGAACTGGAGGAAGTGAGGTGTTTTAGATATCTGGCAGTGGATTTAGCAGCGGATGGATCCAAGGAGGAGGAAGTGAGTCTCAGGGTGGGGAAGGGGGCGAAGGTTCTAGGAGTGATGAGGAATGTGTGGAAAGAGAAAACGTTATTTCGGAGAGCAAAAATGGGTATTGTTGCGAGGGATGGGTTATAGATAGTGTTGTACGGAGGATGGTGGATTTCTTGGAAATGAAATGTTTGAGGACAATATATGGTGTGAGGTGGTTTGATCGAGTAGGTAATGTAAATGTAAGAGAAAAGTGTGGAAATCAAAAGGGTATGGTTGAGAGAGCAGAAGAAATCTGTTGGAGGTGGAGGGAACAAGGAGAAGTGGCAGACCAAATTGGAGGTGGAGGATGGTGTAAAGATTTTGAGCGATCGGGGCCTGAGCTTACAGGAGGGTGACAGGCGTGCGAGGAATAGATTGCATTGGAACGATGTGGTATAACGGAGTCATTTTACTGTCAAGGGACTGATCCCGGTCATGCGAAGCGTCTGGGGTAAACCATGGGAAGGTCTGTGTAGCTTGGATGTGGGTAAGAAGCTGTAGTTTAGGAGCATTTCACATGACAGGTATAGGCTAAGCGTGAACGAATGTGGCCTTTTTTGTCTATTTTCCCGACGTTGCACCGATTAAGCGGAGGGTAACGATGCTACTTCCTGTGGGGTGGGGTAGCGACAGGAATAGATGAAGGTAAGCAGGTATGAATGTGGAACAAAGAACCACGAAACAATTGGCGACTTCTGACAGAAACTCAAATAGTAAACTCGGAGATTGTGGTACAAGTCATGCAGGGAGGGTTAATGTTTGTGTCATTGAGTGTGATTGGTCGATTTATTGCAGTTTCAGTCACTGTTATGTAGTCATATATTGGGGAGGGTTGTGGAAGTAAATACTCTATGATACAGACTTGGTGAGAGGGTATCATTAAATTTTAGGAAGAATAAAAAGATGTTTTGGAAGGAGGTAAATAAAGTGCGTAAGACAAGGGAACAAATGGGAACATCAGTGAAGGAGGCTAGTGGGGAGGTGATAACAAGTAATGGTGGTATGAGGAGATGGAGTGAGTATATTGAAGGTTTGTTGAATGTGTTTGATGATAGAGTGGCAGATATAGGGTGTTTTGGTCGAGGTGTTGAGCAATATGAGAGGGTTCGGGAGAATGTTTTCGTAAACAGAGAAGAGGTAGTAAAAGCTTTCCGGAAAATGAAGGCCGGCAAGTCAGCGGGTTTGGATGGTATTGCGGTGGAATTTAATAAAAAAGGATGTGACTATATTGCTGACTGGTTGGTAAGGTTATTTAATGTATGTATGACTCATGTTGAGGTGCCTGACGATTAGTGGAATGCTTCCATAGTGCCATTGAACAAAGGAAAAGGGGATAAAAGTTAGTGCTCAAATTACAGAGGTATATGTTTGTTGAGTATTCCTGGGAAATTATATGGGAGGGTATTGAATGAGAGGGTGAAGGCATGTACAGAGCATCAGATTGGGGAAGAGCAGTGTGGTTTCAGAAGTGTTAGAGGATGTGTGGATCAGGAGTTTGCTTTGAAGAATATATGTGAGAAATACTTAGAAAAGCAAATGGATTTGTATGTAGCATTTATGGATCTACAGAAGGCATATGATAGAGTTGATAGAGATGATCTGTGCAAGTTATTAAGAATATATGGTGTGGGAGGCATGTTGTTATAAGCAGTGAAAAGTTTTTATCAAGGATGCAAGGCATGTGTACGTGTAGGAAGAGAGGAAAGTGATTGCTTCTCAGTGAATATTGGTTTCGGCAGGAGTGTGTGATGTCTCCAGGGTTGTTTAATTTGTTTATGGATGGTGTTGTTTGGGAGATGAATGGAAGAGTTTTGGAAAGAGGGGCAAGTATACAGTCTGTTGTGGATGAGATAGCTTGGGAAGTGAGTCTGTTGTTGTTCGCTGATGATACATCGCTGGTGCCTGATTTGGGTGAGAAACTGCAGACGCTGGTGACTGATTTTGGTAAAGTGTGTGAAAGAAGAAAGCTGAGAGTAAATGTGAATAAGAGTAAGGTTATTAGGTACAGTAGGGTTGAGGGACAAGTCAACTGGGAGGTAAGTTTAAATGGAGGAAAACTGGAGGAAGTGAAGTGTTTTATATATCTGGGAGTGGATTTGGCAGCGGATGGAACCATGTAAGCGGAAGTGAACCATAGGGTGAGTGAGGGGGCGAAAGTTCTGGGAGCGTTGAAAAATGTGTGGAAGTCGAGAACATTATCTTGGAAAGCAAAAATGGGTATGTTTGAAGGAATAATGGTTCCAATAATATTATATGGTTGCGAGGCGTGGGCTATAGATGGAGCTATGCGGAGGAGGGTGGATGTGAGGGAAATGATATGTTTGAGGACAATATGTGGTGTGAGGTGGTTTGATCGAGTAAGTAATGAAAGGGTAAGAGAGATGTGTGGTGATAAAAAGAGTGTGGTTGAGAGAGCAGAACAGGGTGTGTGTTGAAAAAAAGGATATGTGTGGCAGAGGTGGAGGGAACGAGAAGTGGGAGACCAAATTGGAGATAGAAAGATGGCGTGAAAAACATTTTGAGTGATCAGGACTTGAACATGCAGGAGGGTGAAAGGCGTGCAACGAATAGAGTGAATTGGAAGGATGTGGTATACCGGGGTCGAAGTGCTGTCAATGGATTGAACCAGGGCATGTGAAGGGTCTGGGGTAAACCATGGAAAGTTTTGTGGGGCCTGGATGTGGAAAGGGAGCTGTGGTTTTGATGCATTATACATAACAGCTAGAGACTGAGTGTAAATGAATGAAGTCTTTGTTCTCTGTTCCTAGCACTACCTCGCGCACATGCGGTGGAAGGGGGTTGGTATTTCATATGTGTAGGGGTGGCGACGGGCATGAATAAGGACAGATAGTATGAATTATGTACATGTGTATATATGTATATGTCTGTATGTGTATATATATATATATACGTTGAGATGTATAGGCATGTATATGTATGTGTGTGGAGGTGTATGTATATACATGTGTATGTGGATTGTTTGGGCCATTCTTTCTTCTGTTTCCTTGCGCTACCTCGCTAACGCAAGAGACATCGACAAAGTATAACAGATAATATATATATATATATATATATATATATATATATATATATATATATATATATATATATATATATATATATATATATATATATATATATATATATATGATTTGGTAAACAGAGAAGAGGTAGTGAAAGCTTTGCGGAAGATGAAAGCCGGCAAGGCAGCAGGCTTGGATGGCATTGCAGTGGAATTTATTAAAAAAGGGGGTGACTGTATTGTTGACTGGTTGGTAAGGTTATTTAATGTATGTATGACTCATGGTGAGGTGCCTGAGGATTGGCGGAATGCGTGCATAGTGCCATTGTACAAAGGCAAAGGGGATAAGAGTGAGTGCTCAAATTACAGAGGTATAAGTTTGTTGAGTATTCCTGGTAAATCATATGGGAGGGTATTGATTGAGAGGGTGAAGGCATGTACAGAGCATCAGATTGGGGAAGAGCAGTGTGGTTTCAGAAGTGGTAGAGGATGTGTGGATCAGGTGTTTGCTTTGAAGAATGTATGTGAGAAATACTTAGAAAAGCAAATGGATTTGTATGTAGCATTTATGGATTTGGAGAAGGCATATGATAGAGTTGATAGAGATGCTCTGTGGAAGGTATTAAGAATATATGGTGTGGGAGGAAAGTTGTTAGAAGCAGTGAAAAGTTTTTATCGAGGATGTAAGGCATGTGTACGTGTAGGAAGAGAGGAAAGTGATTGGTTCTCAGTGAATGTAGGTTTGCGGCAGGGGTGTGTGATGTCTCCATGGTTGTTTAATTTGTTTATGGATGGGGTTGTTAGGGAGGTGAATGCAAGAGTTTTGGAAAGAGGGGCAAGTATGAAGTCTGTTGGGGATGAGAGAGCTTGGGAAGTGAGTCAGTTGTTCGCTGATGATACAGCGCTGGTGGCTGATTCATGTGAGAAACTACAGAAGCTGGTGACTGAGTCTGGTAAAGTGTGTGAAAGAAGAAAGTTAAGAGTAAATGTGAATAAGAGCAAGGTTATTACGCACTTTATTTACCTCCTTCCAGAACATCTTTTTATTCTCCCTAAAATTTAATGATACTCTCTCACCCCAACTCTCATTTGCCCTCTTTTTCACCTCTTGCACCTTTCTCTTGACCTGCTGTCTCTTTCTTTTATACATCTCCCACTCAATTGTATTTTTTCCCTGCAAAAATCGTCCAAAAGCCTCTCTCTTCTCTTTCACTAATAATCTTACTTCTTCATCCCACAACTCACTACCCTTTCTAATCAACCCAACTCCCACTCTTCTCATGCCACAAGCATCTTTTGCGCAATTCATCACTGATTCCCTAAATACATCCCATTCCTCCCCCACTCCCCTTACTTCCATTGTTCTCACCTTTTTCCATTCTGTACTCAGTCTCTCCTGGTACTTCCTCACACAAGTCTTCTTCCCAAGCTCACTTACTCTCACCACCCTCTTCACCCCAACGTTCACTCTTCTTTTCTGAAAACCCATACAAATCTTCACCTTAGCCTCCACAAGATAATGATCAGACATCCCTCCAGTTGCACCTCTCAGCACATTAACATCCAAAAGTCTCTCTTTCGCGCGCCTGTCAATTAACACGTAATCCAATAACGCTCTCTGGCCATCTCTCCTACTTACATACGTATACTTATGTATATCTCGCTTTTTAAACAAGGTATTCCGAATCACCAGTCCTTTTTCAGCACATAAATATACAAGCTCCACCATTTCCATTTACAACACTGAACACCCCATGTATACCAATTATTCCCTCAACTGTCACATTACTCACCTTTGCATTCAAATCACCCATCACTATAACCCGGTCTCGTGCATCAAAACCACTGACACACTCATTCACCTGCTCCCAAAACACTTGACTCTCATGATCTTTCTTCTCATGCCCAGGTGCATACGCACCAATAATCACCCATCTCTCTCCATCAACTTTCAGTTTTACCCATATTAATCGAGAATTTACTTTCTTACATTCTATCACATACTCCCACAACTCCGTTTCAGGAGTACTGCTACTCTTTCCCGTGCTCTTGTCCTCTCACTAACCCCTGACTTTACTCCCAAGACATGGCCCAACCCACCCCCATACAGATGTATATACATACACGTCCACACACGCAAAAATACATACCTATACATCTCAATGTACACATATATATACACACACAGACACATACATATATACCCATGCACACAGTTCACACTGTCTGCCTTTATTCATTTCCATCGCCACCACGCCACACATGGAATACCATCCCCCTCCCCCCTCATGTGTGCGAGGTAGCGCTAGGAAAAGACAACAAAGGCCCCATTCGTTCACACTCAGTCTCTAGCTGTCATGCAATAATGCCCGAAACCACAGCTCCCTTTCCACGTACAGGCCCCACACTACTTTCTATGGTTTACCCCAGACGCTTCACATGCCCTGATTCAATCTCAGTTATTAACTCTAGCTCTATACCGACTAGAAATATCATTGAATCTTCTATCATTAAATACAGAAAGAATTATAATCTTAATATTAGTGATGGTCTGCACAAATTAGATAACTTTATCGTTGATGAAATTTGTAAAATGATAAGTTTACGAACCCTCGTTGTCTGTCTTGGACAATCGCATGGTTACCAAATGGCGTCCTAGTTTCGTCTCTTCGATGTATATCAACTGACTGTTATATTTCTCTCTTGTTTCTCCCCTTATGATGATTATTACACGAAAGTGCACTTGTGAACTTATCGTGTTTCATTTTCCCCGTGCACTCATAGGAATATCTTGATCGCACGCAAAATTGTGATCCTTTCCAACATGGATTCCACACGGCTCTTCTATTACTTCTCTACAAACTGTTCCGAACTTTCTCCATTCGTTACAGCTTTCTCCAAATCGTTAATCAAGGCCAAACCAACTGAAGCTACGATTTGGATTCCTAAGGATATGCCTTGATGAATAAGTGCTGCCAAGATCTGTCCTACCCCAGGGTTTGTTGCAGCTGTCTTGTCGACCATCTGACCAATTCCAAAACGTCATTTTAAAGAAACATATTGAATTAAAGAAGATTGAAATGGAGGAGGCTTTCGTATTACAAGAGAGAAGAAACGTGCCTTTCAAATAGCAACACCGGCATATTGGAGGAACCGGATGTTGGACTATTGCTATGATAGATTAAAAAATGAACGCAATTGGCTACAAATGAATCTAAATTGCATGTTGGACCATCTTTTTAAAAACAGCGACGGGACTAAGAACACAAACCCTTCTTTTGTGATAAACCTGTTTAATAAACAACTAGATAAGAATGCCTTGTGTGAATTAGTCTATGGATTAAGTTTTGTATGCTCTAACAGGAAAGCCAGCTGTACTGATATCACAAAGTCTTTTTTGTAATTTAGAGAAATACAGTAATTTCATTAATCATGAAATTGATATCTGTAAGGGTTTAGTGTATGGCAGTTTGCCAAAACCAGTGGAACCTAATTGCCCTAAGAGATTTATAAGAGCTATCAACACCTTAAAAAGAAGACAAGAATACACGTATTACTAAAGCATGTAAGGCTAACACTGTTGTGATTTTAGACAAAAGTAACTATTATCTAAAGTGAATGATCTTATAAATGGTGACACAACATATTCTAAACTCAGTAAAAATCCCCTAGAATCAGTTAATTCCCGTTTCAATAAAGAAATGAAGTTGTTGTTGAAAGGTAATGATTCTCTTATCAAAAGTCTGTCATCTTCGTCCCTTTCATTGCCATATATGTATAGACTTCTCAAAACAAAACAAAAAAAAAAATTCCAGCAAGACCTATAGTGAGTTCAGTAGGCTCCATCACATGTAAATTGTCAAAATGGTTAGTTTCTTTATCGAGCCCTTTAGTGGGTAAGGTATCAAATTCTAATATCATGAACAATATGGATTTAGTTAACAAGCTTAACAATATCAATGTTAATTTTGATTTCAAACTAGTTAGCTTTGATGTTTCCTCACTTTTCACTAAATTTCGAGTTGATGACCTTTTAGAATATTAGTTTGTGTCTTGGATGATATACATTTATCTGCTTCAAAGTCTGGTTTCATTGAACTGATAAAATTGTGTACAAAAGACTGTATATTTCAATTCAATGGAGATTATTATGCTCAAAAATTTGGTACGGCAAAGGGCAACCCTCTTTCACCTGTACTAAGTAATCTTTATATGGAATTTTTTGAAACAAAATCACTAAAGGATATCTTACCTTCTAATGCAATTTGGTTTAGGTATGTAGATGATGTTTTTTGTGTTTGGCCAACAAATGAAAATTTACAAATATTTCTCGCCTTACTTAACAATTTAGTACCTTCCATCAAATTTACTGTAGAAAATGAAAATAATGATATGTTACCATTTTTAGATTGCATGATCCATAGGCAGGAAACAAGTTTAAGTTTAGTATATACAGAAAACCTACTAATGTATGCTCATATATCCATCATTACTCATCTAAACATGACAGAGTTAAATTATCGTCATTTCAATTTATGTTCCTTAGGGCATTAAGTACTTGCAGTCCAGAGTTTATTGAGGATGAGTTTGAGAAGATATATTCCATTGGATCTAAGTTAAAGTACCCTAGATCTTTTATTGATAAATCCCTTAAGTTAGCAAAGAAATCATTTTATAGAGTTGAGCCCAAACCTCTCATTGGCACCAAGAATCTTTTAGTTCGCCCTTTTGATAATAATTTTACTTTATTTCCGTTGTTGCTTAAATCCTTTAATGTATATGTTGCCTTCAGCAACAATAGCACTATAAAGAATATCTTAATCGGGAATTGAACAGAAAATTCTCCTGGATGCATCTATAAAGTGCTATCTAGAGATTGTGACAAGTTTTATGTTGGGCAGATTGGTAAGGATCATTCCGTTAGACTTAAGCAACATAATTATAGTATAAGAACGGAACAAGAATCAAATTCCTTGTTTAATCACTTTAAAAACTGTGATAATTGTATTGACTGTAGTAATGTCATCCCAGTCATTAACTCTAACTTCATTACCAACAGAAATATCATTGAATCTTCTATCATCAAATACAGAAAGAATTATAATCTTAATATTAGTGATGATCTATACAAATTAGATAATTTTATTGTAGATAAAATTTGTAAAATGGTAAGTTTACTAACGCTCGTTGTCTGTCTTGGACAACCGCAAGTTTACCAAATGGCGTCCTAGCATAGTCTCTTCGATGTATGTCAACAGACTGTTATATTTCTCTCTTGTGTCTCCCCTGATGATGTGATTATTACACAAAAGTGCACTTGGAAACTTGTGTTTCATTTTCCCCGTGGACTCATAGGAATAATATATATATATATATATATATATATATATATATATATATATATATATTATCCCTGGGGTTAGGGGAGAAAGAATGCTTCCCACGTATTCCCTGCGTGTCGTAGAAGGCGACTAAAAGGGGAGGGAGCGGGTGGCTGGAAATCCTCCCCTCTCGTTTTTTTTTTTCTTTTTTTTTTTTTTTAAGAAGGAACAGAGAAGGGGGCCAGGTGAGGATATTCCCTCTAAGGCCCAGTCCTCTGTTCTTAACGCTACCTCGCTAATGCGGGAAATGGCGAATAGTATGAAAAAAAAAATATATATATATATATATATATATATATATATATATATATATATATATATATATATATACATATATATATATATATATATATATATATATATATATATATATATATATATATATTTATTTATTTATTCATTTATTTATCCAATTACTCTATATTTATTTTGCTTTGTCGCTGTCTCCCGCGTTAGCGAGGTAGCGCAAGGAAACAGACGAAAGAATGGCCCAACCCACCCACATACACATGTATATACATACACGTCCACACACGCACATATACATACCTATACATCTCAATGTACACATATATATACACACACAGACCTATACATATATACACATGTACATAATTCATACTGTCTGCCTTTATTTGTTCCCATCGCCACCTCGCCACACATGGAATAACAACGCCCTCCCCCCTCATGTGTGCGAGGTAGCGCTAGGAAAAGACACCAAAGGCCCCATTCGTTCACACTCAGTCTCTAGCTGTCATGTAATAATGCACCGAAACCACAGCTCCCTTTCCACATTCAGGCCCCACACAACTTTCCATGGTTATCTCAGACGCTTCACATGGCACAGTTCAATCCCTTGACACCACGTCGACCCCGGTATACCATATCGTTCCAATTCACTCTATTCCTTGCAAGCCTTTCACCCTCCTGCATGTTCAGGCCCCGATCACTCAAAATCTTTTTCACTCCATCTTTCCACCTCCAATTTAGTATCCCACTTCTCGTTCCCTCCACCTCTGACACATATATCCTCTTCGTCAATCTTTCCTCACTCATTCTTCTGAATAAAACCATTTCAAAACACCCTCTTGTGCTCTCTCAACCACACTCTTTTAATTACCATATACCTCTCTTACCCTATTATTACTTACTCGATCAAACCACCTCACACTACATATTGTCCTCAAACATCTATTTCCAGCACATCCACCCTCCTGCGCACAACTCTATCCATAGCCCACACCTCGCAACCATACAACATTGTTGGAACCACTATTCTTTCAAACATACCCATTTTTGCTTTCCGAAATAATGTTCTCGACTTCCAAACATTCTTCAAGGCTCCCAGAATTTTCGCCTCCTCCCTCACCCTATGATTCACTTCCGCTTCCATGGTTCCATCCGCCGCTAGATCCACTCCCATATATCTAAAACACTTTACTTCCTCCAGTTTTTCTCCATTCAAACTTACCTCCCAATTGACTTGACCCTCAACCCTACTGTACCTAATAACCTTGCTCTTATTCACATTTACGCTTGACTTTCTTCTTTCACACACTTTACCAAACTCAGTCACCAGCCTTTGCAGTTTCTTACATGAATCAGCCACCGGCGCTGTATCATCAGCGAACAACAACTGACTCACTTCCCAAGCTCTCTCATCCACAACAGACAGCATACTTGCCCCTCTTTCCACAACTCTTGCATTCACTTCCCTAACAACCCCATCCATAAACAAATTAAACAACCATGGAGACACCACACACCCCTGCCGCAAACCTACATTCACTGAGAACCAATCACTTTCCTCTCTTCCTACACGTACACATGCCTTACATCATCGATAAAAACTTTTCACTACTTCTAACAACTTGCCTCCCACACCATATATTCTTAAAACCTTCCACAGAGCGTCTCTATCAACTCTATCATATGCCTTTTCCAGATCCATAAATGCTACATACAAATCCATTTGTTTTTCTAAGTATTTCTCACATACATTCTTCAAAGCAAACACCTGATACACACATCCTCTAACACTTCTGAAACCACACTGCTCTTCCCCAATGTGATGCTCTGTACATGCCTTCACCCTCTCAATCAATATCCTCCCATATAATTTACCAGGAATACTCAACAGACTTATACCTCTGTAATTTAACCACTCACTCTTATCCCCTTTGCCTTTGTACAATGGCACTATGCACGCATTCCGCCAATCCTCAGGCACCTCACTATGAATCATACATACAATAAATAACCTTACCAACCAGTCAACAATACAGTCACCCCCTTTTTTAATAAATTCCACTGCAATACCATCCAAACCTGCTGCCTTGCCGGCTTTCATCTTCCTTAAAGCTTTTACTACCTCTTCTCTATTTACCAAATCATTTTCCCTAACCCTCTCACTTTGCACAACACCTCGACCAAAACACCCTATATCTGCCACTCTATCATCAAACACATTCAACAAACCTTCAAAATACTCACTCCATCTCCTTCTCACATCACCACTACTTGTTATCACCTCCCCATTAGCCCCCTTCACTGAAGTTCCCATTTGCTCCCTTGTCTTACGCACTTTATTTACGTCCTTCCAAAACATCTTTTTATTCTCCCTGAAATTCAATGATACTCTCTCACCCCAACTCTCATTTGTCCTCTTTTTCACCTCTTGCACCTTTCTCTTGAACTCCTGCCTCTTTCTTTTATACATCTCCCACTCATTTGCATTTTTTCCCTGCAAAAATCGTCCAAATGCCTCTCTCTTCTCTTTCACTAATAATCTTATTTCTTCATCCCACCACTCACTACCTTTTCTAATCAACACACTTCCCACGCTTCTCATGCCACAATCTTTAGCGCAAGCCATCACTGCTTCGCTAAATACATCCCATTCCTCCCCCACTCCCCTTACCTCCTTTGTTCTCACCTTTTTCCATTCTGTACTCAGTCTCTTCTGGCACTTCCTGACACAAGTCTCCTTCCCAAGCTCACTTACTCGCACCACCCTCTTCACCCCAACATTCTCTCTTCTTTTCTGAAAACCCCCACAAATCTTCACCTTCGCCTCTAGAAGATAATGATCAGACACCCCTCCAGTTGCACCTCTCAACACATTAACATACAAAAGTCTCTCTTTCGTGCGTCTATCAATTAACACCTAATCCAATAACGCTCTCTGGCCATCTCTCCTACTTACATAAGTATACTTATGTATATCTCGCTTTTTAAACCAGGTATTCCCAATCACCAGTCCTTTTTCAGCACATAAATCTACAAACTCTTCACCATTTCCATTTACAACACTGAACACTCCATGTATACCAATTATTCCCTCAACTGCCACATTACTCATCTTTGCATTCAAATCACCCATCACTATAACCCGGTCTTGTGCATCAAAACCACTAACACACTCATTCAGCTGCTCCCAAAACACTTGCCTCTCATGATTTTTCTTCTCATGCCCAGGTGCATATGCACCAATAATCACCCATCTCTCTCCATCAACTTTCAGTTTTACCCATATCAATCTAGAGTTTACTTTCTTACACTCTATCACATACTCCCACAACTCCTGATTCAGGAGTAGTGCTACTCTTTCCCTTGCTCTTGTCCTCTCACTAACCCTTGACTTTACTCCCAAGACATTCCCAAACCACTCTTCCCCTTTACCCTTGAGCTTCGTTTCACTCAGAGCCAAAACCTCCAGGTTTCTTTCCTCAAACATACTAACTATCTCTCCCTTTTTCTCATCTTGGTTACATCCACACACATTTAGACACCCCAATCTGAGCCTTCGAGGAGGATGAGCACTCCTGGCGTGACTCCTTCTTCTGTTGTCCCTTTTAGAAAGTTAAAATACAAGGAGGGGAGGGTTTCTGGCCCCCCGCTCCCGTCCCCTTTAGTCGCCTTCTACGAGACGTGAGGAATGCATGGGAAGTATTCTTTCTCCCCTATCCCCAGGGATAGGGGAGAAAGAATACTTCTCACGCATTCCTCACGTATATATATATATATATATATCGAGGACGTAAGGCATGTGTACGTGTAGGAAGAGAGGAAAGTGATTGGTTCTCAGTGAATGTAGGTTTGCGGCAGGGGTGTGTGATGTCTCCATGGTTGTTTAATTTGTTTATGGATGGGGTTGTTAGGGAGGTAAATGCAAGAGTCCTGGAAAGAGGGGCAAGTATGAAGTCTGTTGGGGATGAGAGAGCTTGGGAAGTGTCAGTTGTTGTTCGCTGATGATACAGCGCTGGTGGCTGATTCATGTGAGAAACTGCAGAAGCTGGTGACTGAGTTTGGTAAAGTGTGTGGAAGAAGAAAGTTAAGAGTAAATGTGAATAAGAGCAAGGTTATTAGGTACAGTAGGGTTGAGGGTCAAGTCAATTGGGAGGTGAGTTTGAATGGAGAAAAACTGGAGGAAGTGAAGTGTTTTAGATATCTGGGAGTGGATCTGTCAGCGGATGGAACCATGGAAGCGGAAGTGGATCATAGGGTGGGGGAGGGGGCGAAAATTTTGGGAGCCTTGAAAAATGTGTGGAAGTCGAGAACATTATCTCGGAAAGCAAAAATGGGTATGTTTGAAGGAATAGTGGTTCCAACAATGTTGTATGGTTGCGAGGCGTGGGCTATGGATAGAGTTGTGCGCAGGAGGATGGATGTGCTGGAAATGAGATGTTTGAGGACATTGTGTGGTGTGAGGTGGTTTGATCGAGTAAGTAACGTAAGGGTAAGAGAGATGTGTGGAAATAAAAAGAGCGTGGTTGAGAGAGCAGAAGAGGGTATTTTGAAATGGTTTGGGCACATGGAGAGAATGAGTGAGGAAAGATTGACCAAGAGGATATATGTGTCGGAGGTGGAGGGAACGAGGAGAAGAGGGAGACCAAATTGGAGGTGGAAAGATGGAGTGAAAAAGATTTTGTGTGATCGGGGCCTGAACATGCAGGAGGGTGAAAGGAGGGCAAGGAATAGAGTGAATTGGAGCGATGTGGTATACAGGGGTTGACGTGCTGTCAGTGGATTGAATCAAGGCATGTGAAGCGTCTGGGGTAAACCATGGAAAGCTGTGTAGGTATGTATATTTGCGTGTGTGGACGTGTGTATGTACATGTGTATGGGGGGGGGGGGGTTGGGCCATTTCTTTCGTCTGTTTCCTTGCGCTACCTCGCAAACGCGGGAGACAGCGACAAAGTATAAAAAAAAAAAAAAAAAAAAAAATATATATATATATATATATATATATATATATATATATATATATATATATATGTATATATATATATATATATATATATATATATACATATATATATATATACATATATATATATATATATATATATATATATATATATATATATATATATATATATATATATATATATATATATATATATATATATATCCCTGGGGATAGGGGATAAAGAATACTTCCCACGCATTCCCTGCGTGTCGTAGAAGGCGAATAAAAGGGGAGGGAGCGGGTGGCTTGAAATCCTCCCCTCTCGTTTTTTTTTTTTTTAATTTTCCAAAGAAGGAACAGAGAAGGGGGCCAGGTGAGAATATTCCCTCAAAGGCCCAGTCCTCTGTTCCTAACGCTACCTTGCTAATGCGGGAAATGGCGAATAATATGAAAGAAAGATATATATATATATATATATATATATATATATATATATATATATATATATATATATATATATATATATATATATACATATATATATATATATATATATATATATATATATATATATATATATATATATATATATATATATATATATATGTTCCTTGTAATACGTTAGTACAATATCTATATATTTCGCACAATACGTGAGTTGTATTGGAAATTATGACTCATATTTAGGGCACTGCGCAACCAAAAGTATTTGTGGAGTCAAGGACATCTGTCTGGGGTGTGGGTTCATAATGAGACCGAAGCCTCAAATGTTTGACTGATTCATATCAAGTGAAATACTATATTTATCAACGCCTTCGTCTACATGCTTTACTAACGTGTATATCACTGAAATACGATGTTGTTGTTGATAGTCTTCATCATTTTGTTACGCTCTCAGTAAATACAATGTACCTTCCTTGAAGTCTGACAGCGCTCCGTCGAGGACATACTCACTCATTATCTGTTACTTCCTTCAACTGATAAAAAATTATTGTTGTTAATAAAGTGATGTTTGCTGTATTACAAACAGTTTGTGGCCCTGATGCCGAAAACATTCCTCTTAAGACCTCTATCCTCTCGCCCAACAATCTCTTCAAAGATCTAACCTCACACCAGCACTCACCTCCCAGCTAGCTTCACACCAGCACTCACCTCCCAGCTAGCCTCACACCAGCACTCACCTCCCAGCTAGCCTCACACCAGCACTTACCTCCCAGCTAGCCTCACACCAGCACTCACCTCCCAGCTAGCCTCACACCAGCACTCACCTCCCAGCTAGCTTCACACCAGCACTCACCTCCCAGCTAGCCTCACACCAGCACTTACCTCCCAGCTAGCCTCACACCAGCACTCACCTCCCAGCTAGCCTCACACCAGCACTCACCTCCATGCTAGCCTCACACCAGCACTTACCTCCCAGCTAGCCTCACACCAGCACTCACCTCCCAGCTAGCCTCACACCAGCACTCACCTCCAGCTAGCCTCACACCAGCACTCACCTCCCAGCTAGCCTCACACCAGCACTCACCTCCCAGCTAGCTTCACACCAGCACTCACCTCCCAGCTAGCCTCACACCAGCACTCACCTCCCAGCTAGCCTCACACCAGCACTTACCTCCCAGCTAGCCTCACACCAGCACTCACCTCCCAGCTAGCCTCACACCAGCACTCACCTCCCAGCTAGCTTCACACCAGCACTCACCTCCCAGCTAGCCTCACACCAGCACTTACCTCCCAGCTAGCCTCACACCAGCACTCACCTCCCAGCTAGCCTCACACCAGCACTCACCTCCCAGCTAGCCTCACACCAGCACTTACCTCCCAGCTAGCCTCACACCAGCACTCACCTCCCAGCTAGCCTCACACCAGCACTCACCTCCCAGCTAGCCTCACACCAGCACTCACCTCCCAGCTAGCCTCACACCAGCACTCACCTCCCAGCTAGCCTCACACCAGCACTCACCTCCCGGCTAGCCTCACACCAACCCTCACCTCCCAGCTAGCCTCACACCAGCACTCACCTCCCAGCTAGCTTCACACCAGCACTCACCTTCCAGCTAGCCTCACACCAACACTCACCTCCCAGCTAGCCTCACACCAACACTCACCTCCCAGTTAGCCTCACACCAGCACACACCTCCCAGCTAGCTTCACACCAGCACTCACCTTCCAGCTAGCCTCACACCAACCCTCACCTCCCAGCTAGCCTCACACCAACACTCACCTCCCACCGAGGCTCACACCAGCACTCACCTCCCAGCTAGCCTCACACCAGCACTCACCTCCCAGCTAGCCTCACACCAACACTCACCTCCCACCGAGGTTCACACCAACACTCACCTCCCAGCTAGCCTCACACCAACACTCACCTCAAAGCTAGCCTCACACCAGCACTCACCTCCCAGCTAGCCTCACACCAGCACTCACCTCCCAGCTAGCCTCACACCAACACTCACCTCCCAGCTAGCCTCACACCAACACTCACCTCAAAGCTAGCCTCACACCAGCACTCACCTCCCAGCTAGCCTCACACCAGCACTCACCTCCCAGCTAGCCTCACACCAACACTCACCTCCCAGCTAGCCTCACACCAGCACTCACCTCCCACCTAGCTTCACACCAACACTCACCTCCTAGCTAGCCTCACACCAACACTCACCTCCCAGCTAGCCTCACACCAGCACTCACCTCCCAGCTAGCCTCACACCAGCACTCACCTCCCAGCTAGCCGCACACCAACACTCACCTCCCAGCTAGCCTCACACCAGCACTCACCTCCCAGCTAGCCTCACACCAGCACTCACCTCCCAGCTAGCCTCACACCAGCACTCACCTCCCAGCTAGCCTCACACCAGCACTCACCTCCCAGCTAGCCTCACACCAGCACTCACCTCCAGCTAGCCTCACACCAGCACTCACCTCCCAGCTAGCCTCACACCAGCACTCACCTCCCAGCTAGCCTCACACCAGCACTCACCTCCCAGCTAGCCTCACACCAGCACTCACCTCCCAGCTAGCCTCACACCAGCACTCACCTCCCAGCTAGCCTCACACCAGCACTCACCTCCCAGCTAGCCGCACACCAGCACTCACCTCCCAGCTAGCCTCACACCAGCACTCACCTCCCAGCTAGCCTCACACCAGCACTCACCTCCCAGCTAGCCTCACACCAGCACTCACCTCCCAGCTAGCCTCACACCAGCACTCACCTCCCAGCTAGCCTCACACCAGCACTCACCTCCCAGCTAGCCTCACACCAACACTCACCTCCTAGCTAGCCTCACACCAACACTCACCTCCCAGCTAGCCTCACACCAACCCTCAACTCCCAGCTAGCCTCACACCAACACTCACCTCCTAGCTAGCCTCTAGCCAACACTCTTCTCTCAGCTAGCCTCACACTAACACTCACCCCTAGCTAGCCTCACATCAACACTCACCCACCAGCTAGCCTCACACCAACACTCAGCTCCCAGCTAACCTCACACCAGCACACGCCTCCCAGCTAGCCTCACATCAGCACACGCCTCCCACATTGTCTTCCCTAGTCTAGTCCATCCATCTATGTTAACAATATAGACGATACCTCACCTCATGTAATGTATTGAAAATGTTATGTTTGATAAAGCGGCGATCTGTCGCCCCATAGTTGACATCCATGATATTTTCCTGAACCCTTCTGGGTGGCGAGTGCATTATCAAGTTAGTGTACATGGCGGTGGCTCTCATAGGTTAGAGTTGCTTGATCCTCGCGTGTGTTACAAGGTAGACACTATAATAATCAACTCCAAAGAGCTGATGGACATGTTATTCTTTTATGCTGGACAATTTCAATACATTTACACACTGAAGATTTACGCTTTCGCTGTGTGGGATCTCCCTTACGTTAAGTATAATCGTGTAGTGACGTAGTAAAACAGGCTGTTGTTAGCTAAAGTAAAATGATAAAGTCACGTGCAGTGCCACTCTTAATACTCTCTTCCCTCATTTGTCTTCTCTCTTACTACAACCTTTACAACTTTAAGAGCAAGGTATATAAACATATCAGGAGATCAAATCAACTTTCCCTTTCATTTCTTGTATTTTCGCGTTTTGTTCTTAATTCTCTTTCTTTTTTTCACCGATAACGGCTTCAGATTTGGGCAGGATCGTTATTGTAAAAAAAGAAAAGTGACGTATTCTTGGGAAAGTTCATGAGATTATAGTAATGCATTTTGCACACATTTTTTACTTTCAAGCACAAAAAGAATATGTCAAGCATTAAGCTGACTAAGATTGACACACACGGTTATAGTGTGCTCTGTATTACCTTGGGCAATTTCACTCGTATGAAATACCATAAAAAAGTTTAAAATCGTAGCTCCAACTAGATAAGGTATTCTTAGGGTTTTGATGAAGACTGCAAACCGTTTGATATATCAACATGCTTAACGGCAGACGATTTTACTGATGTCCGAGAACTATCCGCCTTCAGTAAGGGTTATCCATGGAATGAAGGAGATGAGGTTATCAGCAGACGAGTATTTCCAATTATATGATATCTAACTTGACGACTTCTCTGTCCTGCTTTATTTCTCGTGAATGTTTTGTTTTCATCCAGTCTTTGGCTCTAAGTAATAATCAACACTATCGCGTTGCTCATGTTTGATTATGTTGCTTATGTTGATGGAAATGACATCCAAATGTGTGCAACATTATCATGCTTCTCTCACCAGAGATCACAACTTTACACACCGTAACAGGCATTTTGAAGCTAACAACTGTTCTCCACTCAACGAGCAGACTGAATGGTTCAGCAGTCGTCACCTGAGGGCAGCATAGGAGCAGTTGAAGCGTAAAATAGATCTATACGATGAATAACTAGGAATGATAACCTTCCCGAACTGGTTTCATTTATAATATGTAATTGATATAAATGTTTAACAGTCGTTTGTATGAAATGATACGGATAACACGTAAGCAAAAAATATGATAATATTCCACAAACTTAAGCTACAGAGCGACCAGCCTTCTCCACTAAAATTGTGTTTGTGTTCTGACTTGTCTATATCATCACAATATTGGTTTCAGATAGCTTATGGTGCAATTTAACTCAGAATATCGAGCCTTACGACCTTCTTCAACCCATTATAGGTAGGTACAGTTCACTGTTGGCTCACCTTTGCATTTATCAATATGGTAGACACCATAGAAGGGAACTTTATTCGTATGTATATTTGTGTTGTTCTTAATATGAAAAGCTGGTGTCAATTAAAAATGGTAAAGCATGTTTATCACAAGTCATAGCTACCCACACTTATAGACACAAACATACTCAAACATGCACGCACACTCTGCCATGCTCTCAAGCTCACATTTCAGACCCATACTCAGTGGCCAGTCCAGCCTCCGCCCATCTCAATTACTTCCCGCAGTCTTACGGGAACAGAAGCCACGTGCCTGAACACCAGTTCAGGCCTCCTCCTCAGGATATCCCACTCCCTCTTGGCGTGCAGTACCAGCTGATCCGATGTTCGTTCCCGTGCTGGCTAGTACACATTAACAATATGTACTCATGTGTTCTCTATAGGATTGAGATCGCTTGCTTTGCTTGGCCATTTGAGGAGTTCAGCAATCCTCTGATCTTGGAACCAGCGTCTGACGATCCTGGCCGTGCGCATGGGGCAGTTGTCCCGTATAAAGATGATCCTTTCCTGGCAGGGTAGCGTGCAGGTCCACACCGAG
Organism: Panulirus ornatus; assembly: GCF_036320965.1. Lineage (NCBI taxonomy): Eukaryota > Metazoa > Arthropoda > Malacostraca > Decapoda > Palinuridae > Panulirus > Panulirus ornatus. Next base: position 25,503,586 of record NC_092248.1, on the reverse strand, counting down.
CGGAGGATGAGTTCTTCAAGTATTTCTGTAAATTAGTCTGCAGTTAAACGTCCCTCGATGTCAACCAGTTCACCTACCCCGAGCAGGTAGATCCAGCCCAACATATTGGCAGTGACGTGACCGCTCCTGGCCACCTCAGATGTTGCAGCGCGCATAACTAGCTCATGAAAATATACTGATAATTCTGTTATTCAGTATACATCTATGATACATGATAATGAAAAACTAATAAACCGATGAACAATAAGTAGGAGAGACTTATTACTGGGATTTACCTCATGTTATGATATTAACTTGTCTTGCAGCCAACGCAGATATAGCAAAGGGTAGGAACGCGATTGAAAAGATAAGCAGAGTAATATCTTCACAAAGCAAACTGATATTCGTAGTAACCATAGGCAACGTAATCAATTATATATCCTTGTAGATTTAGGCAAAGGAATAGATAGATAATTGTGAAACCCTGCAGCATTTTGTAGTCTCTGCAATAAGTATCCTACTAATATAATCTTATCTTTCATTATTTCTGCGCCAGCAATGAACTTCCCCAAGTGATGAAGAGAAAGACTTTTCATCGCACCCAATGAAACGCGCCCAGAAGTCCAATCCCACGTCTGCGTACTGCTGGGCAAAGCGAATCTGATATTCTCTGAGTCTCTCACTGAGATTTTCTTTGATCCCAGACGTCCAATGGCGTATGCCAGATTCGTGTTGCCTCTTCCTCACTTCCTTAGAGTAACGTCAAGTCTTAACTGTTCCCTAATGGTGACAGCATCCGTGAAAGGGATTTGCTGCAGCTGCTCCACGTATACCTTCATCCTATATACTTATGATTTATCTATTTATTTATTTTGCTTTGTCGTTGTCTCCCGCGTTTGCGAGGTAGCGCAAGGAAACAGACGAAAGAAATGGCCCAACCCACCCCCATACACAATGTATATACATACACGTCCACACACGCAAATATACATACCTATACAACTCAATGTACACATATATATACACACACAGACACATACATATATACCCATGCACACAATTCACACTGTCTGCCTTTATTCATTCCCATCGCCACCTCGCCACACATGGAATACCATCCCCCTCCCCCCTCATGTGTGCGAGGTAGCACTAGGAAAAGACGACAAAGGCCACATTCGTTCACACTCAGTCTCTAGCTGTCATGCAATAATGCCCGAAACCACAGCTCCCTTTCCACATCCAGGCCCCACACAACTTTCCATGGTTTACCCCAGACGCTTCACATGCCCTGATTCAATCCACTGACAGCACGTCAACCCCGGTATACCACATCGATCCAATTCACTCTATTCCTTGCCCTCCTTTCACCCTCCTGCATGTTCAGGCCCCGATCACACAAAATCTTTTTCACTCCATCTTTCCACCTCCAATTTGGTCTCCCACTTCTCCTCGTTCCCTTCACCTCCGACACATATATCCTCTTGGTCAATCTTTCCTCACTCATTCTCTCCATGTGCTCAAACCATTTCAAAACACCCTCTTCTGCTCTCTCAACCACGCTCTTTATATCTATAGCTATATATATATATATATATATATATATATATATATATATATATATATACGAATAAAGTGCATATGAACGCGCACCTTCATAGAACATACAAACCTCCAACAGCCAGGATCGAACCCGGGACCCCTGTGCAAGAGGCAGGCATGCTAACCACTAGGCTATGGGACTGTATAATAGGAGACAACTATTCGAAATACTAAGTACTCGAATACCCTTCGTCTCACAAATGGTGAGCAACGGGGTCTATACCGGTTGTTTCCGAACAGACGCACATAGCCAGCTGATAGCGTTTTACCGAACCTAACTGTACAACGCGGAGGTATATGAATACGAATAAAGTGCTTATGAACGCGCACCTTCATAGAACATAGTTGTATAATAGTTGTTTCCTATTTTTTCTAAGTATTTCTCACATACATTCTTCAAAGCAAACACCTGATCCACACATCCTCTACCACTTCTGAAACCACACTGCTCTTCCCCAATCTGATGCTCTGTACATGCCTTCACCCTCTCAATCAATACCCTCCCATATAATTTACCAGGAATACTCAACAAACTTATACCTCTGTAATTTGAGCACTCACTCTTATCCCCTTTGCCTTTGTACAGTGGCACTATGCACGCATTCCGACAATCCTCAGGCACCTCACCATGAATCATACATACATTAAATAACCTTACCAACCAGTGAACAATACAGTCACCCCCTTTTTAGATAAATTCCAGTGCAATACCATCCAAACCTGCTGCCTTGCCGGCTTTCATCTTCCGCAAGGCTTTTACTACCTCTTCTCTGTTTACCAAATCATTTTCCCTAACTCTCTCACTTTGCACACCACCTCGACCAAAACGCCCTATATGTGCCAATCTATCATCAAACACATTCAACAAACCTTCAAAATACTCACTCCACCTCTTTCTCACATCACGACTACTTGTTATCACCTCCCCATTAGCCCTCTTCAATGAAGTACACATTTGTTCCCTTGTCTTACGCACTTTATTTACCTCCTTCCAAAACATCTTTCTATTCTCCATAGAATTTAAGGATACTCTTTCACCCAACTCTTATTTGCCCTCTTTTTCACCTCTTGCACCTATATACATACACGTCCACACACGCAAATATACATACCTATACATCTCAATGTACACATATATATACACACACAGACACATACATATATAAACCCATGCACACAATTCACACAGTCTGCCTTTATTCATTCCCATCGCCACCTCGCCACACATGGAATACCATCCCCCTCCCCGCTCATGTGTGCGAGGTAGCGCTAGGAAAAGACAACAAAGGCCCCATTCGTTCACACTCAGTCTCTAGCTGTCATGCAATAATGCCCGAAACCACGGCTCCCTTTCCACATCCAGGCCCCACACAACTTTCCATGGTTTACCTCAGACGCTTCACATGCCCTGATTCAATCCACTGACAGCAAGTCAACCCCGGTATACCACATCGATCCAATTCACTCTATTCCTTGCCCGCCTTTCACCCTCTTGCATGTTCAGGCCCCGATCACTCAAAATCTTTTTCACTCCATCTTTCAACCTCCAATTTGGTCTCCCACTTCTCCTCGTTCCCTCCACCTCCGACACATATATCCTCTTGGTCAATCTTTCCTCACTCATTCTCTCCATGTGCCCAAACCATTTCAAAACACCCTCTTCTGCTCTCTCAACCACGCTCTTTTTATTTCCACACATCTCTCTTACCCTTACATTACTTACTCGATCAAACCACCACACACCACACATTGTCCTCAAACATCTCATTTCTAGCAAATCCACCCTCCTGCGAACAACTCTATCCACAGCCCACGCCTCGCAACCATACAACATTGTTGGAACCACTATTTCTTCAAACATACCCATTTTTGCTTTCGGAGATAATGTTCTCGACTTCCACACAATCTTCAAGACTCCCAGGATTTTCGCCCCCTCCCCCACCCTATGATCCATTTCCGCTTCCATGGTTCCATCCACTGCCAGATCCACTCCCAGATATCTAAAACACTTTACTTCCTCCAGTTTTTCTCCATTCAAACTTACCTCCCAATTGACTTGACCCTCAATTCTACTGTACCTAATAACCTTGCTCTTATTCACATTTACTCTTAACTTTCTTCTTTCACACACTTTACCAAACTCAGTCACCAGCTTCTGCAGTTTCTCACATGAATCAGCCACCAGCGCTGTATCATCAGCGAACAACTGACTCACTTCCCAAGCTCTCCCATCCACAACAGACTTCATACTTGCCCCTCTTTCCAAAATTCTCGGGTTCACCGCCCTAACAACCCCATCCATAAACAAATCAAACAACCATGGAGACATCACACACCCCTGCCGCAAACCTACATTCACTGAGAACCAGTCACTTTCCTCTCTTCCTACACGTATACATGCCCTACATCCTCGATAAAAACTTTTCACTGCTTCTAACAACTTGCCTCCCACACCATCTATTCTTAATACCTTCCACAGAGCATCTCTATCAACTCTATCATATGCCTTCTCCATATATATATATATATATATATATATATATATATATATATATATATATTCTTTTTTTTTTTTTTTTGCTTTGTCGCTGTCTCCCGCGTTTGCGAGGTAGCGCAAGGAAACAGACGAAAGAAATGGCCCAACCCATCCCCATACACATGTATATACATACGTCCACACACGCAAAATATACATACCTACACAGCTTTCCATGGTTTACCCCAGACGCTTCACATGCCCCGATTTAATCCACTGACAGCACGTCAACCCCGGTATACCACATCGATCCAATTCACTCTATTCCTTGCCCTCCTTTCACCCTCCTGCATGTTCAGGCCTCGATCACACAAAATCTTTTTCACTCCATCTTTCCACCTCCAATTTGGTCTCCCTCTTCTCCTCGTTCCCTCCACCTCCGACACATATATCCTCTTGGACAATCTTTCCTCAATCATTCTCTCCATGTGCCCAAACCATTTCAAAACACCCTCTTCTGCTCTCTCAACCACGCTCTTTTTATTTCCACACATCTCTCTTACCCTTACGTTACTTACTCGATCAAACCACCTCACACCACACATTGTCCTCAAACATCTCATTTCCAGCACATCCATCCTCCTGCGCACAACTCTATCCATAGCCCACGCCTCGCAACCATACAACATTGTTGGAACCACTATTCCTTCAAACATACTCATTTTTGCTTTCCGAGATAATGTTCTCGACTTCCACACATTCTTCAAGGCTCCCAGAATTTTCGCCCCCTCCCCCACCCTATGATCTACTTCCGCTTCCATGATTCCATCCGCTGCCAGATCCACTCCCAGATATCTAAAACACTTCACTTCCTCCAGTTTTTCTCCATTCAAACTCACCTCCCAATTGACTTGACCCTCAACCCTACTGTACCTAATAACCTTGCTCTTATTCACATTTACTCTTAACTTTCTTCTTTCACACACTTTACCAAACTCAGTCACCAGCTTCTATATATATATATATATATATATATATATATATATATATATATATATATATATATATATATATATATATATATATATATATATATATATATATATATATATATATATATATATATATAGATATATATATATATTTTTTTTTTTTTTTTTTCATACTATTCACCATTTCCCGCAATAGCGAAGTAGCGTTAAGAACAGAGAACTGGGCCTTTGAGGGAATATCCTTACCTGGCCCCCTTCTCTGTTCCTTCTTTTGGAAAATTAAAAAAAAACGAGAGGGGAGGATTTCCAGCCCCCCGCTCCCTTCCCTTTTAGTCGCCTTCTACGACACGCAGGGAATACGTGGGAAGTATTCTTTCTCCCCTATCCCCAGGGATAATATATATACATACACAGATATATACATATATACACATGTACATAATTCATGTTTGCTGCCTTTATTCATTCCCGTTGCCACCCCGCCACACATGGAATGACACCCCCCTCCCCCTGCAAGCGCATGAGGTAGTACTAGGAAAAGAAAACAAAGGCCACATTCGTTCACACTCAGTCTCTAGCTGTCATATATAATGCACCGAAACCACATTTCCCTTTCCACATCCAGGCCCCACACAACTTTCCATGGTTTACCCAAGACGCTTCACATGCCCTGGTTCAATCCATTGACAGCATGTTGACCATGGTATACCACATCGTTCCAATTCACTCTATTCCTTGCACGCCTTTCACCCTCCTGCATGTTCAGGCCCCAAACACTCAAAATCTTTTTTCACTCCATCCTTCCACCTCCAATTTGGTCTCCCGCTTCTTCTTCTTCCCCTCACCTCTGACATATATATCCTCTAGGTCAATCTTTCCTCACTCATTCTCTCTATGTCTCCAAATCATTTCAACACACCCTCTTCTGCTCTTTCAATATATATATTCTATATCTATATCTATATATATATATATATATATATATATTTATATATATATATATATATATATATATATATATATATATATATATATATATATATATATATATATATATATATATATATATATATATATATATATATATATATATATATGTATATATATATATATATATATATATATATATATATATATATATATATATATATATATATATATATATATATATATATATATATATATATATATATATATATATATATATATATATATATCCATATATATATATATATATATATATATATATATATATATATATATATATATATATATATATATATATATATATATATATATATATATATATATATCGTCCTCGAAGGCTCAGATTGGGTGTCTAAATGTGTGTGGATGCAACCAAGACGAGATTAAAGGAGAGATAGGTAGTATGTTTGAGGAAAGGAACCTGGATGTTTTGGCTCTGAGTGAAACGAAGCTAAAGGGTGAAGGGGAAGAGTGGTTTGGGAATGTCTTGGGAGTAAAGTCAGGGGTTAGTGAGAGGACAAGAGCAAGGAATGAGTAGCGCTACTCCTGAATCAGGAGTTGTGGAAGTATGTGATAGAGTGTAAGAAAGTAAATTCTAGATTGATATGGGTAAAACTGAAAGTGGATGGAGAGAGATGGGTGATTATTGGTGCATATGCCCCTGGGCATGAGAAGAAAGATCATGAGAGGCAAGTGAGTCGGGAGCAGCTGAATGAGTGTGTTAGTGGTTTTGATGCACAAGACCGGGTTATAGTGATGGGTGATTTGAATGGAAAGGTGAGTAATGTGGCAGTTGAGGGAATAATTGGTATACATGGAGTGTTCAGTGTTGTAAATGGAAATGGTGAAGAGCCTGTAGATTTATGTGCTGAAAGAGGACTGGTGATTGGGAATACCTGGTTTAAAAAGCGAGATATACAAAAGTATATGTATGTAAGTAGGAGAGATGGCCAGAAAGCGTTATTGGATTACGTGTTAATTGATACACGCACGAAAGAGAGACTTTTGGATGTTAATGTGCTGAGAGGTGCAACTGGAGGGATGTCTGATCATTATCTTGTGGAGACGAAGGTGAAGTTTTGTGGGGGTTTTCAGAAAAGAAGAGAGAATGTTGGCGTGAAGAGAGTGGTGAGAGTGAGTGAGCTTGGGAAGGAGACTTGTGTTAGGATGCACCAGGGGAGACTGAGTACGGAATGGAGAAAGGTGAGAGCAAGGGAGGTAAGGGGAGTGGGGGAGGAATGGGATGTATTTAGGGAGGCAGTGATGGCTTGCGCAAAAGATTGTGGCATGAGAAGCGTGGGAGGTGGGTTGATTAGAAAAGGTAGTGAGTGGTGGGATGAAGAAGTAAGATTGTTAGTGAGAGAGAAGAGAGAGGCATTTGAGCGATTTTTGCAGGGAAAAGGTGCAAATGAGTGGGAGATGTATAAAAGAAAGAGACAGGAGGTCAAGAGAAAGGTGCAAGAGGTGAAAAAGAGGACAAATGAGAGTTGGGGTGAGAGAGTATCATTAAATTTCAGGGAGAATAAAAAGATGTTTTGGAAGGAGGTAAATAAAGTGCGTAAGACAAGGGAGCAAATGGGAACTTCAGTGAAGGGGGCTAATGGGGAGGTGATAACAAGTAGTGGTGATGTGAGAAGGAGATGGAGTGAGTATTTTGAATTTCCTGGGAAATTATATGGGAGGGTATTGATTGTGAGGGTGTAGGCATATGCAGAGGATCAGATTGGGGAATAGCAGCGTAGTTTCAGAGGTGGTGGAGGATTTGTGGATCGGGTGTTTGCTTTGGGGAATGTATGTGAGACATACTTGGAGGGGCAAGTGGATTTGTATGTGGCATTTGTGGATTTGGAGTGGGCGTGTGGTGGAGTTGATGGAGGTGGTCTGTGGAAGGTATTGGGAGTATGTGTGGGAAGCGAGTTGTTGGAAGCAGTGTAAAGATTTTATCGAGGATGTGGGGCATGTGTACTTGTAGGAAGAGAGGAAGGTGATTGGTTCTCAGTGAATGCATGTCTGCGGCAGGGGTGTGTGATGTCTCCGTGGTTGTTTAATTTGTTTATGGTTGGGGTTGTTAGGGAGGTGAATGCAGGAGTTTTGGAAAGAGGGGCGGGTGTGCAGTCTGTTGTGGATGAGAGAGCTTGGGAAGTGAGTCAGTTGTTGTTCGCTGATGATATAACGCTGGTGGCTGATTCATGTGAGAAGCTGCAGAAGCTGGTGACTGGGTTTGGTAAAGTGTGTGAAAGAAGAAAGTTGAGAGTAAATGTGAATAAGAGCAAGGTTATTAGGTGCAGTAGGGTTGGGGGTCAAGTCAATTGGAAGGTAAATTTGAATGGAGAAAAACTGGAGGAAGTAAAGTGTTTTGGATATCTGAGCGGGGATGTGGCAGCGGATGGAACCATGGAAGCGTAAGTGAATCATAGGGTGGGGGAGGGGGCGAAAATTCTGGGAGCCTTGAAGAATGTTTGGAAGTCGAGAACATTATCTCGGAAAGCAAAAATGGGTATGTTTGAAGGAATGGTGGTTCCAACAATGTTGTATGGCTGCGAGGCGTGGGCTATGGATAGAGTTGTGCGCAGGAGGATGGATGTGCTGGAAGTGAGATGTTTGAGGACAATGTGTGGTGTGAGGTGGTTTGATCGAGCAAGTAACGTAAGGGTGCGAGGGATGTGTGGAAGTAAAACGAGTGTGGTTGAGAGAGCAGAAGACAGTGTTTTGAGGTGGTTTGGTCACATGGAGGGAGTGTGTGAGGAAAGGTTAACTTTCTTCTTTCACACACTTTACCAAACTCAGTCACCAGCTTCTGCAGTTTCTCAAATGAATTAGCCACCAGCGCTGTATCATCAGCGAACAACAACTGACTCACTTCCCAAGCTCTCTCATCCACAACAGACTTCATACTTGCCCCTCCTTCCAAGACTCTTGCATTCACCTTCCTAACAACCCCATCCATAAACAAATTAAACATCCATGGAGACATCACACACACATATATATATATATATATATATATATATATATATATATATATATATATATATATATATATATATATATATATATATATATATATATATATATATATATATATATATGTCTTTCTTTCTTTCATACTATTCGCCATTTCCCGCATTACCGAGGTAGCGTTAATAACAGAGGATTGGGCCTTAGAGGGAATCTCCTCACCTGGCCCCCTTCTCTGTTCTTTCTTTTGGAAAATTAAAAAAAAAAATGAGAGGGGAGGATTTCCAGCCACCCGCTCCCTCCCCTTTTAGTCGACTTCTACGACACGCAGGGAATACGTGGGAAGTATTCTTTCTCCCCTATCCCCAGGGATAATATATATATATATATATATATATATATATATATATATATATATATATATATATATATATATATATATATATATATATATATGTATATATACACGCCAAAAACGCTAACCGCTATCCCACGGACATTGGAGGGGTTTCTAAGAATCTAAGCTGAAATGAAGGCCTTTTTTAGGTGTGTGAGCACTTCCCTTGTGTGGTGAAGTGTTGTATGCTTTTTTATTTTTGTATGGTGTAAGGTGCTGAGATGTGATTTCATGGACGTCATCATATGAGAGGACCTTTGCTCTGTGGTTTATAGATTTTTATGGAAAGTTATTTTGGACGAGACAGAAGTGGGTTGGAGAAGCAACCCGTCTGTAGCGAACTTCATTGTAGAGTTTATGGGTAATAGGGATGAATTCTAATTGACTTAGGCTTGACGGCCAGCTATGACCTTGACATACAAGTGAAAAAAACATCAAATTAAAGTTTCTCCTTCTTAGGAACACAGAGAACTACGCCATTGCTTCATGTGCTCGATATCAATATTTCTTCTAGTTCATAGACATTACATTCCTCTTTCCGAAGCCGATATATCTTTTTTGTTGCCACATCACAGCATATGATCCTGTTTAGTGTTATACCAGAGACTGATATCCAACACTGATACGTGATATTTGTTTGTTATTTGTTTGTTATGGAAGAATCATCTGTAGCGACATTGGCATCTTGTCTCCAGAATCTGATTCTGTTTTCAAGGATGCTTGTCACATAATTATGCTGGTATGGAGGTAAATCAAGGGACGAATACCTTGTTTATGAAAGAGTTGTGGGGAGGAGAGTCTTGCCAGAAGGAGCTAGGAATGGGATGGGCTATTCAATATGTATTTACATCTTCAATGAGATATGGTGTATTGCAACGCACCGCTAAGAGGTATGAAGTTGTCTCTGTAGTTTTGTCATCTGCAAATCAGAATGAGACTCATAAAAAGCACTCATGAAAAATATTTCCTATCTTGCAGGTCATTATGCTGTCGCTATGCAGTTATGTGACACTGATGGTTGTAGTGATGATGAACACTGAGAATATAGGCAGTCAGGCGGTGGACGGACCAGTGGAGCCCGTGAACGGAACTACTGACCAGGTGGATGGACACAGGAACCAAAATAACGGACCTATGGATCGGATGGGTGGACCCAAGGACCAGATGGACGGAACCTTGGACAAGGTGGGCGCAATGGTGGATCGTGTAGTGAAGCAACACATCACTAGTTGTCACCTGGTGATGTTATCCACAACGCAACACACTCCTGTGTTCTCCAGTATACTCAGGTGAAATATCAACACGTACGCTTCTTCCTTCCTTGGCATAAGATAACCCGTATTGTACACAAGTTATGGAAGGACTATCATAGTTCGTTCGATAAAATCAATGACATTTTATTGGCTAATTTACTGGCATATCTTCAGTCAAATTGATTATTAATGATACAGCACAAAATAGAGATACAGCACAAAATAGAGAGGAAAAAGAAGATGAATCGTATGTTTTCGGGTTATTGATAATGGCCATGACCAACTATATGTCGCTCTGGAAGTTTGAATCACACCGATGTGGTATATGAGAACCGATGCAATATTGGGACTGTCAGCCCCAACACATAAAGTACACTGGACATACAACCTGCACCCTGAGCTGCCTCATCTCACTCCACTTACAAGAAGGTGGAATCAAACTACATGAAGAAAGGCATGAAACGAAGCTGACGGGGGAGATTATAGTAAAAAGCACCAAAATCACTACGAGGTATAGTGATCGGAGAAGACTACAGATATTAGAAGCCTTTCACATTAGAGAAAGCACCTGTCATCAACATATAGACAAACATGACTACCACAATACAGCTTTTTGATGGCCCACTAATATGCTGTAGACCTAACGCCATTTCAGAACGGGGAAAAACGTCACTGACCCGCCACTAGCTACCTAGTCCGCTATTCCAAGACAAGAGTAAAGAGTCACAGACTCACATAGTCTTGGGTAATGAAGGCCAAAGAGAACCAGACGAGTCCCACTTGACACTAACGGTCTCGCTTGGCCTAATTTAGTGTATTTCGACGTAGATTGTCCCTATTCCAATTTCCTGCAGTATTCTGTTCTTCTCCTCTCTAAGTTTTCATATATGTTTCATTATCCATATGTTGTCTTTCGGTTGAAACTCATACTAACCGTCATCATTTTGTTAATTTGTATAGATTAGGTGTTTTCCCTATCATTTTACGTTCTTTGTAGTACGTCTTCGTTTTACATCTTATTTGCAAGCTTGATGATGCACTGTTTTCTCTCGTTTTTATAGATTTCTGATGATGTCTCTGTGAAGGCTAAATCTTGATTAGAATTACGTGAATGACTTTGAACAACCAGTGTTTGACCACCCACCAAATAGTCGAAAAATAATGAGGAAAATAGAGAACATAGATAAGGTATAATAATTCTGATGTATAAATAAATTTGCTGTCTTATTCAATTCTATACGCATTGGAGGAAACCTGTTCCCAGCTTACACTTATACATATATATATATATATATATATATATATATATATATATATATATATATATATATATATATATATATATATATATATATATATATTTTTTTTTTTTCTCTTTTTTTTGCCGCTGTCTCCCGCGTTTGCGAGGTAGCGCAAGGAAAGAGCCGAAAGAAATGGCCCAACCCACCCCCATACACATGTATATACATACATCCACACACGCAAATATACATACCTACACAGCTTTCCATGGTTTACCCCAGACGCTTCACATGCCCTGATTCAATCCACTGACAGGACGTCAACCCCGGTATACCACATCGCTCCAATTCACTCTATTCCTTGCCCTCCTTTCACCCTCCTGCATGTTCAGGCCCCGATCACACAAAATCTTTTTCACTCCATCTTTCCACCTCCAATTTGGTCTCCCTCTTCTCCTCGTTCCCTCCACCTCAGACACATATATCCTCTTGGTCAATCTTTCCTCACTCATTCTCTCCATGTGCTCAAACCATTTCAAAACACCCTCTTCTGCTCTCTCAACCACGCTCTTTTTATTTCCACACATCTCTCTTACCCTTACGTTACTTACTCGATCAAACCACCTCACACCACACATTGTCCTCAAACAATCTCATTTCCAGCACATCCACCCTCCTGCGCACAACTCTATCCATAGCCCACGCCTCGCAACCATACAACATTGTTGGAACCACTATTCCTTCAAACATACCCATTCTTGCTTTCCGAGATAATGTTCTCGACCTCCAAACATTCTTCAAGGCTCCCAGGATTTTCGCCCCCTCCCCCACCCTATGATCCACTTCCGCTTCCATAATTCAGTAAGCTGCCAGATCCACTCCCAGATATCTAAAATATATATATGTATATATATATATATATATATATATATATATATATATATATATATATATATATATATATATATATATATATAAATATATATATATGTATATATATGTATATATATATATATATATATATATATATATATATATATATATATATATATATATATATATATATATATATATATATATATATATATATATATATATATATATATATATGTATATATATATACATATATATATATATATATATATATATATATATATATATATATATATATATATATATATATATATATATCTTTCTTTTTCTTTCATGCTATTCGCCATTGCCCGCATTAGCGAGGTAGCGTTAAGAACAGAGGACTCGGCCTTTGAGAGAATATCCTCATCTGGCCACCTTCTGTGTTCCTTCTTTTGGAAAATTAAAAAAAATGAGAGGGGAGGATTTTCAGCCTCCTGCTCCCTTCCCTTTTAGTCGCCTTCTACGACACGCAGGGAATACGTGGGAAGTATTCTTTCTCCCCTATCCCCAGGGATAATATATATATATATATATATATATATATATATATATATATATATATATATATATATATATATGTATATATATATATATATATATTATATTATTTTTTTATTATACTTTGTCGCTGTCTCCCGCGTTTGCGAGGTAGCGCAAGGAAACAGACGAAAGAAATGGCCCAACCCCCCCCCATACACATGTATATACATACGTCCACACACGCAAATATACATACCTACACAGCTTTCCATGGTTTACCCCAGACGCTTCACATGCCTTGATTCAATCCACTGACAGCACGTCAACCCCGGTATACCACATCGCTCCAATTCACTCTATTCCTTGCCCTCCTTTCACCCTCCTGCATGTTCAGGCCCCGATCACACAAAATCTTTTTCACTCCATCTTTCCACCTCCAATTTGGTCTCCCTCTTCTCCTCGTTCCCTCCACCTCCGACACATATATCCTCTTGGTCAATCTTTCCTCACTCATTCTCTCCATGTGCCCAAACCACTTCAAAACACCCTCTTCTGCTCTCTCAACCACGCTCTTTTTATTTCCACACATCTCTCTTACCCTTACGTTACTCACTCGATCAAACCACCTCACACCACACATTGTCCTCAAACATCTCATTTCCAGCACATCCATCCTCCTGCGCACAACTCTATCCATAGCCCACGCCTCGCAACCATACAACATTGTTGGAACCACTATTCCTTCAAACATACCCATTTTTGCTTTCCGAGATAATGTTCTCGACTTCCACACATTCTTCAAGGCCCCCAGAATTTTCGCCCCCTCCCCCACCCTATGATCCACTTCCGCTTCCATGGTTCCATCCGCTGCCAGATCCACTCCCAGATATCTAAAACACTTCACTTCCTCCAGTTTTTCTCCATTCAAACTCACCTCCCAGTTGACTTGACCCTCAATATATATATATATATATATATATATATATATATATATATATATATATATATATATATATATATATATACATATATGAATATTATCCATGAGGATAGGGGAAGAAAGAATACTTCACACGTATTCCCTTCGTGTCGTAGAAGGCGACTAAAAGGGAAGGGAGCGGGGGACTGGAAATCCTCCCCTCTCTTTTTTAATTATCCAAAAGAAGGAACAGAGAAGGTCGTCAAGTGAGGATATATACCCTCAAAGGCTCAGTCCTCTCTTCTTAACACTACCTCGCTAACGCTGGAAATGGATAGGGGAGAAAGAATACTTCCCACGCATTCCTCACGTGTCGTAGAAGGCGACTAAAGGGGACGGGAGCAGGGGGCCAGAAACCCTCCCCTTCTTGTATTTTAACTTTCTAAAAGGGGAAACAGAAGGAGTCACGCGGGAAGTGCTCATCCTCCTCGAAGGCCCAGATTAGGGTGTCTATATGTGTGTGGATGTAACCAACATGAGAAAAAAGGAGAGATAGGTAGTATGTTTGAGGAAAGGAACCTGAATGTTTTGGCTCTGAGTGAAACGAAGCTCAAGGGTAAAGGGGAAGAGTGGTTTGGGAATGTCTTGGGAGTAAAGTCAGGGGTTAGTGAGAGGACAAGAGCAAGGGAAGGAGTAGCACTACTCCTGAAATAGGAGTTGTGGGAGTATGTGATAGAGTGTAAGAAAGTAAATTCTAGATTGATATGGGTAAAACTGAAAGTTGATGGAGAGAGATGGGTGATTATTGGTGCATATGCACCTGGGCATGAGAAGAAAGATCCTGAGAGGCAAGTGTTTTGGGAGCAGCTGAATGAGTGTGTTAGTGGTTTTGATGCACAAGACCGGGTTATAGTGATGGGTGATTTGAATGCAAAAGTGAGTAATGTGGCAGTTGAGGGAATGATTGGTATACATGGGGTGTTCAGTGTTGTAAATGGAAATGGTGAAGAGCTTTTAGATTTATGTGCTGAAAAAGGACTGGTGATTGGGAATACCTGGTTTAAAAAGCGAGATATACATAAGTATACGTAAGTAAGTAGGAAAGATGGCCAGAGAGCGTTATTGGATTACGTGTTAATTTACAGTCGCGCGAAAGAGAAACTTTTGGATGTAAATGTGCTGAGAGGTGCAACTGGAGGGTTGTCTGATCATTATCTTGTGGAGGCGAAGGTGAAGATTTGTCGGGGTTTTCAGAAAACAAGAGGGAATTTTGGGGTGAGGAGATTGGTGAGCGTAGGTGAGCTTGGGAAGGAGACTTGTGTGAGGAAGTACCAGGAAAGACTGAGTACGGAATGGAAAAAGGTGAGAGCAAAGGAGGTAAGGGGAGTGGGGGAGGAATGGGATGTATTAAGGGAAGCAGTGATGGCCTGTGCTAAAGATGCTTGTGGCATGAGAAGCGTTGGTGGTGGGTTGATTAGAAAGGGTAGTGAGTGGTGGGATGAAGAAATAAGATTATTAGTGAAAGAGAAGAGAGAGGCATTTGGACGATTTTTGCAAGGGAAAAATGCAAATGAGTGGGAAATGTATAAAAGAAAGAGGCAGGAGGTAAAGAGAAGGGTGCAGGAGGTGAAAAAGAGGGCAAATGAGAGTTGGGGTGAGAAAGCATCATTACATTTTAGGGAAAGTTAAAAGATGTTCTGGAAGGAGATAAATAAAGTGCGTAAGACAAGGGAGCAAATGGGAACTTCAGTGAAGGGGGCTAATGGGGAGGTGATAACAAGTAGTGGTGATGTGAGAAGGAGATGGAGTGAGTATTTTGGAGGTTTGTTGAATATGTTTGATGATAGAGTGGCAGATATAGGGTGTTCTGGTCGAGGTGGTGTGCAAGGTGAGAGGGTTAGGGAAAATTATTTGGTAAACAGAGAAGATTTAGCAAAAGCTTTCCGGAAGATGAAAGCCGGCAAGGCAATAGGTTTGGATGGTATTGCAGTGGAATTTATCAAAAAAGGGGGTGACTGTATTGTTGACAGGTTGGTAAGGTTATTTAATGTATGTATGATTCATGGTGAGGTGCCTGAGGATTGACGGAATGCTTGCATAGTGCCATTGTACAAAGGCAAAGGGGATAAGAGTGAGTGCTCAAATTACAGAGGTATAAGTTTGTTGAGTATTCCTGGTAAATTATATGGGAGGGTATTGATTGAGAGGGTGAAGGCATGTACAGAGCATCAAATTGGGGAAGAGTAGTGTGGTTTCAGAAGTGGTAGAGGATGTGTGGATCAGGTGTTTGCTTTGAAGAATGTATGTGAGAAATACTTAGAAAAGCAAATGGATTTGTATGTAGCATTTATGGATCTGGAGAAGGCATATGATAGAGTTGATAGAGATGCTTTGTGGATGGTACTAAGAATATTTGGTGTGGGAAGCAAGTTGTTAGAAGCTGTGAAAAGTTTTTATCGACGATGTAGGGCATGTGTACGTGTAGGAAGAGAGGAAAGTGATTGGTTCTCAGTGAATATAGGTTTGCGGCAGGGGTGTGTGATGTCTCCATGGCTATTGAATTTGTTTATGGATGGGGTTGTTAGGGAGGTGAATGCAAGAAATTTGGAAAGAGGGGCAAGTATGAAGTCTGTTGGGGATGAGAGAGCTTGGAAAGTGAGTCAGTTGTTGTTCGCTGTTGATACAGCGCTGGTGGCTGATTCATGTGAGAAACTGCAGAAGCTGGTGACTGAGTTTGGTAAAGTGTGTGAAAGAAGAAAGTTAAGAGTAAATGTGAATAAGAGCAAGGTTATTAGGTACAGTAGGGTTGAGGGTCAAGTCAATTGGGAGGTGAGTTTGAATGGAGAAAAACTGGAGGAAGTGAAGTGTTTTAGATATCTGGGAGTGGATCTGTCAGCGGATGGAACCATGGAAGCGGAAGTGGATCATAGGGTGGGGGAGGGGGCGAGAATTTTGGGAGCCTTGAAGAATGTGTGGAAGTCGAGAAGATTATCTCGGAAAGCAAAAATGGGTATGTTTGAAGGAATAGTGTTTCCAACAATGTTGTATGGTTGCGAGGCGTGGGCTATGGATAGAGTTGTGCGGAGGAGGATGGATGTGCTGGAAATGAGATGTTTGAGGACAATGTGTGGTGTGAGGTGGTTTTGATCGAGTAAGTAACGTAAGGGTAAGAGAGATGTTTGGAAATAAAAAGAGCGTGGTTGAGAGAGCAGAAGAGGGTGTTTTGAAATGGTTTGTGCACATGAAGAGAATGAGTGAGGAAAGATTGACCAAGAGGATATATGTGTCGGAGGTGGAGGGAACGAGGAGAAGAGGGAGATCAAATTGGAGGTGGAAAGATGGAGTGAAAAAGACTTTGTGTGATCGGGGCCTGAACATGCAGGAGGGTGAAAGGAGGGCAAGGAATAGAGTGAATTGGAGCGATGTGGTATACCGGGGTTGACGTGCTGTCAGTGGATTGAATCAAGGCATGTGAAGCGTCTGGGGTAAACAATGGAAAGCTGTGTAGGTATGTATATTTGCGTGTGTGGATTGTATGTATATAGATGTGTATGGGGGTGGGTTGGGCCATTTCTTTCGTCTGTTTCCTTGCGCTACCTCGCAAACGCGGAAGACAGCGACAAAGCAAAAAAAAAAAGAAATACACACACATATATATATATATATATATATATATATATATATATATATATATATATATATATATATATATATATATATATATATATATATATATATATTCCTCGCGTGTCGTAGAAAGCGACTAGAGGGGACGGGAGCGGGGGGCCGGAAATCCTCCCCTCCTTGTATTAACTTTCTAAAATGGGAAACAGAAGAAGGAGTCACGCGGGGAGTGCTCATCCTCCTCGAAGGCTCAGAGTGGGGTGCCTAAATGTGTGTGGATGTAACCAAGATGTGAAAAAAGGAGAGATAGGTAGTATGTTTGAGGAAAGGAACCTGGATGTTTTGGCTCTGAGTGAAACGAAGCTCAAGGGTAAAGGGGAAGAGTGGTTTGGAAATGTCTGGGGAGTGAAGTCAGGGGTTAGTGAGAGGACAAGAGCAAGGGAAGGAGTAGCAATACTCCTGAAACAGGAGTTGTGGGAGTATGTGATAGAATGTAAGAAAGTAAATTCTCGATTAATATGGGTAAAATTGAAAGTTGATGGAGAGAGGTGGGTGATTATTGGTGCATATGCACCTGGGCATGAGAAGAAAGATCATGAGAGGCAAGTGTTTTGGGAGCAGCTGAATGAGTGTGTTAGCGGTTTTGATGCACGAGACCGGGTTATAGTGATGGGTGATTTGAATGCAAAGGTGAGTAATGTGGCAGTTGAGGGAATAATTGGTATGCATGGGGTGTTCAGTGTTGTAAATGGAAATGGTGAAGAGCTTGTAGATTTGTGTGCTGAAAAAGGACTGATGATTGGGAATACCTGGTTTAAAAAGCGAGATATACATAAGTATACTTATGTAAGTAGGAGAGATGGCCAGAGAGCGTTATTGGATTACGTGTTAATTGACAGGCGTGCGAAAGAGAGACTTTTGGATGTTAATGTGCTGAGAGGTGCAACTGGAGGGATGTCTGATCATTATCTTGTGGAGGCTAAGGTGAAGATTAGTATGGGTTTTCAGAAAAGAGGAGTGAATGTTGGGGTGAAGAAGGTGGTGAGAGTAAGTGAGCTTGGGAAGGAGACCTGTGTGGGGAAGTACCAGGAGAGACTGTGTACAGAATGGAAAAAGGTGAGAACAATGGAAGTAAGGGGAGTGGGGGAGGAATGGGATGTATTTAGGGAATCAGTGATGGATTGCGCAAAAGATGCTTGTGGCATGAGAAGAGTGGGAGGTGGGCTGTTTAGAAAGGGTAGTGAGTGGTGGGATGAAGAAGTAAGAGTATTAGTGAAAGAGAAGAGAGAGGCATTTGGACGATTTTTGCAGGGAAAAAATGCAATTGAGTGGGAGAAGTATAAAAGAAAGAGACAGGAGGTCAAGAGAAAGGTGCAAGAGGTGAAAAAAAGGGCAAATGAGAGTTGGGGTGAGAGACTATCAGTAAATTTTAGGGAGAATAAAAAGATGTTCTGGAAGGAGGTAAATAGGGTGCGTAAGACAAGGGAGCAAATGGGAACTTCAGTGAAGGGCGTAAATGGGGAGGTGATAACAAGTAGCGGTGATGTGAGAAGGAGATGGAATGAGTATTTTGAAGGTTTGTTGAATGTGTCTGATGACAGAGTGGCAGATATAGGGTGTTTTGGTCGAGGTGGTGTGCAAAGTGAGAGGGTTAGGGAAAATGATTTGGTAAACAGAGAAGAGGTAGTAAAAGCTTTGCGGAAGATGAAAGCCGGCAAGGCAGCAGGTTTGGATGGTATTGCAGTGGAATTTATTAAAAAAGGGGGTGACTGTATTGTTGACTGGTTGGTAAGGTTATTTAATGTATGTATGACTCATGGTGAGGTGCCTGAGGATTGGCGGAATGCGTGCATAGTGCCATTGTACAAAGGCAAAGGGGATAAGAGTGAGTGCTCAAATTACAGAGGTATAAGTTTGTTGAGTATTCCTGGTAAATTATATGGGAGGGTATTGATTGAGAGGGTGAAGGCATGTACAGAGCATCAGATTGGGGAAGAGCAGTGCGGTTTCAGAAGTGGTAGAGGATGTGTGGATCAGGTGTTTGCTTTGAAGAATGTATGTGAGAAATATTTAGAAAAGCAAATGGATTTATATGTAGCATTTATGGATCTGGAGAAGGCATATGATAGAGTTGATAGAGATGCTCTGTGGAAGGTATTAAGAATATATGGTGTGGGAGGCAAGTTGTTAGAAGCAGTGAAAAGTTTTTATCGAGGATGTAAGGTATGTGTACGTGTAGGAAGAGAGGAAAGTGATTGGTTCTCAGTGAATGTAGGTTTGCGGCAGGGGTGTGTGATGTCTCCATGGTTGTTTAATTTGTTTATGGATGGGGTTGTTAGGGAGGTAAATGGAAGAGTCCTGGAAAGAGGGGCAAGTATGAAGTCTGTTGGGGATGAGAGAGCTTGGGAAGTGAGTCAGTTGTTGTTCGCTGATGATACAGCGCTGGTGGCTGATTCATGTGAGAAACTGCAGAAGCTGGTGACTGAGTTTGGTAAAGTGTGTGGAAGAAGAAAGTTAAGAGTAAATGTGAATAAGAGCAAGGTTATTAGGTACAGTAGGGGTGAGGGTCAAGTCAATTGGGAGGTGAGTTTGAATGGAGAAAAACTGGAGGAAGTGAAGTGTTTTAGATATCTGGGAGTGGATCTGTCAGCGGATGGAACCATGGAAGCGGAAGTGGATCATAGGGTGGGGGAGGGGGCGAAAATTTTGGGAGCCTTGAAAAATGTGTGGAAGTCGAGAACATTATCTCGGAAAGCAAAAATGGGTATGTTTGAAGGAATAGTGGTTCCAACAATGTTGTATGGTTGCGAAGCGTGGGCTATGGATAGAGATGTGCGCAGGAGGATGGATGTGCTGGAAATGAGATGTTTGAGGACAATGTGTGGTGTGAGGTGGTTTGATCGAGTAAGTAACGTAAGGGTAAGAGAGATGTGTGGAAATAAAAAGAGCTTGGTTGGGAGAGCAGAAGAGGGTGTTTTGAAGTGGTTTGGGCACATGGAGAGAATGAGTGAGGAAAGATTGACCAAGAGGATATATGTGTCGGAGGTGGAGGGAACGAGGAGAAGGGGGAGACCAAATTGGAGGTGGAAAGATGGAGTGAAAAAGATTTTGTGTGATCGGGGCCTGAACATGCAGGAGGGTGAAAGGAGGGCAAGGAATAGAGTGAATTGGAGCGATGTGGTATACAGGGGTTGACGTGCTGTCGGTGGATTGAATCAGGGCATGTGAAGCGTCTGGGGTAAACCATGGAAAGCTGTGTAGGTATGTATATTTGCGTGTGTGGACGTGTGTATGTACATGTGTATGGGGGGGGTGGGTTGGGCCATTTCTTTCGTCTGTTTCCCTGCGCTACCTCGCAAACGCGGGAGACAGCGACAAAGTATAAAAAAAAAGAAAAAAAAAAAAATATATATATTTTTTTTTTTTTTTTTTTTCGCTGTTCCCGCGTTTGCGAGGTAGCGCAAGGAAACAGACGAAAGAAATGGCCCAACCCACCCCCCCATACACATGTACATACACACGTCCACACACGCAAATATACATACCTACACAGCTTTCCATGGTTTACCCCAGACGCTTCACATGCCCTGATTCAATCCACCGACAGCACGTCAACCCCTGTATACCACATCGCTCCAATTCACTCTATTTCTTGCCCTCCTTTCACCCTCCTGCATGTTCAGGCCCCGATCACTCAAAATCTTTTTCACTCCACCTTTCCACCTCCAATTTGGTCTCCCTCTTCTCCTCGTTCCCTCCACCTCCGACACATATATCCTCTTGGTCAATCTTTCCTCACTCATTCTCTCCATGTGACCAAACCATTTCAAAACACCCTCTTCTGCTCTCTCAACCACGCTCTTTTTATTTCCACACATCTCTCTTACCCTTACGTTACTTACTCGATCAAACCACCTCACACCACACATTGTCCTCAGACATCTCATTTCCAGCACATCTATCCTCCTGCGCACAACTCTATCCATAGTGCACACCTCGCAACCATACAACATTGTTGGAACCACTATTCCTTCAAACATACCCATTTTTGCTTTCCGAGATAATGTTCTCGACTTCCACACATTCTTCAAGGCTCCCAGAATTTTCGCCCCCTCCCCCACCCTATGATCCACTTCCGCTTCCATGGTTCCATCCGCTGCCAGATCCACTCCCAGATATCTAAAACACTTCACTTCCTCCAGTTTTTCTCCATTCAAACTCACCTTCCAATTGAATTGACCCTCAACCCTACTGTACCTAATAACCTTGCTCTTATTCACATTTACTCTTAACTTTCTTCTTTCACACACTTTACCAAACTCAGTCACCAGCTTCTGCAGTTTTTCACATGAATCAGCCACCAGCGCTGTATCATCAGCGAACAACAACTGACTCACTTCCCAAGCTTTCTCATCCCCAACAGACTTCATACTTGCCCCTCATTCCAGGACTCTTGCATTCACCTCCCTAACAACCCCATCCATAAACAAATTAAACAACCATGGAGACATCACACACCCCTGCCGCAAACCTACATTCACTGAGAACCAATCACTTTCCTCTCTTCCTACACGTACACATGCCTTACATCCTCGATAAAAACTTTTCACTGCTTCTAACAACTTGCCTCCCACACCATATATTCTTAATACCTTCCACAGAGCATCTCTATCAACTCTATCATATGCCTTCTCCAGATCCATAAATGCTACATATAAATCCATTTGCTTTTCTAAATATTTCTCACATACATTCTTCAAAGCAAACACCTGATCCACACATCCTCTACCACTTCTGAAACCACACTGCTCTTCCCCAATCTGATGCTCTGTACATGCCTTCACCCTCTCAATCAATACCCTCCCATATAATTTGCCAGGAATACTCAACAAACTTATACCTCTGTAATTTGAGCACTCACTCTTATCCCCTTTGCCTTTGTACAATGGCACTATGCACGCATTCCGCCAATCCTCAGGCACCTCACCATGAGTCATACACACATTAAATAACCTTACCAACCAGTCAACAATACAGTCACCCCCTTTTTTAATAAATTCCACTGCAATACCATCCAAACCTGCTGCCTTGCCGGCTTTCATCTTCCGCAAAGCTTTTACTACCTCTTCTCTCTTTACCAACTCATTTTCCCTAACCCTCGCACTTTGCACACCACCTCTACCAAAACACCCTATATCTGCCACTCTATCATCAAACACATTCAACAAACCTTCAAAATACTCACTCCATCTCCTCACATCACCACTACTTGTTATCACCTCCCCATTTGCGCCCTTCACTGAAGTTCCCATTTGCTCCCTTGTCTTACGCACTTTATTAACCTCCTTCCAGAACATCTTTTTATTCTCCCTAAAATTTAATGATACTCTCTCACCCCAACTCTCATTTGCCCTTTTTTTCACCTCTTGCAGCTTTCTCTTGACCTCCTGTCTCTTTCTTTTATACGTCTCCCACTCAATTTCATTTTTTCCCTGCAAAAATCGTCCAAATGCCTCTCTCTTCTCTTTCACTAATACTCTTACTTCTTCATCCCACCACTCACTACCCTTTCTAATCAACCCACCTCCCACTCTTCTCATGCCACAAGCATCTTTTGCGCAATCCATCACTGATTCCCTAAATACATCCCATTCCTCCCCCACTCCCCTTACTTCCATTGTTCTCACCTTTTTCCATTCTGTACTCAGTCTCTCCTGGTACTTCCTCACACAAGTCTCCTTCCCAAGCTCACTTACTCTCACCAACCTCTTCACCCCAACATTCACTCTTCTTTTCTGAAAACTCATACAAATCTTCACCTTAGCCTCCACAAGATAATGATCAGACATCCCTCCAGTTGCACCTCTCAGCACATTAACATCCAAAAGTCTCTCTTTCGCGCGCCTGTCAATTAACACGTAATCCAATAACGCTCTCTGGCCATCTCTCCTACTTACATAAGTATACTTATGTATATCTCGCTTTTTAAACCAGGTATTCCCAATCATCAGTCCTTTTTCAGCCCATAAATCTAGAAGCTCTTCACCATTTCTATTTACAACACTGAACACCCCATGTATACCAATTATTCCCTCAACTGCCACATTACTCACCTTTGCATTCAAATCACCCAACACTATAACCCGGTCTCGTGCATCAAAACCACTAACACACTCATTCAGCTGCTCCCAAAACACTTGCCTCTCATGATCTTTCTTCTCATGCCCAGGTGCATATGCACCAATAATCACCCATCTCTCTCCATCAACTTTCAGTTTTACCCATATTAATCGAGAATTTTCTTTCTTACATTCTATCACATACTTTCACAACTCCTGTTTCAGGAGTACTGCTACTCCTTCCCTTGCTCTTGTCCATTCACTAACCCCTGACTTTACTCCCAAGACATTCCCAAACCACTCTTCCCCTTTACCCTTGAGCTTCGTTTCACTCAGAGCCAAAACATCCAGGTTCCTTTCCTCAAACATACTACCTATCTCTCCTTTTTTCACATCTTGGTTACATTCACACACATTTAGGCAAGGCGAGGTAGCGCAAGGAAACAGAGAAAAGAATGGCCCATCCCACCCACGTATACTTGTATAAACGTATACCTATATTCGTAATCACTATCAAAGAAAACGTCATCGTCTTCATCATCACAGGCGATGTTAATAATATCGGGTTCGACTCCCTCGTGTATGTTGTCAATCCTCTGGTATTCTTCAGATTTATGTGAGTGCTGAACAGCTCCCGCCCACACGTCCTTGTGTACCAATTTCCTGGCTTCTTCCAATCTTCCCTTTAGTTCCGTCCGGGTAAACTGCTGGAGTGTGGAGCGCACATGACGCTTCATAAATCCCCCTACTTGCTCGATGGCGTTGCGCTCTTGGTGGCCAGGTGGCAACCGTATGACCTCTTGGCCCCACATACGGATGGTGTTGTTGATCTTATACTTGGGCTGTGGACGGTTCTGCTGGCAGAGGACCAGCAGCTCAGGGCGAGTGGCAGCAGGTGGGATGGAAATCTTGCGCTGCTCCAGCCATCTGATGAGGTCCGCCTTCCTGGTGGCTGTGGTAGGGCATCGACTCTCCTCCGTCAGCTGGCTGTGGTATGGTGCATTGTCTAGCACAAGTACCGATGGCCTGGCTGTGGTATGGTGCATTGTCTAGCACAAGTACCGATGGCCTGGCTGTGGTATGGTGCATTGTCTAGCACAAGTACCGATGGCCTGGCTGTGGTATGGTGCATTGTCTAGCACAAGTACCGATGGCTCTGGCAGTGACGGAAGGAGCTGCGTTGTTAGCCATCGCAGGAACAGTTCGGCATTCATTTCTCCATGATAATCACCCTGGTTGGTCTTGGCTGGGTAGCAACACTACAAATCGCTCCCCTTCACCAGGTGTTACCTGACGACTGTACGTGGTGTTGCTTGGAGCCTGTGTGGTATCTACCCACTCCCTACTGTGGCCCATCCTAGTGGAAAACCATGTCTCACCCACATATACCACCTTCCTTCCCTCCTCTCGGTGGCGCTGTAGAGCCCGCAGAGCGTCAATCCGACGACACACATCGTCCAGCGATTCCCTCCTTACATACATCTTTCGCTGTGACAGTCTGTATTGAAATCCCATGATGTGCAGGATCCACCAAACTGTTGTGTCAGAGGTATCCTCCGGGAGGATAACATGTGTTTTCAGGTCGGCTGATATGACTCTCAGAGTTAAATATTGTTTTTCCAAAACTTCTTGTGGATGTGGCGCCGTATTGCACCGAGGGTAAAGTTATCACAACCAGCCGATGTAGGTGGTGGTGGTGCCGGGGAGGCTGTGGTGGTGGTGCCGGGGAGGCTGTGGTGGTGGTGCCGGGGAGGCTGTGGTGGTGGTGCCGGGGAGGTTGTGGTGGTGGTGTTGACTATGTCCCTCACTCTTGACACAGTCACGCCCACGATGTGCGCAACTCGCTCGCAAGGCCTGTGTGCATAAAAATGATGTTACACATTTCGTCTCACCTCACTATGATAATTAATATGACATTGCGATACAATACAGTCTGCTTTACGTTCATATTTCATATGTATATAAATGTAATAATGTATGTTCGAAACATAATATATTGTCTACGTACCTATTCAAACTTATGTACGTTCTACCGCGGGTGCATTCACGTTTGTACATCGTGACAACAAGACGAAGAACAAACGCTGTCCTGCATCCACGGAGGCAGAAGGACAACATGGTTGTTGTTGTTGTTGTTTGTTGGGCTTTACGGCCATCGACCTATGAGGAAGGTCATTAGGCCTGCAACCCTATTTAATGTATGACTGATGTCATCATTCCTAAATACCTATTAAAAAAAAGATGTGTAATTTTGATGTAATAATAATAAAGATAAATAATGATAAATATAAGTAGTGAAAATAAAAGATTTGTGGGTATTGGGCCGACGTGGCGGCAAATACCACCCAGTCGGCACAGTATCCACGGTTGAATTTGACCCAAGAATGCGAGAAGATAGGACAGGTTAGGGACAGTCTTCCACCATGACATGCACACACAATAGTTAGTCGGAGGTCCGCCGACTCAACACCATGGCGCAGCCGACCCGGAGGATGACCACCTCCCTCCGAGGCCGACCGCCTAATGAATGGACACGTCCACCCACCATGCGACCAGCCCAAGTAGGAGGAGCCGCACACCAAGCCGACTCCGCCACAGTGGAGAATCAGCAAACCACCTTACATCATCTTGATTAATTCTTTCTCTGAGAAAGAACATCAATTTGTCGATAGTACTCGGGTTATCCCCGTGTACATTAATGATGTTGAGGGAAATGTTTTGGTTGACGTGGTAGTTAAAAAATTTCCTTCTATGTTGTTCGTATCTCTTGCATTTCAGCAGTAGGTGTTCTATTGTAGAGGTTTGTTTACACTGTTGGCATACTGGTGGAAAACCTCTGGTTGTGTATGGCTGCAGGTGGGTGGTGTAGGTACAGTTCATTCTGAGGCGGGCCAGCACGATCTCATCTCTTCTGTTCTTGCGGTACGAGATCGGCCAGTCCGCCACTTCTTGTTTGTATTTCTTGTTGATGGCCAGGTCGGTCCACTGACTCTGCCACAGAAGATGGATTGATCTCTTCCCCAAGGAAAGGCAGGAGCCCAGCTCCCGAGGGATCGGAACGATCTCCTCGAGTTCTGAGGTCGACGTAGCCAAGCTGTCTGCCTGCTCATTGCCGTATATATCACAATGACCAGCCAGGCACACAGATCAAGACGATATCTTTTTTGCATGAGTTTAGTTTATCAATAATATTGCCTTTTAATTCACAGGACTCTGGATATTCAGAGCCTATTGTTTTAAAAGCGGAAAGAGAATCAGAAAAAAATTACGGCTTTACTGTAATTTGAATTAATTATATAGTCTATGGCTTGATCAATGGCAACCAATTCAGCGCCAAGTACAGATGTATGGTTCGGCAAGCGGTATCTGAGTGCACACTCCATCGACCATACACTTGCACCCACACATTCATCCGTCTTGGAGCCATCAGTGAAGAAGTGAACATACGATAAGTGATCAATGATGACCTGAAGAAAACGCTGGTGTACCTCGCCCTCCGATGTGTGTGCTTTTTTGGCTGGTAGCCAGCTCGTCTTGATGTTAATTTTGGAGCCCACCCAAGGGGGTAGGGAATTCTTAACCAGCGAGTCCACTTCATTTACTTTAATACCGGGGCTCTCACTGAGGAAGTGTATTCTGACGGCCAGGGGCCTGACGCCTCTGCTGACGAGCTGTGAACATTCTAGAATGAGGCGACAGGCAGTTGTATTGTTCCTTCTGGCTATCAGAATACCGCTTTGCCACGACAGGATCTCGCGTCTTAGTCGGAGAGGAGGTACATGGGCCGCGACTTCCAATCGTGGAACTCTGGTACAGGTTAGGACTCCGAGACACATCCGTAAACATTTATTCTGTATCACATCCAACCTCCTCAGGGTATACTTGCTCGCCGAAGCATACACCTGAGAGCCATGGTCTAATTTAGATCTAATTAGGGACTTATAAATCATTAATGAAGGTCTTCTGTCGGCTCCCCAGAAGGAACCGGAAAGGCATTTAAGAACATTTAGTCTTTTACTGCAATTTTTTACTAGATAGTCGACATGACTTTTCCAATTTAGTCCTTTAACAAAATCTAAGCCGAGGAATTTAACTGTATTTCGAAACCGGATCGGGTTGTTGTCTAACGTTAAATGCAAATTCGGGATATTAATTTTTCGAGTGAAGACAACCGTGTTACTATTGTTAGGTGAGAACTTAAATCCCCACAGTAGCGCCCAACGATGAACGGACTTAAGCGCAACTTGAACCCGCTCAGCCGAAAACTGTGCACTAGGCGAAGAGTGCCATAGCGCACAATCATCAGCATAAAGTGAGTATTTAAGATCTCGCGGGACGGAAGTTGGAGAGAGAATATCATTAATCATAATATTAGATAATGTTGGGCTAAGAACGCTGCCTTGCGGCATCCCATTCTCTTGGACAAACGTGTCCTAAGTGACACCGAGTGTTGCAAGTTTCACAGCAAAAGTTCTATTGTTTAAAAAGTACTTAATGAATATGGGTAAGTAACCTCTTAAACCAAACGCATAAAGTTTGCTTAAAATTCCGTTTCACCATGTCATGTCGAAGGCTTTTTCTAAATCTAAAAATACGGCAACCAAAAAAAAACGCATTTTACTGATTGACTCTAGGATAGAATGTTCTAGGTGTATTAAATGATCCAATGTGTCTCTGTTACGACGGAAAGCACACTGTTGATCATTTAATAAACCCTTCGATTCTAACAAAAAAGTAGCCTTCTGTTAACCACTGTCTCCATGACCATACAAATGCAGCTCATGAGCGCAATAGGTCGAAACGAATTTGTATTCGTAAGGCGTCCGGAGCCTTTTGGGATGTGGATGACGTGCGCAAAGTGCCATGAGTTTGGAAACGTTCGAGACGTCCAAATCTCATTGTACAATGCTAACAGCTTAGTCAGGTTAGCCTGACTAAGGTGCTGGATCATCCCGTAAGTGATCCCGCTGGGTCCCGGGCTCGCACCTTTACAGGATTTCAGGGCAAGAAGCAATTCTGTCATGGTGGACGTTTGATTGTAATCAAAAGTATCTTCTGTGGCAAAGTCTGGTAACTGTAGCTCGGCCTGTCGCTTGTGGTGTAGGAAGCGCGGGTCGTAATTGGCCGAGCTGCTTGTTTCTGAGGATCTCCTGACGAGTGTGTTGACAATGTCCACCGGGTCGTCGATTATTCGATCTTGGTGGAGGATTTGAGGAGGAAGTGGTGGCTTGTATTTTCTCTTTATCTTATTAATTGTGAACCAGACCTGACTTATTGGTGTGTCCTTGTTCACGGTAGAGACAAAGCCGCGCCAGGAGTCTCGTTTGGCTTGTTTGACAGTTCTTCTTGCCTGAGCCCTCGCACGTTTGTATGCAACAAAGTTATTATCTGAAGGCTCGTTGTCGAAAATCCTGTATTTCTTATTGCGCTCACGCAGTGCATTTCGGCAATCTGGTGTCCACCAAGAAACTCTATGCTTTGTGGAAATTGTAGAAACCTTACGTATAGAGTTCTCAGCAGCCTTCAGTATGGTGGAGGTAACCTTGAGGACTTTTGCATCAATGTCACCACCAGATATATCAAGGACGGCTTGGCATGTAAATGACACCCAGTCTGCTTTCTTATAGTTAAATTTAGGCTGAGACGGGTTGGTAATAATGTCGCATGAATAAGAAAGACAGATCGGGAAATGATCACTTCCTAGGGAATCGTCATAAATACCCCAAGTGATGTCGTTAAGTATATCCGGCGATGACAAGGATAAATCAATTGCCGAGATATTGCCAGTTCGGTCATCTACACGAATTCCACTACCATCGTTTAGAATAGCGAGGTTGGCAGAGCGAGGTTGGCGTTTATCATAAAATCAACCATTTGTTCTCCCCTGGCGTCTGCCCGGATGTTTCCCCATTGATAACGATGGGCATTGAAGTCTCCTAAAACTACTTTATGGTGGGGGCAACTGGTTAACAAGCAAGTTTAACTCATCATTATAAAGTGCATTGGAACCGGAGCAATAATTGAGCAAATGGCCAGGTACGTGTTATTAAATTTCACTCTACATGCGACAGCGTCTACAGTAGAATTTAAAGTCACTCCTGTGTGAGGTAAATTTTTGTACATAGATAGCCACCCCACGATTCTCATCTCTTCTATACGACTGTGTCGTTTAGAAGGGTCTCCTGTAGACATATCACGGCTGGCCTATACAGTGCAAGCAACAGTTGCAGTTGTGCTTGCTTATGCCTAAGGCCTCTACAATTCCACTGGATGATGTTGAACGTGTTAGTGTAAGAGTTATTTAACCGACCAGTTTTCTTAGCCCGTTTATGTCGGGACTTGGGCGAGAACTTGATCGGTCCCTGGAGACGGATGTTCTGGCTTCCAACAATTCTATGTCCTCCAACGAAGTGGACCTGTGAATCACAGACCTCTTTGGTGGAGGTACTGGTACAATGACGTGCGACGTAGTTTATTCTAGTTTAGTTAAATTTAGGGATACATTAGTCTTGTTCACTTTCTTATCTTTATTTGTTGGATGAGGATGTGGTGTTGACATAGGATTTTTTGCGGCCTTTGAGTGGAGAAATTGGTATAGGATTAGGTGGAGCTGGGTTCTTGGCAGTGGCGGTCGGCGTGTCACAAGGAGTTTGCGTAGAGATCGTACACATAACCGACTTACATTTCAGAGCCGACGCGTAGGATTCATTAGGTTTAGGAGTCTCATGAGACTCCTTAACCTTCCTCCTAGCCTCGCCATATGAAATGTTGTTCTGAGTCTTAGTTGTACACAGTTCTTTCTCAAACTGGAACCGGGGACAGGCCCGGTCCGAGCTTGGGTGGTTGCCATTACAGTTAACACACAACATCCTGTTCCTCGCACAATCTTCCACAGTATGACCCTCCTCAGCACACTTCCCGCACCTTGCAGAAAGAGTGCAAGACTCTGAAGTGTGACCATTCTGGCATTTCAACAGACCCAGACGATCCATCAATGACCTTCCTGATTAGGAAGGGATTGAGGGAGGCCAGGGTCGTTGCCCCGGTCGCATGATGCGGCCAAAACATAATCAGCATTTCTACTTTTGATCGAAGGTCCGTCCTCACTACCCTCTAGGGGGGCAGTGGATGGCTTACCCGGGTCCATCCTAGGGGCTTAACTCCAAAGTCTGGGGTGGCAAACCACCCCAGACAGTGGAAAAAAAAAAAACTAGCTACCCCCCAAAAAAGGATCAGGCAATTGTTCTAAGCAGAAAATTTTCGGGGCTGAGCCTGTTGCAGAAGGCCAGGCGAAGTTCTGCGGACACCCAATAAAATATTAATTTTGCACAAAACAACCTTATAAAGATACTGATGAACAATAGCTTTAGAAAAATTACCTTCAAAACAAAGTTAGGATAGCGACAACACAGGGGGGAACAGCTACAACCTAGCTCTGCTAGACGACAGCAGCTCCGGACACGTCGGTAGCTGGTGCGCGACCACATTGTTGCTGATGATGACCGCGCGCGCCTCGGTGGTCGCTAGAGTTGTAGCCTCGGGATGGGGTACGCCATACCTCAGAGATGGGGAGGGGATATGGGCGACTGTGGATATTATATTAAAGCATATATTTCTTATTTAAAAACGTAAAGAACACATGAAGTAACCATAAACGATTTCATTTGGTTGTCCAAAACCAAAACTGACTTCATCCTTCTGGTCGCCGTCGACACGTCGGTTATCAACAACGGGACTACCTGGTGCCTTCATGGTCGTTTGACGCACTACAGTTTTTACGTCCACACACAGTAACTGTATTACATATTATTACTAATGTATGATACGTATATACATACTGTCATACCTATTACTTATGTACGTAGTTAGAATACGACAAAATCAAATATAGACAATGGATGATGTAAATATGGGGATGAAGACGGAAATGGGGAGGGAAATACTGCGATATGGGGGGTGGGGGGGAGTTGTCAGGGGGGGGTGTATGAAGGTGTTGAGGGAGGGTTAGACGAGTACCCCACACTCGTCCGATTCGCTATAACGCCTTCGATATGATGACTGGTGTAGGCTTGATATCACTCAGTAAACTCCTCACATAACACATATAGCAATGTGGTATATCAGCCATAAATTAGGCCCGGGTTTTAAGAATAGTGTGCTGAAATATCATAGTGATACAACGTTTCGTTTAGCAGAAATTCGTGAAAACCAGCGTTTGTCCTCCGCTGAAATGTATAGTAGGGGCATCTGAATCAGTGTGTTACTAGTTTTGATGCACGAGACCGGGTTATAGTGATGGATGGGTGATTTGAATGCAAAGGTGAGTAATGTGGCTGTTGAGGGAATAATTGGTGTACATGGGATGTTTAATGTTGTAAACGGAAAAGGTGAAGAGCTTGTAGATTTATTTGCTAAAAAAAGACTGGTGATTGGAAATACCTGGTTTAAAAAAAGAGATATATATAAGTATAAGTATGTAAATAGGAGAGATATCCAGAGAGCGTTATTATATAACGTGTTAATTGATAGACGCGCGAAAGAGAGACTTTCGGATATTAATGTGCTGAGAGGTGCAACTGGAGAGATGTCTGATCATTATCTTGTGGAGGGAAAGGTGAAGATTTGTAGAGGTTTTCAAAAAAGAAGAGAGAATGTTGGGGTGAAGAGAGTGGTGAGAGGAAGCGAAGTTGGGAAGGAGACTTGTGTGAGGAAGTACCAGGAGACACTGAGTACAGAATGGAAAAAGGGAGAGAAGAAAGTACGTAAAGGGAGTGGGGGAAGAATGGGAGGTATTTAGGGAAGCAGTGATGGCTTGCGCAAAAGATGCTTGTGGCATGAGAAGCGTGGGAGGTGGGCAGATTACAAAGGGTATTGAGTGGTGGGTTGAAAAAATAAGATCATTAGTGAAAGAGAAGAGAGAGGCATTTGGACGATTTTTGCAGGGAAATAATGCAAATGAATGGGAGACGTATAAAATAAAGAGGTAGGAGGTCAAGAGAAATGTGCAAGAGGTGAAAAAGAGGGCAAATGAGACTTGGGATGAGAGAGTATCATTAAGTTTTAGGGAGAACAAAAATATGTTTTGGAAGGAGCTAAATACAGTGCGTAAGAGAAGGGAACCAATGGGAACTTCAGGCAAGGGGGCTAATGGGGAGGTGATAACAAGTAGTGGTGATGTGAGAAGGGGATGGAGTGCGTATTTTGAAGTTTTGTTGAATGTGTTTGATGATACGGTGTTTTGGTCGAGGTGGTGTGCAAAGTGAGAGGGTTAGGGAGAATGATTTGGTAAACAGAAAAGAGGTAGTAAAAGCTTTGCGGAAGATCAAAGCCGACAAGGCAACGGGCTTGGATGGTATTGCAGTGGAATTTATCAAAAAATGGTTTGACTGTACTGTTAACTGGTTGGTAAGGTTATTTAATGTATGTGTAACTCATGGTGAGGTGCCTGAGGATTGGCGGAGTTCTTGCATAGTGCCATTGTACAAAGGCAAAGGGGATAAAAGTGAGTGCTCAAATTACAGAGGTTTAAGTTTGTTGAGTATTCCTGGTAAATTATATGGGAGGGTATTGATTGAGAGGGTGAAAGCATACACAGAGCATCTGATTGGGGAAGAGCAGTGAGGTTTCTGAAATGGTAGAAGATGTATGGATCATGTGTTTGCTTTGAAAAATGTATGTGAGAAATGCATACAAAAGCAAATAGGTTTGTATGTAACATTTATGGATCTGGCAAAGGCATATGATTGAGTTGATAGATAGAGTTGCTGTGTGGAAGGTATTAAGAATATATGTTGTGGGAGGCAAGTTGTTAGAAGCAGTGAAAAGTTTTTATAGAGGATGTAAGGCATGTGTACGTGTAGGAAGAGAGGAAAGTGATTGGTTCTCTTTGAATGTTGATTTGCGGCAGGGGTGTGTGATGTCTCAATGGTTGTTTAATTTGTTTATGGATGGAGATGTAAGGGAGGTGAATTCAAGAGTTTTGGAAAAATTGCCAAGTATGCAGTCTGTTGTGGATGAGGGAGCTTAGGAAGTGTCAGTCGTTGTTCGCTGATGATACAGCGCTGGTGGCTGATTCGTGTGAGAAGCTGCAGAAGCTGGTAACTGAGTTTGGTAAAGTGTGTGAAAGAATAAAGCTGAGAGTATATGTGAATATGAGCAAGGTTATTAGGTACAGTAGGGTTGAGGGACAAGTTAACTGGGAGGTAAGTTTGAATTGAGAAAAACTGGAGGAAGTGAAGCTTTATAGATATCTGGGAGTGGATTTGGCAGCGGATAGAACCATGGAAGCACAAGTGAATCATAGGATGGGGAAGGGGGCGAAAGTTCTGGGAGAGTTGAAGAATGTGTGGAAGTCGAGAACACTATCGCGTAAAGCAAAAATGGGTATGTTTGAAGGAATAATGGTTCCAACAGTGTTATATGGTTGAGAGGCGTGGGTTATAGATAGAGTGGTGCGGAGGGGGGTGGATGTGCTGGAAATGAGATGTTTGAGGACACTATATGGTGTGAGGTGGTTTGATCGAGTAAGTAATAATAGGGTAAGGGAGATGTCTGGTACTGAAAAGAGTGTGGTTGAGAGAGCAGAAGAGGATGTTTTGAAATGGTTTGGTCACAATGAGAGAATGAGTGAGAAAAGATTGACCAAGAGGATATATATGTCAGAGGTGGAGGAAACGAGGAGAAGTGGGAGACCAAAATGGAGGTGGAAAGATGGAGTGAAAACATTTTGAGTGATCGGGGCCTGAACATGTAGGAGGGTGAAAGGCGTGCAAAGAATAGAGGGAATTGAAACGTTGTGGTATACAGGGGTCGACGTGCTGTCAATGGATTGAACCAGGACATGTGAAGCATCTAGGGTAAACCATGGAAAGTTCTGTGGGGCCTGGATGTGGAAAGGGAGCAGTGGTTTGGTGCATTATTACATGACAGCTTGAGACCGAGTGTGAACGAATGTGGCCTTTGTTGTCTTTTCCTAGCACTACCTCGCGCACATGCGGGCGGAGGGGAATATTATTTCATGTGTGGTGTGTTGGCGATGGGAATGAATAAAGGCAGATAGTATGAATTATGTAAATGTGTATATATGTGCATGTCTCTCTGTGTATATATATATGTATACGTTGAGATGTATATGTATGTATATATGCGTGTGTGGAGCGGTATGTATACACGTGTGTATGTGGGTGGGTTGGGCTATTCTTTCGTCTGTTTCCTTGCGCTACCTCGTTAACGCAGGAGACAGCGACAAAGTAAAACAAATATATAAAATATGAATTATTATTCTATTTTTTTTTATTTTGCTTTGTCGCTCTCTCCCGCGTTAGCGAGGTAGAGCAAGGAAACAGAAGAAAGAATGGCCCAACCTACCCACATACACATGTATATACATACACGTCCACACACGCATATATACATACCGATACATCTCATTGTATACATATATATACACGCACAGACATATATATATATACACATGTACATAATTCATACTGTCTGCTTTTATTCATTCCCTACGCCACCTCGCCACAAATGGAATAACAACCCCCTCCCCCTCATGTGTGCGAGGTAAAGCTAGGAAAAGGCAACAGAGGCCACATTCGCTCACACTCAGTCTCTAGCTGTCATGGAATAATGCACCGAAACCACAGCTCCCTTTCCACATCCAGGCCCCACGGAACATTCCATGGTTTACCCCAGACGCTTCACATGCCCTGGTTCAATCCATTAACAGCATGTCGACCCCGGTATACCACATCGTTCCAATTCACTCTATTCCTTTTCCAATTCCGTCTCCCACTTCTCCTCGTTCCCTCCACGTCTGACACATATATCCTCTTGGTCAATCTTTCCTCACTCATTCTCTCCATGTGACCAAACCATAACAAAACACCCTCTTCTGCTCTCTCACTCGTACTTTATTACCACACATCTCTCTTACCCTATTATTACTTACTCGATCAAAACACCTCACACCAAATAATGTCCTCAAACATCTCATTTCCAGCACATCCACCCTCCTGCGCACAACTCAATCCATAACCCACGCCTCGCAACCATACAACATTGATGGAAACACTATTCCTTCAAACATACCCATTTTTGCTTTCCTAGATAATGTTCTCGACTTCCACACATTCTTTAAGGCTCCCAGAATTTTCGCCCCCTCCCCCACCCTATGATTCACTTCCGCTTCCATGGTTCCATTCGCTGCCAAATCCTCTTCCAGATATCTAAAACACTTCACTTCCTCCAGTTTTTCTGCATTCAAACTTTCCTCGCAATTGACTTGACCCTCAACCCTACTGTACCTAATAGCCTTACTCTTATTCACATTTACTCTCAACTTTCTTCTTTCACACACTTTACCAAACTCAGTCACCAGCTTCTGCAGTTTCTCACATGAATCAGCCACCATCGCTGTATCATCAGCGAACAACAACTGACTCACTTCCCAAGCCCTCTCATCCACAACAGACTGGATACTTGCCCCCCTTTCCAAAACTCTTGCATTCACCTCCCTAACAACCCCATCCATAAACAAATTAAACAACCATGAAGACATCACACACCCCTGCCGCAAACCTACATTCACTGAAAGCCAATCACTTTCCTCTCTTCCTACACGTACACATGCCTTACATCCTCGATAAAAACTTTTCACTGCTTCTAACAGCTTGCCTCCTACACCATATATTCTTAATACCTTCCACTATGCATCTCTATCAACTCTATTATATGCCTTCTCCAGATCCATAAATGCTACATACAAATCCATTTGCATTTCTAAGTATTTCTCACATGCATTCTTCAAAGCAAACGCCTGATCCACACATCCTTTACCACTTCTGAAACCACACTGCTCTTCCCCAATCTGAAACTCTGTACATGCCTTCACCCTCTCAATCAATACCCTCCCATATAATTTATCAGGAATACTCAACAAACTTATATCTCTGTAATTTGAGCACTCACTCTTATCCCCTTTGCCTTTGTACAATAGCACTATGCATTCTGCCAATCCTCAGGCAACTCACCGTGAATCATACATACATTAGATAACCTTACCAACCAGTCAACAATACAGTCACCCCCTTTTTTGATAAATTCCTCTGCAATACCATCCAAACCCGCTGCCTTGCCGGCTTTCATCTTCCGCAATGCTTTTACGACCTCTTCTCTGTTTACTAAATCGTTTCCCCTAATCCTCTCACTTTGGACACCACCTCGACCAAACCACCCTATATCTGCCACTCTATCATCAAACACATTCAACAAACCTTCAAAATACTCACTCCATCTCCTTCTCACATCACCACTACTTGTTATCACCTCCCCATTAGCCCCCTTCGTCGAAGTTCCCATTTGTTCTCTTGTCTTACGCACTTTATTTACCTCATTCCAAAACATCTTTTTATTCTGCATAAAACTTAATGATACTCTCTAACCCCAACTCTCATTTGCCCTTTTTATCACCTCTTGCACCTTTCTCTTGATCTCCTGCCTCTTTCTTTTATACATCTCCCACTCATTTGCAATATTCCCCTGCAAAAATCGTCCAAATGCCTCTCTTTTCTCTTTTACTGATCGTCTTATTTCTTCATCCAACCACTCACTACCCTATCTGATCTACCCACCTCCCACGCTCCTCAAGCCCCATGCATCTTTTGCGCAAGCCATCACTGCTTCCCTAAGTACATCTCATTCCTCCCCCACTTCCCTTACCTCCTTTGTTTTCACCTTTTTCCATTCTGTACTCACTCTCTCCTGGTACTTCCTCACACAAATCTCTTTCCCAAGCCCACTTACTCTCACCATTCTCTTCACCCCAACATTCTCTCTTGTTTTCTGAAAACCTCTACAAATCTTCACCTTAGCCTCCACAAGATAATGATCAGACATCCCTCCAGTTGCGCCTCTCAACACATTAACATCCAAAAGTCTATCTTTCGCGCGCTTATCAATTAACACGTAATCCAATAGCGCTCTCTGGCCATATCTCATTCTTACATGCGTGTACTTATGTTTATCTCTCTTTTCAAACCAGTTATTCCCAATCACCAGTCATTTTTCAGCACATAAATCTACAGGCTCTTCACCATTTCCATTTACAACACTGAACACCCCATGTATACCAATTATTTCCTCAACTGCCACATAACTGACCTTTGCATTCAAATCACCGATCACTATAACACGGTCTTGTGCATAAAAACCACACTCATTCAGCTGCTCCCAAAATACTTGCCTCTCATTATCTTTCTTCTCATGCCCAGGTGCATATGCACCAATAATCACCCATCTCTCTCCATCCACTTTTAGTTTTACCCATATCAATCTAGAGTTTACTTTCTTACACTCTGTCACATACTCCTACAACTTCTGTTTCAGGAGTAGTGCTACTTCTTCCCTAGCTCTCGTCCTCTCACTAACCCCTGACTTTACTCCCAAGGCATTCCCAAACCACTCTTCCCCTTTACCCTTGAGCTTCGTTTTACACAGAGACAAACCACCCAGGTTCCTTTCCTCAAACATACTACCTATCTCCTTTTTTCTCATCTTGGTTACATCCACATACAGTTAGACACCCCAATCTGAGTCTTTGAGGGGGATAAGCACTCACCACGTGACTCCTCCTTCTGTTTCCCTTTATAGAAAGTTAAGATACAAGTAGACATCACACACCCCTGCCGCAAACCTACATTCACTGAAAGCCAATCACTTTCCTCTCTTCCTACACGTGCACATGCCTTACATCCTCGATAAAAACTTTTCACTGCTTCTAACAGCTTGCCTCCTACACCATATATTCTTAATACCTTCCACTATGCATCTCTATCAACTCTATTATATGCCTTCTCCAGATCCATAAATGCTACATACAAATCCATTTGCTTTTCAAAGTATTTCTCACATGCATTCTTCAAAGCAAACACCTGATCCACACATCCTCTACCACTTCTGAAACCACACTGCTCTTCACCAATCTGAAACTCTGTACATGCCTTCACCCTCTCAATCAATACCCTCCCATATAATTTATCACGAATACTCAACAAACTTATACCTCTGTAATTTGAGCACTCACTCTTATCCCCTTTGCCTTTGTACAATGGCACTATGCATTCTGCCAATCCTCAGGCAACTCACCGTGAATCATACATACATTAGATAACCTTACTAACCAGTCAACAATAGAGTCACCCACTTTTTTGATAAATTCCTCTGCAATACCATCCAAACCTGCTGCCTTGCCGGCTTTCATCTTCCGTAAAGCTTTTACTACCTCTTCTCTATTTACCAAATCATTTTCCCTAACCCTCTCACTTTGCACACCACCTCGACCAAAACACCCTATATCTGCCACTCTATCATCAAACACATTCTACAAACCTTCAAAATACTCACTCCATCTCCTTCTCACATCACCACTACTTGTTATCACCTCCCCATTAGCCCCCTTCACTGAAGTTCCCATTTGCTCCCTTGTCTTACGCACTTTATTTACCTCCTTCCAAAACATCTTTTTATTCTCCCTGAAATTTAATGATACTCTCTCACCCCAACTCTCATTTGCCCTCTTTTTCACCTCTTGCACCTTTCTCTTGACCTCCTGCCTCTTTCTTTTATACCTCTCCCACTCATTTGCATTTTTTCCCTGCAAAAATCGTCCAAATGCCTCTCTGTTCTCTTTCACTAATAATCTTACTTCTTCATCCCACCACTCACTACCTTTTCTAATAAACCCACCTCCCACGCTTCTCATGCCACAAGCATCTTTTGCGCAAGCCATCACTTCTTCCCTAAATACATTCTATTTCTCTCCCACTCCTCTTACCTCCTTTGTTCTCATCTTTTTCCATTCTGTTATCAGTCTCTCCTGGTACTTCCTCACACAAGTCTCCTTCCCAAGCTGACTTACTCTCACCACTCTCTTCACCCCAAAATTCTCTCTTCTTTTCTGAAAACCACAACAAATCTTCACCTTCGCTTCCACAAGATAATGATCATACATTCCTCTAGTTGCACCTCTCAGCACATTAACATCCAAAAGTCTCTCTTTCGTGCGTCTATCAATTAACACGTAATCCAATAACGCTCTCTGGCCATCTCTCCTACTTACATACGTATACTTATGTATATCTCGCTTTTTAAACAAGGTATTCCCAATCACCAGTCCTTTTTCAGCACATAAATCTACAAGCTCTTCACCATTTCCATTTACAACACTGAACACTCCATGTATACCAATTATTCCCTCATCTGCCACATTACTCACATTTGCATTCAAATCACCCATCACTATAACCCGGTCTTGTACATCCAAACCACTAACACACCCATTCAGCTGCTCCCAAAACACTTGCTTCTCATGATCTTTCTTCTCATGCCCAGGTGGATATGCACCAATAATCACCTATCTCTCTCCATCAACTTTCAGTTTTACCCATATCAATCTAGAATTTACTTTCTTACACTCTATCACATACTCCCACATTTCCTGATTCAGGAGTAGTTCTACTCCCTCCCTTGCTCTTGTCCTC
This sequence comes from Panulirus ornatus, assembly GCF_036320965.1. Classification (NCBI taxonomy): domain Eukaryota; kingdom Metazoa; phylum Arthropoda; class Malacostraca; order Decapoda; family Palinuridae; genus Panulirus; species Panulirus ornatus. The sequence goes on along the minus strand of NC_092248.1, from coordinate 25,463,105 downwards.
TCACTAACCCCTGACTTTACTCCCAAGACATTCCCAAACCACTCTTCCCCTTTACCCTTGAGCTTCGTTTCACTCAGAGCCAAAACATCCAGGTTCCTTTCCTCAAACATACTACCTACCTCTCCTTTTTTCTTATCTTGGTTACATCCAGACACATTTAGACACCCCAATCTGAGCCTTCGAGGAGGATGAGCACTCCTCGCGTGACTCCTTCTTCTGTTTCCCCTTTTAGAAAGTTAAAATAGAAAGAGGGGAGGGTTTCTGGCCCCCCGCTCCCGTCCCCTTTAGTCGCCTTCTACGACCCGTGAGGAATGCGTTGGAAGTATTCTTTGTCCCCTATCCCCTGGGATATATATATATATATATATATATATATATATATATATATATATATATATATATATATATATATATATATATATATATATATATATATATATATATATATATTTTTTTTTTTTTTTTTTTTTTTTTATACTTTGTCGCTGTCTCCCGCGTTTGCGAGGTAGCGCAAGGAAACAGACGAAAGAAATGGCCCAACCCCCCCCATACACATGTACATACACACGTCCACACACGCAAATATACATACCTACACAGCTTTCCATGGTTTACCCCAGACGCTTCACATGCCTTGATTCAATCCACTGACAGCACGTCAACCCCTGTATACCACATCGCTCCAATTCACTCTATTCCTTGCCCTCCTTTCACCCTCCTGCATGTTCAGGCCCCGATCACACAAAATCCTTTTCACTCCATCTTTCCACCTCCAATTTGGTCTCCCTCTTCTCCTCGTTCCCTCCACCTCCGACACATATATCCTCTTGGTCAATCTTTCCTCACTCATTCTCTCCATGTGCCCAAACCATTTCAAAACACCCTCTTCTGCTCTCTCAACCACGCTCTTTTTATTTCCACACATCTCTCTTACCCTTACGTTACTTACTCGATCAAACCACCTCACACCACACATTGTCCTCAAACATCTCATTTCCAGCACATCCATCCTCCTACGCACAACTCTATCCATAGCCCACGCCTCGCAACCATACAACATTGTTGGAACTACTATTCCTTCAAACATACCCATTTTTGCTTTCCGGGATAATGTTCTCGACTTCCACACATTTTTCAAGGCTCCCAAAATTTTCGCCCCCTCCCCCACCCTATGATCCACTTCCGCTTCCATGGTTCCATCCGCTGACAGATCCACTCCCAGATATCTAAAACACTTCACTTCCTCCAGCCTCTCACCATTCAAACTCACCTCCCAATTGACTTGACCCTCAACCCTACTGTACCTAATAACCTTGCTCTTATTGACATTTACTCTTAACTTTCTTCTTCCACACACTTTACCAAACTCCGTCACCAGCTTCTGCAGTTTCTCACATGAATCCGCCACCAGCGCTGTATCATCAGCGAACAACAACTGACTCACTTCCCAAGCTCTCTCATCCCCAACAGACTTCATACTTGCCCCTCTTTCCAAAACTCTTGCATTTACCTCCCTAACAACCCCATCCTTAAACAAATTAAACAACCATGGAGACATCACACACCCCTGCCGCAAACCTACATTCACTGAGAACCAATCACTTTCCTCTCTTCCTACACGTACACATGCCTTACATCCTCGATAAAAACTTTTCACTGCTTCTAACAACTTGCCTCCCACACCATATATTCTTAATACCTTCCACAGAGCATCTCTATCAACTCTATCATATGCCTTCTCCAGATCCATAAATGCTACATACAAATCCATTTGCTTTTCTAAGTATTTCTCACATACATTCTTCAAAGCAAACACCTGATCCACACATCCTCTCCCACTTCTGAAACCACACTGCTCTTCCCCAATCTGATGCTCTGTACATGCCTTCACCCTCTCAATCAATACCCTCCCATATAATTTACCAGGATTACTCAACAAACTTATACCTCTGTAATTTGAGCACTCACTCTTATCCCCTTTGCCTTTGTACAATGGCACTATGCACGCATTCCGCCAATCCTCAGGCACCTCACCATGAGTCATACATACATTAAATAACCTTACCAACCAGTCAACAATACAGTCACCCCCTTTTTTAATAAATTCCACTGCAATACCATCCAAACCTGCTGCCTTGCCGGCTTTCATCTTCCGCAAAGCTTTTACTACCTCTTCTCTGTTTACCAAATCATTTTCCCTAACCCTCTCACTTTGCACACCACCTCGACCCAAACACCCTATATCTGCCACTCTGTCATCAGACACATTCAACAAACCTTCAAAATACTCATTCCATCTCCTTCTCACATCACCACTACTTGTTATCACCTCCCCATTTACGCCCTTCACTGAAGTTCCCATTTGCTCCCTTGTCTTACGCACCCTATTTACCTCCTTCCAGAACATCTTTTTATTCTCCCTAAAATTTACTGATAGTCTCTCACCCCAACTCTCATTTGCCCTTTTTTTCACCTCTTGCACCTTTCTCTTGACCTCCTGTCTCTTTCTTTTATACTTCTCCCACTCAATTGCATTTTTTCCCTGCAAAAATCGTCCAAATGCCTCTCTCTTCTCTTTCACTAATACTCTTACTTCTTCATCCCACCACTCACTACCCTTTCTAAACAGCCCACCTCCCACTCTTCTCATGCCACAAGCATCTTTTGCGCAATCCATCACTGATTCCCTAAATACATCCCATTCCTCCCCCACTCCCCTTACTTCCATTGTGCTCACCTTTTTCCATTCTGTACACAGTCTCTCCTGATACTTCTTCACACAGGTCTCCTTCCCAAGCTCACTTACTCTCACCACCTTCTTCACCCCAACATTCACTCTTCTTTTCTGAAAACCCATACTAATCTTCACCTTAGCCTCCACAAGATAATGATCAGACATCCCTCCAGTTGCACCTCTCAGCACATTGACATCCAAAAGTCTCTCTTTCGCACGCCTGTCCATTAACACGTAATCCAATAACGCTCTCTGGCCATCTCTCCTACTTACATAAGTATACTTATGTATATCTCGCTTTTTAAACCAGGTATTCCCGATCATCAGTCCTTTTTCAGCACATAAATCTACAAGCTCTTCACCATTTCCATTTACAGCACTGAACACCCCATGCATACCAATTATTCCCTCAACTGCCACATTACTCACCTTTGCATTCAAATCACCCATCACTATAACCCGGTCTCGTGCATCAAAACCGCTAACACACTCATTTATATATATATAAGAAGATTATTAGTGAAAGAGAAGAGAGAGGCATTTGAACGATTTTTGCAAGGAAAAAATGCAAATGAGTGGGAGAGCTATAAAAGAAAGAAGCAGGAGGTCAAGAGAAAGGTGCAAGAGGTGAAAAAGAGGGCAAATGAGAGTTGGGGTGAGAGAGTATCATTAAATTTCAGGGAGAATAAAAAGATGCTTTGGAAGGAGGTAAATAAAGTGCGTAAGACAAGGGAGCAAATGGGAAGTTCAGTGAAGGGGGCTAATGGGGAGGTGATAACAAGTAGTGGTGAAATGAGAAGATGGAGTGAGTATTTTGAAGGTTTGTTGAATGTGTTTGATAAAAGAGTGGCAGATGTGGGGTGTCTTGGTCGATGTGGTGTGCAAAGTGAGAGGGTTAGGGAAAATGATTTGGTAAATAGAGAAGAGGTAGTAAAAGCTTTACGGAATATGAAAGCCGGCAAAGCAGCAGGTTTGGATGGAATTGCAGTGGAATCTATTAAAAATGGGGGTGACTGTATTGTTGACTGGTTGGTAAGGTTATTTAATGTATGTATGATTCATGTTGAGGTGCCTGAGGATTGGCGGAATGCGTGCATAGTGCCATTGTACAAAGGCAAAGGGGATAAGAGTGAGTGCACAAATTACAGAGGTAAGTTGGTTGAGTATTCCTGGTAAATTATATGGGAGGGTATTAATTGAGAGGGTGAAGGCATGTACAGAGCATCAGATTGGGGAAGAGCAGTGTGGTTTCAGAAGTGGTAGAGGATGTGTGGATCAGGTGTTTGCTTTGAAGAATGTATGCGAGAAATACTTAGAAAAACAAATGGATCTTTTTGTAGCATTTATGGATCTGGAGAAGGCATATGGTAGAGTTGATAGAGATGCTCTGTGGAAGGTATTAAGAATATATGGTGTGGGAGGCAAGTTGTTAGAAGCAGTGAAAACTTTTTATCGAGGATGTAAGGCATGTGTACGTGTAGGAAGAGAGGAAAGTGATTGGTTCTAAGTGAATGTAGGTTTGCGGCAGGGGTGTGTGATGTCTCCATGGTTGTTTAATTTGTTTATGGATGGGGTTGCTAGGGAGGTGAATGCAAGAGTTTTGGAAAGAGGGGCAAGTATGCAGTCTGTTGTGGATGAGAGAGCTTTCGAAGTGAGTCAGTTGTTGTTCGCTGATGATACATCGCTGGTGGCTGATTCATGTAAGAAACTGCAGAAGCTGGTGACTGAGTTTGGTAAAGTGTGTGAAAGAAGAAAGTTAAGAGTAAATGTGAATAAGAGCAAGGTTATTAGGTACAGTAGGGTTGAGGGTCAACTCAATTGGGAGGTAAGTTTGAATGGAGAAATGCTAGAGGAAGTGAAGTGTTTTAGATATCTGGGAGTGGATCTGGCAGCGGATTGAACCACGGAAGCGGAAGTGAATCATAAGGTGGGGGAGGGGGCGAAAATTCTGGGAGCCTTGAAGAATGTGTGGAAGTCGAGAACATTATCTCGGAAAGCAAAAATGGGTATGTTTGAAGGAATAGTGGTTCCAACAATATTGTATGGTTGCGAGGCGTGGGCCATGGATAGAGTTGTGCGCAGGAGGGTTGATGTGCTGGAAATGAGATGTTTGAGGACAATATGTGGTGTGAGGTGATTTGATCGAGTAAGTAATGTAAAGGTGAGAAAGATGCATGGAAATAAAAAGAGTGTGGTTGAGAGAGCAGAAGAGGGTGTTTTGAAAACGTTTGGTCACATGGAGAGAATGAGTGGGGAAAGATTGACCAAGAGGATATATGTGTCAGAGGTGGAGGGAACGAGGAGGAGTGGGAGAGCAAATTGGAGGTGGAAAGATGGAGTGAAAAAGATTTTGAGTGATCGGGGCCTGAACATTCAGGAGGGTGAAAGGCGTGCAAGGAATAGAGTGAATTGGAACGATGTGGTATACCGGGGTCGACATGCTGTCAATGGATTGAACCAGGGCATGTGAAGCGTCTGGGGTAAACCATGCATAGTGTGTGGGGCCTGGATGTGGAAAGGGAACTGTGGTTTCGGTGCATTATTACATGACAGCTAGAGACTGAGTGTGAACGAATGGGGCCTTTGGTGTTTTTCCTAGCGCTACCTCGCACACCTGAGGGGGGAGGGGATTGTTATTCCATGTGTGGAGAGGTGGCGATGGGAACAAATAAAGGCAGACCGTATGAATTATGTACATGTGTATATATGTATATGTCTGTGTTTGTATATATATGTGTACATTGAGATGTATAGGTATGTATATTGTGCGTGTGTGGACATTTATGTATATACATGTGTATGTGGGCGGGTTGCGCCATTCTTTCGTCTGTTTCCTTTCGCTACCTCGCTAACGCGGGAGACAGCGATAAAGCAAAATAAATAAAAATAAAAATATATATATATATATATATATATATATATATATATATATATATATATATATATATATATATATATATATACAGTTTCTTCAGGCCGATGTTAGCACATCATTATCTTTACCTCTTAGGCGTTTAAGTGCTGGCGGGGAAGGCATGGTGTTGACTGAGGCGGGACAGGCGTTCACCCTGGACGAGGTGGCCCGAAACCACCTCCTTCAGGGGCTGTGGGGAGACACTACGACCACCTGCCATACCCTCATCCTCGACCTTACCTTCCTGAACAATAATAAGGATAACAATAACAACAACAACAGCAACCTTGCCCTCAGGTATTGGATGACACCTGCTGATCACGAATCAATTTAATGATAATAAATCAAACGAGACGGTCATGATGTTACATTTGCCTGTGTGGTCCATGACTCACATACACAATATCCACAATTCTTCAGTCTCCCTTATTTTCCTTTTTCACTTTTCCCTCTATGTAAATTGAAATCATAGAAATTCAAGATTTTTTTTGTATCACAAGTTTTAGTGACGTTGAAATAATGACCAATATAAGATGTTTATTAGAAAGATGGTTCAATCGTGTAACACTTCGTTCCATCTAACTGATCAGTGATGTAGTGTGGAACACGACTTTAACAACTTGTATCTGATACACGAGGGACTTTACCGAAGGACTTGTGCTATTGTGGTCGGCAACTACTTAGCAGTAAGGTGGAAATTGATGGCTTTTCCACTATGACGAAAGAACTCACAGACTGCTAGTGTTGGATATTCGAACTATAACATAAATGTTTTCCTAATACGTTCTTTCACAGATTCCTCGAGTTATCACAGTTGTGGCAACGACCAGAGACGGTCGTGGTGGTGGTGGGTGGGAGGACGGGAGTGAAGGACGTCCTCCTCCACCACAGTCTACGTAACACCGTCCACGCCCTCTACCTGGCCGTACACCACCTCACCCGACACAACACACCAGCCCGTGGTGACTCACGCTTAAGAAAGACCGTCGTGCAGCAAGGTTAGCATGTGTCATGTATTGGTGTTATCCTCTCTCTCTCTCTCTCTCTCTCTCTCTCTCTCTCTCTCTCTCTCTCTCTCTCTCTCTCTCTCTCTAGCGGATGGAACCATGGAGGCGGAAGTGAGTCACGGGGTGGGGGAGGAGGCGAAGGTTCTGGGAGCGTTGAAGAATGTGTGGAAGGCGAGAACGATACCTCGGAGAGCAGGAATGGGAATTTTTGAAGGAATATTGGTTCCAACAATGATATATGGTTGTGAGGCGTGGGCTACAGATAGGGTTGTGTGGAGGAGGATGGATGTGTTAGAAATGAGATGTTTGAGGACAATATGTGGTGTGAGGTGGTTTGATCGAGTAAGAAATGAAAAGGGTAATAGAGATGTGTGGTAAGGAAATGAGTGTGCTTGATAGAACAGAAGAGGATGTGTTGAAATGGTTTAGACAAATGGAGAGAATGAGTGAGGAAACATTAACAAAGAAGAAATATGTGTCAGAAGTGGAAGGAATAAGGAGAAGCGCAAGACGAAACTGAAGGTATAAGGATGAAGTGACAAAGATTTTGAGTGATCTTGGTCTGAACAAACAGTAGGGTGAAAGGCGTGCGAGGAAGAAAGTGAATTACATCGATGTGGTATACGGGGGTCGAAACGCTGTCAATGCATATAAGCAGGGCATGTGAAGTGTCTGGGGTAAACCATGCAAAGGTCGGTTGGGAGTGGATATGGATAGGGAGCTGTGGTTGCGGTGCAATACACATGAAAGCTAGAGATTGAGTGTGAACGAATGTGGCTTTTATTTATTTCAAACACTTTTTTTTCTTTGTCTTTTCCTGGCACTACCTCGTTGGACTTGCGAGGGAATCCTATTTCATGTGTGGTGGGGTGGCAACGAAAATGGATGAGGCCAGAAGGTATGAATATATCTATGTCTATATATGTGTATATGACTGTGTATGTATATGTATGTATAAGTTGAAATGTATATGTGTGTACATGAGCGTGTATGGGCATTTACGTATATACATGTGTATGTGGCTGGATTGGGCCATTCCTCGTCTGTTTCCTAGCGCTACCTCCCTGAAGCGGGAGACGACGATTAGATGATATACATACTGATGTAATCTTGTTTTTTTATTTGCTTTGTCGCTGTCTCCCGCATTAGCGAGGTAGCGCAAGGAAACAGACGAAAGAATGGCCCAACCCACCCACATACACATGTATATACATACACGTCCACACACGCAATATACATACCTATACATCTCAAAGTACACATATATATATATATATATATATATATATATATATATATATATATATATATATATATATATATATATATATATATATACACACACAGACATATACATATATACACATGTACATAATTCATACTGTCTGCTTTATTTATTCCCACCGCCACCCCGCCACACATGGAATAACAACGCCTTCCCCCCTCATGTGTGTGAGGTAGCGCTAGGAAAACATGACAAAGGCCCCATTCAGTCACAGTCAGTCTCTAGCTGTCATGTAATAATGCAACGAAACCACAGCTCCCTTTCCACATCCAGGCCCCACAGAACTTTCAATGGTTTAACCCAGACGCTTCACATGCCGTGGTTCAATCCATTGACAGCACGTCGACCCCGATATACCATATCGTTCCAATTCACTCTATTCCTTGCACGCCTTTCACCCTCCTGCATGTTCAGGCCCCGATCACTCAAAATCTTTTTCACTCCATCTTTCCACCTCCAATTTGGTTTCCCACTTCTCGATCCCTGCACCTCTGACACATATATCCTCTTGGTCAGTCTTTCCTCACTCATTCTCTCCATGTGACCAAAACATTTAAAAACACCCTCTTCTGCTCTCTCAACCAGACTCTTTTTATGTCCACACAGCTCTCTTACCCTTACATTAGTTACCCGATCAAACCACCTCACACCACATATTGTCCTCAAACATATCATTTCCAGCATATCCATCCTCCTATGCACAACTCTATCCATAGCCCACGCCTCGCAACCATACAATATTGTTGGAACCACTATTCCTTCAAACATACTCATTTTTCCTTTCAGAGATAATGTTCTCGATTTCCAAACATTCTTCAAGGCTTCCAGAATTTTCGCCGCCTCCCCCACCCTATGATTCACTGTGATTCTCCATTCAAACTTACCTCCCAATTGACTTGACCCTCTACCCTACTGTACCTAATAACCTTGCTCTTATTCACATTTACTCTTAACTTTCTTCTTTCACACACTTTACCAAACTCAGTCACCAGCTTCTGCAGTTTCTTACATGAATTAGCCACCAGCGCTGTATCATCAGCGAACAACAACTGACTCACTTCCCAAGCTCTCTCATCCACAACAGACTGCATACTTGCCCCTCTTTCCAAAACTCTTGCATTCACCTCCCTAACAACCCCATCCATAAACAAATTAAACAACCATGGAGACATCACACACCCCTGCCGCAAACCTACATTCACTGAGAACCAATCACTTTCCTCTCTTTCTACACGTACACATGCCTTACATCCTCGATAAAAACTTTTCACTGCTTCTAACAACTTGCCTCCCACACCATATATTCTTAGTATCTTCCACAGAGCATCTCTATCAACTCTATCATATGCCTTCTCCAGATCCATAAATGTCATACCCAAATCTATTTGCTTTTCTAAGTATTTCTGACATACATCCTTCAAAGCATACACTTGATCCACACATCCTCTACCACTTCTGAAACCACACTGCTCTTCCCAATCTGATGCCCTGTACATGCCTTCACCCTCTCAATCAATACCCTCCCATATAATTTACCAGGAATACTCAACAACCTTATACCTCTGTAATTTGAGCACTCACTCTTATCCCCTTTGCCTTTGTACAATGGCACTATGCAAGCATTCCGCCAATCCTCAGGCACCTCACCATGAATCATACATACATTAAATAACCTTACCAACCAGTCAACGGTACAGTCACCCCCTTTTTTAATAAATTCCACTGCAATACCATCCAAACTCGCTGACTTGCCGGCTTTCATCTTCCGTAAAGCTTTTACTACCTCTTCTCTATTTACCAAATCATTTTCCCTAACCCTCTCACTTTGCACACCACCTCGACCAAAATACCCAATATCAGCCACTCTATCATCAAACACATTCAACAAACTTTCAAAATACTCACTCCATCTCCTCATATCACCACTACTTGTTATCAACTTCCCTTTAGCCCCCTTCACTGATGTTCCCATTCGTTCTCTTATCTTACGCACTTTATATACTTCCATCCAAAACGTCTTCTTATTCTCCCTAAAATTTAATGGTAATCTCTCAACCCTAACTTTCATCTACCCTCTTTTTCACCTCTTGCAACTTTCTCTTGACCTCCTGCCTCTTTCTATTTTATATCTCCCACTCATCTGCATAATTTCCCTGCAAAAATCGTCCAAATGCCTCTCTCTTCTCTTTCACTAACAATCTTACTTCTTCATCCCACCACTCACTACCCTTTCTAATCTGCCCACCTCCCACGCTTCTCATACCACTAGCATCTTTTGCGCAAGTCATCACTGCTTCCCTAGATAAATCCCATTCCTCCCCCACTCTCCTTACGTCCTTTGTTCTCACCTTTTCCCATTCTGTAATCATTTCTTCTTTTCTGAAAACCTTTACACATCTTCACCTTCACCTCCACAAGGTAATGATCAGACATCCCTCCAGTTGCACCTCTCAGCACATTAACATCCAAAAGTCTCTCTTTCGCGCGCCTATCAATCAACATGTAATCTAAAGCGCTGTCTGGCCATCTCTCCTACTTACATACATATACTTACGTATATCTCTCTTTTTAAACCAGGTATTCCCATTCACCAGCCCTTTTTCAGCGCATAAATCTACAAGGTCGTCACTATTTTTTTACAAATCTGAACACCCCATGTAAACCAAATATTCCCTCAACTGCCACATTACCCACCTTTGCATTCAAATCACCCATCACTATAACCCGGTCTCGTGCATGAAAACTGCAAACACACTCACTCAGCTGCTCCCAAAACACTTGCGTCTCATGATCTTTCTTCTCATGCCGAGGTGCATATGCACCAATAATCAGCCATCTCTCTCCATCCACTTGTAGTTTTACCCATATCAATTGAGAGTTTATTTTCTTACACTCTATCTCATACTCCCACCACTGCTTATTATTATACTTAATAGCCGTCTCCCGCGTCAGCAACGAAGCGCAATGAGAGAGACGAGGAATTGCCCAACACACCTACATACACATGTATATATATAAACAACTGTACACGCACATACACATACATAACATTTCAACGTATACATACATATGCATACACAGACATATACATATATACACATGTACATATTCATATTTGCTGCCTTCATCCCTTTCTCGTCACCACCCCGCCACACATGAAATAGCATCTCTCTCTCTCTCTCTCTCTCTCTCTCTCTCTCTCTCTCTCTCTCTCTCTCTCTCTCTCTCTCCCCTACCCACCCACCCAACAAGATATCGTCAGGAACAGACAATAAAGGCCACATTCGTTCACGCCCATCCCAGCTTTAATCCATTGACATCACGTCGACCCCTCTATACCACATCGATCCTCTTCTCTCTATTCCTTGTACGCCTTTTATCCTCCTGTATGTTCAGGTCCCCGATCGCTCAAAATCTTTCTCTCTCTATCCTTCCACTTCAAATTTGGTCTCCTGCTTCTTCCTCCCTCCACCTCTGACACATATATCCTCTTTGTCAGTCTTTCCTTACTCATTCTCTCCATTGTCCAAACCATTTCAACACACCCTCTTCTGCTCTCTCAACCACACTTTTTTACTTACCACACATCTCTTTTATCCTCTCATTACTTAATGAATCCACTTCACACCTCATATTGTCCTGAAACATTTCATATCCAACATATCCATCCTGCAGCACACAACCCTACCTATAGTCCCTGCCTGACAATCATATAACATTGTTGGAATGAATATTCCTTCAAACATACCCACTTTTGCTCTCCGAGATAACGTTCTTGCCTTCCACACATTCTTCAATGCTCTCAGAACCTTCGACCCCTCCCCCACCCTGTGACTCACTTTCTCCATTTTTTCTCTATTCAAACTTGCATCCCAATTAACTTGTCCCTCAACCCTACTGAACGTGATAATCTTGCTCTTATTCACATTTTCTCTCAACTTTCTCCTTTCTCTCACTTTTCCAAACTCAGTCACCAACCTCTGCATTTTCTCACCCGAATCAGCAACCAGCGCTCTAGTATCAGCGAACAACAACGTACTCACTCGCTAGTCGCTTTCATCCACAACAGACTGGATACTTGCCCCTCTCTCCAAAACTTGCATTTACCTCCCTAACCACCCCATCCATAAACAAATTAAACAACCATGGAGACATCATGTAACCCTGCTGCAAACCGAAATTCACTCTCCTCTCTTTCTACTCTCACATATGCCTTACATCTTACATGCCTTTACCCTATCAATCAATACCCTCCCATATAATTTCCCAGGAATACTCAACAAACTTATACCTCTGTAATTTGAACACTCACCTTTATCCCCTTTGCCTTTGTACAATGGCACTATGCACGCATTCCGCCAATCCTCAGGCACCTCACCATGATTCCTACATCAGAGCATCAGATTGGGGAAGAGCAGTGTATCACAAATGGTAGAGAATGTGTGGATTAGGTGAAAAAACAAATGGATTTATATGTAGCATTTATTGATCTGGAGAAGGCATATAATAGTGTTGATAGAGATGCATTGTGGAAGGTTTTAAGAGAATGTTGACTGAATTTGGTAAAGTGTGTGAAAGAAGAAAGTTGAGATTAAATGTGAATAAGGGGAAGGTCATTAGGTTCAGTAGGGTTGAGGGACAAGTTTATGGGGAGGTAAGTTTGAATGGAGAAAAACTGGAGGAAGTAAAGTGTTTTATATATCTAGGAATGGATTTGGTAGCGGTTGGAACCATTGAAGCTGAAGATGGTCAGTGGGTGGGGGAGGGGGCAAATTTTCTGAGAGCATTGAAGAATGTATGGAAGGACGGATCGTTGTTTTGGAGAGCGATATGGGTATGTTTGAAGGAATAGTGGTTCCAACAATGTTATATGGTTGCGAGGCCAGGTCTATATATAGCGTTGTGCAGAGGAGGGTGTATGTGTTGGAAATGACATGTTTGAAGACAATATGTGGTGTGAGGTGGTTTGATCGAGTAGGTAATGAATGGTTAAGAGAGATGTGTGGTAATAAAAAGAGTGTGGTTGAGAGAGCAGAAGAGGGTGTGTTGAAATTGTTTGCACACGTGGAGAGAATAAATGAGGAAAGATTGACAAAGAGGATATTTGTGTCGGAGGTGGAGGGAACAAGGAGAAGCAGGAGACCAAACTGAAGGTGGAAGGATGGAGTGAAAAAGATTTTGAGGGATCGAGGCCTGAACATACAGGAGGCGTGCAAGGAACAGAGTGAATTGGAACGATGTGGTATACCTGGGTTGACGTGTTGTCAATGGACTGAACCAGGGCATGTAAAGTGTCTAGGGTAAACCATGGAAATGCCTGTTGGCCTGGATATGGAAAAGGGACTGTGTTTCCGGTGCATTACACATGACAGCTAGAGATTGAGTGTGAAAAAATGATGGCCTGTTTTAGCCTTTTCCTGGCGCTACCTCGCTGGATGGGGGGAGGGGGGGAATACTATTTCATGTGTGGCGGGGTGGCGATGGGGCTGGATGAAGGCAGCAAGTATGAATATGTACATGTTTATATATGTATATGTCTGTGTATGTATATGTATGCATACATTGAAATGTATATGTATGTATATATGCGTGTATGGGCGTTTATATATATATATATATATATATATATATATATATATATATATATATATATATATATATATATATATATATATATATATATATATATATATATATATATATATACACATGTGTACATTGATGTGTTGGGCTATTCCTCGTCTGTTTCCTTGCGCTATCTCGCTGACGTAGGAGACGGCGATCAAGTATAAGCTGGGAGTAGGTTTTCTCTAATGTATATAAAATTGAATACGACATCATACTTAAAGTTCTCAATCTACTTTCCTAGGTTATCTAATTTTCTCGGTATTTATATACCATTAGGTGGCTGTTCAAACGCCAGTTGTTCGTAATTCATTATATATTACATTCAGGCATTCGCCTTCACACTGGTAACATCAGGAATAGTTGAGAAAGACACAGAAGATCAATATTACACAAGATAGGAATACAAAAAGCCCATAATTGAATACACTAAGATGGGACAAGAGAGACAGTTATTATCAGGATGTGGAGCTGAGGTCAGGTTGGGCTCCTCTGATTGTCTCAGACCTTAGTAACGTTGGACCGTGTTACTGATACCCAGCAATAGGGCCATATTTCTGACACCCGTCAGTGGCGGACTCGGTAGCTTTCCTCGCTGGAAAACCTCCGTAATTGGCTTCAATATAACTCAGTCCTAAGATTTACAGCAGAACTGAATGATAATGTAAGATTCCTTTCTTGGATGTGATGGTGAGTGCCACAACAGATCTTTCGTCAATGACGTTTACAGAAAGCCCGCCAACCAAGGTGATTGTATGAATGTAATAGGCGAATGTTCTCAAAATTACAAGAGGAATGTCATTCGTGCATACGTGAGTAGAGCGATCAAGGTGTGCTCAACCTGACAACGTCTACACTAAATGTTAATTAAAAATGGATATTCAAATACTGATTTTGATACCATTGTGATCAATATGCTTGAAGAACATCTCGTGGTAAAAAGACAACCACAACGTGACAGCATTAAATTTTACTGCAGGGCCACATTTACGACAACATATCGAAAGCACGAGAAGGTCATGAAAATAGGACAAGCAAGAATGATCCAAAATAGTTAAATAATGAAATAAAGCACCTTATAGGGCAGAAGAAGAGCTTGTACAACAAGGTAAAACGGAGGGAAACACAGTTGGCTGATCAGCTGAAGCAAAATTAGAGAATGGTAAAGTCAGAAATTAGTAAGGCTAAAAGAAATTACGAAATTAAGATAGCAAACGAAGCAAACAAACAATGCTAAAGGATTTTTTGAATGTACAGAACGAAATTTAGGAAGGAAATTGGACCTATCAAATCGCTTTCTGGTAGATTAGTTGATGTGAGATTGAAATGTGTGAAGCTGTAAACAATCACTTCATATCATTATTTACACAGGAGGAAAATACAAACATTCCGGTTCCAGACCAAATTTAGAAGGGAGACGAAAGTGGGAACTTTGTATTATGTATACACCTCATAACTTTGTATTATGTGTACACCTCATAACTTTGTATTATGTGTACACCTCATAACTTTGTATTATGTGTACACCTCATAACTTTGTATTATGTGTACACCTCATAACTTTGTATTATGTGTACACCTCATAACTTTGTATTATGTGTACACCTCATAACTTTGTATTATGTGTACACCTCATAACTTTGTATTATGTGTACACCTCATAACTTTGTATTATGTATACACCTCATAACTTTGTATTATGTGTACACCTCATAACTTTGTATTATGTGTACACCTCATAACTTTGTATTATGTGTACACCTCATAACTTTGTATTATGTGTACACCTCATAACTTTGTATTATGTATACACCTCATAACTTTGTATTATGTGTACACCTCATAACTTTGTATTATGTGTACACCTCATAACTTTGTATTATGTGTACACCTCATAACTTTGTATTATGTGTACACCTCATAACTTATACATCACAAATCTGAGAGTTTCTCATATTCCCACACACACACAGAGCCTCGGAAGGACCCAAATGTCTGTTTTCTTGTAGTTTGAATTCCTTCGTGTAAGGAACCGGAGCGACAAAACCAAATTCATAAAGAAACTCAGACGAAAATTACTGAATATATAGCAAAACGAACCATAATGAATTTAATGTAGATATTAGAAAGAAGAGAACCGTCAACCAATCAATTGGACCGTTAATTACAGAAAACGGAGTTTTGGTTCGGGACAAGGAGGCCATGGCAGAGATCTGGAGTAATTGTGTTACATCTGTATTAACTACTGAAGACACAGTTCTTTACACAGATCTAGGTCCATTGCCAAGAGAGGAAAACGTTTTGTAATGTACTTACGTAAAGGTTGAAGATATTTTTTCAACACAAAATGTAATGAGAAGAGCTATGACTTTATCCGAAGACAACAAAAGAGGCAAAATGTAAGATAGTTAAGCCATTAACTGCTCATTTCAGGAAGAAACTTGCTTGAGGAAAAGTTTGCCCATGTAATACTGATATAGAATAAATGTAATTGTCTGAAGTATTAGCCAAGGAGTTCATTGCCCAGTTAGGTTAATGTCTGTAATTAGTCAACTTATGAAGAACATCATTGAGGAAAAAGATTGTAAGCCGTTCAGAGAATCACCGCTCAACAAACGATTCTCAGCAGTTTTAACGAAGTCACTGATATTTGAGAAATATGATCAACATCTTTGATGAAGGTAAACCAGATGACGTCATCTATTTAGATTTTCCCAAAGCGTTTCATTACATTCCACATCGATGAAAGTTAAGTCACATGGTGTAGATGGGGTTGTACTTTTGTGGTTAGCGAACTGCTTGACTGGCCGTAAACAAAGGGTAATGCTTAATGTTTAAGCCTCAGAATGGTTGGCTGTAACACTAGGTGTGCCGCAGGGAACAAACTTGGGACCAATACTCTTTCTCATGTATATTAATGTATAGAAAACGCGCTGCATTGTAAGATTTCGACATTTGCAGACGATGCTAAACTGAGAAATCAATGAACCACAGATACTGAAATTTTGCAGCTTGATATTGGCATTGACACACTAAATGACTGGGCTCATGGGCGGCAAATGAATTTTAATCATTCATCTATTTAATATCTATAAGTGAGAAGTTTTACATATCGGTAGTAAACTCATGGAGGTAAGCTACACTGTGAATTCTGGTAAGTAACGAAAGGTAGATGAGAAAAAGACTTGGGTGCAGTAATCTGTCATGACATACAGCCAAGTAATCGTTGCGCAAAAGGAAGGAAAATGACAAACATGATACTTGGATTTACCTGCAGGATTTTGAAATATAAATGGAGGGAAATCATCCTCATTTCTCATTGATAGAGATGCTCTGTGGAAGGTATTAAGAATATATGGTGTGGGAGGCAAGTTGTTAGAAGCAGTGAAAAATTTTATCGAGGATGTAAGGCATGTGTACGTGTAGGAAGAGAGGAAAGTGATTGGTTCTCAGTGAATGTAGGTTTGCGGCAGGGGTGTGTGATGTCTCCATGGTTGTTTAATTTGTTTATGGGTGGGGTTGTTAGGGAGGTGAATGCAAGAGTTTTGGAAAGAGGGGCAAGTATGAAGTCTGTTGGGGATGAGAGAGCTTGGGAAGTGAGTCAGTTGTTGTTCGCTGATGATACAGCGCTGGTGGCTGATTCATGTGAGAAACTGCAGAAGCTGGTGACTGAGTTTGGTAAAGAGTGTGAAAGAAGAAAGTTAAGAGTAAATGTGAATAAGAGCAAGGTTATTAGGTACAGTAGGGTTGAGGGTCAAGTCAATTGGGAGGTAAGTTTGAATGGAGAAAAACTGGAGGAAGTAAAGTGTTTTAGATATCTGGGAGTGGATCTGGCAGCGGATGGAACCATGGAAGCGGAAGTGGATCATAGGGTGGGGGAGGGGGCGAAAATCCTGGGAGCCTTGAAGAATGTGTGGAAGTCGAGAACATTATCTCGGAAAGCAAAAATGGGTATGTTTGAAGGAATAGTGCTTCCAACAATGTTGTATGGTTGCGAGGCATGGGCTATGGATAGAGTTGTGCGCAGGAGGGTGGATGTGCTGGAAATGAGATGTTTGAGGAGAATGTGTGGTGTAAGGTGGTTTGATCGAGTAAGTAACGTAAGGGTATGAGAGATGTGTGGAAATAAAAAGAGCGTGGTTGAGAGAGCAGAGGAGAGTGTTTTGAAATGGTTTGGGCAAATGGAGAAAATGAGTGAGGAAAGATTGACCAAGAGGATATATGTGTCGGAGGTGGAGGGAATGAGGAGAAGTGGGAGACCAAATTGGAGGTGGAAAGATGGAGTGAAAAAGATTTTGTGTGGTCGGGGCCTGAACATGCAGGAGGGTGAAAGGAGGGCAAGGAATAGAGTGAATTGGATCGATGTGGTATACCGGGGCTGACGTGCTGTCAGTGGATTGAATCAGGGCATGTGAAGCGTCTGGGGTAAACCATGGAAAGTTGTGTGGGGCCTGGATGTGGAAAGGGAGCTGTGGTTTCGGGCATTATTGCGTGGCAGCTAGAGACTGAGTGTGAACGAATGGGGCCTTTGTTGTCTTTTCCTAGTGCTACCTCGCACACATGAGAGGGGAGGGGGAAGGTATTCCATGTGTGGCGAGGTGGCGATGGGAGTGAATGGGGGCAGACAGTGGGAATTGTGTGCATGGGTATATATGTATGTGTCTATGTATATATATGTGTACATTGAGATGTATAGGTATGTATATTTGCGTGTGTGGACGTGTGTGTGTATACATTGTGTATGGGGGTGGGTTGGGCCATTTCTTTCGTCTGTTTCCTTGCGCTACCTCGCAAATGCGGGAGACAGCGACAAAGCAAAATAAATAAAATAAATAAATATTCTCATTATTCACTGGTGCGGCTCCAGCTTGAATGTTATGTTAAGTTTTGGTCAATAACTTGAAAAGTGACATAAACAGAACAGGAAGAATAAAGCGACGAGTTACCTTGATGATATCCGGACTAAGAACAAATCGTATGAGCCAATTAATTGATTCAGATTTAATAAGCTCAGAAAGGAGAAGATTACCAGGTGATTTAATACAGGTATAAAAAGTTTTAGAGTTTATGATAATTTCGATCTAACAAGTTGATTAAAGCTAGCTTCCCTCGTAGTAATGGATACAAACGCCTGGACAAACCAAAACATTCAACACAAATGTTAATAATGGAATAATTGTCCAATTATAACAACTGAAGGATTATCACAGATATGTTTAAGAACAGACTTTATAGATTTTGTTTTATGTCTGTGACATGACATTATTTGTACTTTTTTTAGTTACAAAAAAAGTTTCCAGGTTTTTCACTATGAATCATCTCTGCGTCATATGAATCATCTTTGCGTCATTTGAATCATCTTTGCGTCATTTGAATCATCTCTGCGTCATTTTACTCTAGCCACACCAATGCATGAGTTCCTGATCTCTTCCATGATCGCAAACAGCCTCGTTATAACTCAGCAGTAGTTGTATTTGTATAGACTTATGTCTACCAGCATAATGGTAACATTGTAGTACATAAGGTTGGGTCTTATGAGGCAGATGAGCTCATGACTTCAAGCTGTAGCTCAGTCACGAGGGATCTTACCTGGTGTGTCCCAGCTAAGTTGTACATGATGATTCATTACCTACCATTACTGTACGGGCAAGTAGGACCACACGACTGAAGCCACATTACTGGTACTCTCACACAGTCTCAATACCCAGTATCTACCAATCATCCACAGTTTCAATACCCAGTATCTACCAATCATCCACAGTTTCAATACCCAGTATCTACCAATCATCCACGGTCTCAATACCCAGTATCTACCAATCATCCACAGTTTCAATACCCAGTATCTACCAATCATCCACGGTCTCAATACCCAGTATTTACCAATCATCCACGGTCTCAATACCCAGTATCTACCAATCATCCACGGTCTCAATACCCAGTATCTACCAATCATCCACAGTTTCAATACCCAGTATCTACCAATCATCCACGGTCTCAATACCCAGTATCTACCAATCATCCACAGTTTCAATACCCAGTATCATCCAATCATCCACTGGCTTAATACAAAACATAGTCATTGATATATATTCGTCAAAATGACTTGCCCAATTTCCTGTTATGTTTCATTATTGTTCTACATTGACGTTTTGCTAAGAAGTATATTTGTATATATGTATGTATGTATACATGTATGTATGTATGTATGTACGCATGCATGTATATATGTATGTATGTATGTACGTATTCATGTATGTATGTATGTATGTATGTATGTATGTATGTATGTATGTATGTATATATGTATGTAAGTGAGTGTGTATGTGTATGTGCGTGTGTGTGTATGTGTGTGTGTGTGTGTGTGTGTGTGTGTGTGTGTGTAAATGGTAATAACATGTTGTCCTATCACCACAGGGATCAGTGATCGTGTGTGGTTGTACCAGAGATGTCTGTACTGTAACAACGGGGAGGCGCACGTCCACCTTACCGCCTTGTGGAACCTCACCTCCGGCGTCTCTCAGACTACCACTTCACCTCCAGGTCACGCTCTCATACTTCATAGAAAACGTTATCTTTAATTCTGTGTTTTGATGAACAAATAATATAACTAACATAACTAATATAACTAACTTAACTAACACAACTAGCACAACTAATGTAACTAATATAACTAATACAACTAACATAAGTACCATAACTAACACAACTAACTCAACTAATATAACTATATAACTAACATAACTAATATAACTAACATAAGTAACATAACTAACACAACTAACACAACTAACACAACTAATATAACTATATAACTAACATAATTAATATAACTAACATAATTAACATAATTAACACAACTAACGCAACTAATTAACGAACATAGCTCACATAACTAATATAACTAATATAAGTAACACAACTAACACTAGTCATATAACTAACATAACTAACGTAACTAATATAACTAACATAAGTAAAGGAATTAACACAACTAACACAACGGACATAACTGATATATCTAACATAGCTAATATAACTAGCATAAGTAACATAACTAACACCACTACAACTAGAACAAACGTAACTAACATACCAAATATAACTAACATTACTAACGCAACTAATATAACAAACACAACTAATGCACCTTAATATAACAAACATAACTAACATAACTATCACAAATGATGTACCAAAATAACTAATATACCTAATATAGCTCACAAAACTACAACTGACATAACTAAGGTAGCATAACTAACATATCTAACAAAACCAATATAATTAACATAACTAGCATAACTAATACAACTAACATAACTAACATAACTGATATAACTAACTTAACTAACACAACTAACATAACTAACATAACAAACACAACTAAATAAACTAAAATGAATAATTATACTAAAACAACTAATATAGCTAACATAACTAACAACTAATATAACTAATATGACTAATTATACTAAATCAACTAATACAACTATCATAACTAACACAACTCATATAAGTAGCATCACTAATGTAAGGAACATAACTAACACAACTAATATAAATAACATAATTATTTCATGTATTTTCATTGTACTTTGTCGCTGTCTCCTGCGTTAGCGAGGTAGCGCAAGGAAACAGACGAAAAAATGGCCCAACCCAACCATATACACATGTATATACATAAACGCCAACACATACATACATATACATAAATAGACATATACATATATATGAAGCCACATACAGATACATGTTGCCTTCATCCATTCTCGCCGACACCCCGCCACACATAAAACGACACAGCTCTCCTCCCGCGCTAGGAAAAGACAACAAAGGCCACATTCGTTCACACTAAGTCTCTAGCTGTCATGTTCAGTGCACCGAAACCACAGCTCCTTTTCAACAACCAAGACCCACAAAACTTTCTGTGGTTTACCCCAGACGCTTCACGTGCCCTGCATCAATCCTTTGACAGCACGTCGATCCCGGTATACCACAACGTTCCAATTCACTCTGTTCCTTGCACGCCTTTCACCCTCCTGCATGTTCAGGCCCCGATCACTCAATATCTTTTTAACTCCATCTTTCCACCTCCTATTTAGTCTCCTACTTCTCCTCGTTCCCTCCACCTCCGACACATATATCCTCTTGGTCAATCTTTCCTCACTCATACTCTCCATGTGCCCAAACCATTTCAAAACACACTCTTCTGCTCTCTCAACCACGCTCTTCTTATTTCCCCACATCTCTCTTATAATTACATTACTTACTCGATCAAACCACCTCACACCACATATTGTCCTCAAACATCTCATTTCCAGCATATCCACCCTCTTGCGCACAACTCTATCCATAGTCCACGCCTCGCAACCATAAAACATTGCTGGAACCACTATTCCTTCAAACATACCCATTTTTGCTTTCCGAGATAATGTTCTCGACTTCCACACATTCTTCAAGGCTCCCATGATTTTCGCCCCCTCCCCCACCCTGTGACTCACTTCCGCTTCCATGGTTCCATCCGCTGCCACATCCACTCCCAGATATCTAAAACACTTTACTGCCTCCAGTTTTTCTCCATTCAAACTTACCTCCCAATTGACTTGACCCTCAACCCTACTGTACTTAATAATCTTGCTCTTATTCACATTTACTCTTAACTTTCTTCTTTCACACACTTTACCAAACTCAGTCACCAGCTTCTGCAGCCAACAGCGCTGTATCATCACCGAACAACAACTGACTCACTTCCCAAGCTCGCTCATTCACAACAGACTTCATACTTGCCCCTATTTCCAAAACTCCTACATTCACCTCCCTAACAACCCAGTCCATAAACGAATTAAACAACCATGTAGATATCACACACCCCTGCCGCAAACCTACATTCACTGAGAGTCAATCACTTTCCTCTCTTCCTACAAGTACACTTTCCTTACATACTCGATAAAACTTTTCACTGCTCCTAACAACTTGCCTCCCACACCATATATTCTTCATACCTTCCACAGAGCACCTCCATCAACTCTATCATATGCCTTCTTCAGATCCATAAATGCTACATACAAATCCATTTGCTTTTCTAAGTATCTCTCACATACATTCTTCAAAGCAAACACCTGATCCACACATCCTCTACCACTTCTGAAACCACACTGCTCTTCTCCAATCTGATGCTCTATACATGCCTTCACCCTCTCAATTAATGCCCTCCCATAGAGTTTCCCAAAAATACTCAACAAACTTATACCTCTGTAATTTGAGCACTCACTCTTATCCCCTTTGCCTTTGCGCAAGCTATGGCTTTGCGTCTTTAGCGCAAGCTATGGCTTCTTCCCTAAATACATCCCATTCTTCCCCATCTGCCATATATATATATATATATATATATATATATATATATATATATATATATATATATATATATATATATATATATATATATATATATATATATGTATGGGCAGATTCCCATATATATATATATATATATATATATATATATATATATATATATATATATATATATATATATATATATGATAGAGTTGATAGAGATGCTCTGTGGAAGGTATTAAGAATATATGGTGTGGGAGGAAAGTTGTTAGAAGCAGTGAAAAGTTTTTATCGAGGATGTAAGGCATGTGTACGTGTAGGAAGAGAGGAAAGTGATTGGTTCTCAGTGAATGTAGGTTTGCGGCAGGGGTGTGTGATGTCTCCATGGTTGTTTAATTTGTTTATGGATGGGGTTGTTAGGGAGGTAAATGCAAGAGTTTTGGAAAGAGGGGCAAGTATGAAGTCTGTTGGGGATGAGAGAGCTTGGGAAGTGAGTCAGTTGTTGTTCGCTGATGATACAGCGCTGGTGGCGGATTCATGTGAGAAACTGCAGAAGCTGGTGACGGAGTTTGGTAAAGTGTGTGGAAGAAGAAAGTTAAGAGTAAATGTCAATAAGAGCAAGGTTATTAGGTACAGTAGGGTTGAGGGTCAAGTCAATTGGGAGGTGAGTTTGAATGGTGAGAGGCTGGAGGAAGTGAAGTGTTTTAGATATCTGGGAGTGGATCTGTCAGCGGATGGAACCATGGAAGCGGAAGTGGATCATAGGGTGGGGGAGGGGGCGAAAATTTTGGGAGCCTTGAAAAATGTGTGGAAGTCGAGAACATTATCCCGGAAAGCAAAAATGGGTATGTTTGAAGGAATAGTAGTTCCAACAATGTTGTATGGTTGCGAGGCGTGGGCTATGGATAGAGTTGTGCGTAGGAGGATGGATGTGCTGGAAATGAGATGTTTGAGGACAATGTGTGGTGTGAGGTGGTTTGATCGAGTAAGTAACGTAAGGGTAAGAGAGATGTGTGGAAATAAAAAGAGCGTGGTTGAGAGAGCAGAAGAGGGTGTTTTGAAGTGGTTTGGGCACATGGAGAGAATGAGTGAGGAAAGATTGACCAAGAGGATATATGTGTCGGAGGTGGAGGGAACGAGGAGAAGAGGGAGACCAAATTGGAGGTGGAAAGATGGAGTGAAAAGGATTTTGTGTGATCGGGGCCTGAACATGCAGGAGGGTGAAAGGAGGGCAAGGAATAGAGTGAATTGGAGCGATGTGGTATACAGGGGTTGACGTGCTGTCAGTGGATTGAATCAAGGCATGTGAAGCGTCTGGGGTAAACCATGGAAAGCTGTGTAGGTATGAATATTTGCGTGTGTGGACGTGTGTATGTACATGTGTATGGGGGGGGGGGGTTGGGCCATTTCTTTCGTCTGTTTCCTTGCGCTACCTCGCAAACGCGGGAGACAGCGACAAAGTATAAAAAAAAAAAAAAAAAAAAAAAAAAAAATATATATATATATATATATATATATATATGTATATATATATATATATATATATATATATACAGAGGTATAAGTTTGTTGAGTATTCCTGGTAAATTATATGGGAGGGTATTGATTGAGAGGGTGAAGGCTTGTACAGAGCATCAGATTGGGGAAGAGCAGTGTGGTTTCAGAAGTGGTAGAGGATGTGTGGATCAGGTGTTTGCTTTGAGGAATGTATGTGAGAAATACTTAGAAAAGCAAATGGATTTGTATGTAGCATTTATGGATCTGGAGAAGGCATATGATAGAGTTGATAGAGATGCTCTGTGGAAGGTATTAAGAATATATGGTGTGGGAGGCAAGTTGTTAGAAGCAGTGAAAAGTTTTTATCGAGGATGTAAGGCATGTGTACGTGTAGGAAGAGAGGAGAGTGATTGGTTCTCAGTGAATGTAGGTTTGCGGCAGGGGTGTGTGATGTCTCCATGGTTGTTTAATTTATTTATGGATGGGGTTGTTAGGGTGGTGAATGCAAGAGTTTTGGAAAGAGGGGCAAGTATGAAGTCTGTTGGGGATGAGAGAGCTTGGGAAGTGAGTCAGTTGTTGTTCGCTGATGATACAGCGCTGGTGGCTGATTCATGTGAGAAACTGCAGAAGCTGGTGACTGAGTTTGGTAAAGTGTGTGAAAGAAGAAAGTTAAGAGTAAATGTGAATAAGAGCAAAGTTATTAGGTACAGTAGGGTTGAGGGTCAAGTCAATTGGGAGGTAAGTTTGAATGGAGAAAAACTGAAGGAAGTAAAGTGTTTTAGATATCTGGGAGTGGATCTGGCAGCGGATGGAACCATGGAAGCGGAAGTGGATCATAGGGTGGGGGAGGGGGCGAAAATTCTGGGAGCCTTGAAGAATGTGTGGAAGTCGAGAACATTATCTCGGAAAGCAAAAATGGGTATGTTTGAAGGAATAGTGGTTCCAACAATGTTGTATGGTTGCGAGGCGTGGGGTATGGATAGAGTTGTGCGTAGGAGGATGGATGTGCTAGAAATGAGATGTTTGAGGACAATGTGTGGTGTGAGGTGGTTTGATCGAGTAAGCAACGTAAGGGTAAGAGAGATGTGTGGAAATAAAAAGAGCGTGGTTGAGAGAGCAGAAGAGGGTGTTTTGAAATGGTTTGGGCACATGGAGAGAATGAGTGAGGAAAGATTGACCAAGAGGATATATGTGTCGGAGGTGGAGGGAACGAGGAGAAGTGGGAGACCAAATTGGAGGTGGAAAGATAGAGTGAAAAAGATTTTGTGTGATCGGGGCCTGAACATGCAGGAGGGTGAAAGGAGGGCAAGGAATAGAGTGAATTGGACCGATGTGGTATACCGGGGTTGACGTGCTGTCAGTGGGTTGAATCAGGGTATGTGAAACGTCTGGGGTAAACCATGGAAAGCTGTGTAGGTATGTATATTTGCGTGTGTGGACGTATGTATATACATGTGTATGGGGGTGGGTTGGGCCATTTCTTTCGTCTGTTTCCTTGCGCCACCTCGCAAACGCGGGAGACAGCGAAAAAGCAAATAAAAAAAATATATATATATATATATATATATATACATATATATATATATATATATATATATATATATATATATATATATATATATATATATATATATATATATATATATATATATATATATATATATATATATGTATAAGTTTCGTATATGTTTGTTGAGTATTCCCGGGAAATTATATAGGAGGGTTTTGATAGAGAAGGTGAAGGCATGTACAGAACATCAGATTGGGAAGAGCAGTGTGGTTTCAGAAGTGGTAGAGGATGTGTGGATCAGGTGTTTGCTTTGATGAATGTATGTGAGAAATACTTAGAAAAGCAAATGGATTTGTATGTAGCATTTATGGATCTGGAGAAGGCATATGATAGAGTTGATAGAGACTGCTTTGTAGAAGGTGTTAAGAATATATGGTGTGGGAGGCAAGTTGTTAGAGGTAGTAAAAAGTTTTTATCGAGGATTAAGTCATGTGTACGTGTAGGAAGAGAGGAACGTGATTGGTTCTCAGTGAATGTCGGTTTACTGCAGGGGTGCGTGATGTCTCCATGGTTGTTTAATTTGTTTATGGATGGAGTTGTTCGGGAGGTGAATGCAAGAGTTTTGGAAAGAGGGGCAAATATGCAGTCTGTTGTGGATGAAAAGGCTTGAGAAGTGAGTCAGTTGGTATACGCTGATGATGCATCGCTTTTGGCTGGTTCGGCTGAGAAACTGCAGAAGCTGGTGACTGAGTTTGGCAAAGTGTGTGAAAGAAGAAATCTGAGAGTAAATGTGAATAAGAGCAAGGTTATTAGGTACGTCAGGGTTGAAAGACAAGTCAATTCCGAGGTAAGTTTGAATGAAGGAAAACGGGAGGAAATGAATTGTTTTAGATATCTGGGAGTGGATTTGGCAGCGGATGGAACTATAGAAGCGGAAGTGAATCATAGGGTGGAGGAGGGGGCGAAAATTCTTGGAGCGTTGAAAAATGTGTGGAGGGCGAGAACATTATCTTGGAAAGCAAAATTCTGTATGTTTGTAGGAATAGTCGTTCCAACAATGTTATGTGCTTGCGAGGCGTGGGCTATAGATAGAGATGTTCGGTGGAGGCTGGATGTGCTGTAAATATGTTTGAGAACAATATGTGGTGTGAGGTGGTTTGACCTAATATTTATTGAAAGGGTAAGAGAGATGCCTCATCATTCATAATGCATGCCTCATCATTCATCATTCATCGTCCTTATCTCATCATTCATCGTCCATGCCTCATCATTCATCGTCCTTATCTCATCATTCATTTTCCATGCCTCATCATTCATCGTCCTTATCTCATCATTCATCGTCCATGCGTCATCATTCATCATTCATTCCAACTCTTTCGTTATCCATATCTCATCATTCATCATCCATGCCTCATCGTTCATCTTCCATGCCTCATCATTCATCATCCATATCTCATCATTCATCATCCTTGCCTCAACATTTATCGTCCATGCATCATCATTCATCGCCCATGCCTCATCATTCATTATACGTATCTCATCGTTCATCATCCATGCCTAATCATTCATCATCCATGCCTCATCATTCATCATCCTTGCTTCATCATTCATCATCAATGTCTCATCATTTATCGTTTATGCCTCATCATTCATCATCCTTGCCTCATCATTTATCATCCACGCTTCCTCATTCACCGTCCATATCTCATTATTCATCGTCCATGGCTCATCATTCATCTTCCATATTTTATCATTCATTATCCATTCCTAATCATTCATCATCCTATTCCTCGCGATTCATCATCCATGCCTTATCATTCATTATCCATGCCTTATCATTCATCATCTATTCCTTGCGATTCGTCATCCACGCCTCATCATTGATCATCCATTTCGCGCTATATTTCATCCTTGTACCGTTTTTTCTCAAGTTGGAAGTTCCATCTTTCGTCGCATAGTGATTGATATAGACAAAGGTTCGAGTATTCAACAGAATCATTGAAAATTCATTGTATGTATCGCTTATTAACCCTTTTACTTTACCCTGAGGCTCACTTAGATATTCAAACTGTGATCTTGAGTGTATTCTTTGAATTACAGATTTATACAATACCGAATCATATCTTAGGACATCTGACCCATACTAGTCACCTTTAAACTTTCTAAGAAACAGATGAGAGATCTGTTCCTCTTTTTCCAGAGACCAGATTATCCATTATGATGAATGATTTCCATACATGATGATGTCTTCCCCGGCAGAGGATGTCCTTAATCTTATGGGTCACGAGTTGCGAGTGGTAACAGGAGCCAGAATCTTCCCCTTCATCAACTTCCGGAGGGACAGGGAGGAGCCAGAGACAACAGTCACTCTCCTGGACTCCATAGATACAAGACTCATGCATACCTTCGCTGCAACGTCCAACTTCACGTATGAACAATCTCTTCCCTAGTCGAACTGTTTGGTAGATTATCCCAGTGTTAAAAGTAGAGCAGAGATAATTCGAATATACAAGTGCTAGAAGAGGTGAGAAACTTTTATCAAGGCTTTAAGGCATGTGTATAAGTAGGAAGAGAGATGAGTTATTGGCTGCAGTGAAGGTCGGTCTGCAGCAAGGGTGCGTGATGTCACCACAGTTGTTTGATTTGTTTATAGTTAAGATGGTTAGGAAGGTAAATGCGAGAGTCTTGGAAACAGGGACAAGTGTACATACATTTCATCTAGCGCAAAGCTTTCACCACTTCTCTCTTCACCAAACCACTCTCCATGACTCTTATTTCTCATACTAACCCGACCCAAACACCCTACATCTGCCACCGTATCATTAAACACATTCATCCACCAAAATACTTACTCAATCTCCTCTTCACTTCATCACTACCTGTTATTACTTTCCCTTTTGCATCCTTCACTGATGTTCCCATTTCTTCTCTTGTTTTTCGCACACTGTTTATCTGCATCCAAAACATCTTAGTCGCCCTAGTTTACTAATAATCTCTCTCTCCGACTCTCATTCTACCTCTTTTGCAACCCTTGCATCTTCCTCTTGACCTCCTGTGACTTTCTAGTATACATTCCAATCCACTTCTCTTCTCTCTTCCAAGTACGGGCAAAACGCCTCTTTTCTCTTTCACTAACAACTTTACATGTTTATCCCACCACTCACTGCCTTTTCTAATATGGCACATGCATCTCATGCACAGGCAAGCACTGTTCTCTTAAATACCTCCTATTCCTCACTCTCTCCCTTTGCTTATCTACTTTACGTTTTTGAGGTTATACACTCAATCTCTGCTGGTATTTCTTCACAAAACTCCTTTTTCTAAGCTTACTTACTCTCACTACTCTCTTCTTACCGACATTGTTTCCTCTTTAACGAATATAGTGATCAGATATAATGCCTCCTGCCCCTTTCAGAAATTTACACATAAAAGTCTCTTTCACACGCCTATCAATTAATATGTAATCTAATAATGCTCGATGATGATCTTTTCTACTCACGTAACTATACTTGTGTTTGTCCCTCATTTTAAACTAAGTATTCCTAATCACCAGACCTTTACCAGAACACAACAACACAGGCTGTTCACCATTTCCAGTGGTAACACTGAATATCCCATGACCCCGATCATACCCTCAACTGCCACGTTACTCAGTATTAAAAAGCATCCATTATCACTAATACCCGGTCTCGTGCACCAAAACTACTGACACACTCACTAAGCTGCTCTCAAATCTGTTGCCTCCCATGATCTTTATTCTTATGACCAGGTTCATATGCAATAATAGTCATCCATCACTCCTCAGTACTCGAGACTGAAAGTAAATATATTTCACGAATTACGAAAAGAACTTGCAATGCTTCAAAACCATCATGGATGAATAAGAGAATAGGACAAATTTGCCAAAACAAAAAGTATGAGAAATTCAGATCACGAGAACCGATGGAAATCACCTGGAATTAATGAAAATCCAAAGAGAGTGTAAGAAGGTCGTAAAACAGAGTGAACGTGACGAAGAAAAACGAATTTTCTTGAAAATTAAGAATAATCCTAATGAATTCTTCAGATGTATAAGACAAAGGAAGACAGTGAAAGAAGGAATTGGACCATTACGAAACGAACATGACACTAACTACTGACGACAAGGAAATGGCTACCATACTAAATTATTCTTTTAACTCCGTATTAACAATTGAAGAAACATCTCGAATACCACAACCAATGAAAATGTTTCAAGGATCTGATAAAGAAGACTTGAAGGTTAGAGAAATAAAGATCTCTGAAGTACTTAAATACCTGGACCAATTAAATCCTAACAAATCCAACGGCCCAGATAACTTAGCTCCAAGATCTTTAAAGGAGGTCAGGAGACAGCTGATATACACCATAACAAAAATATTCAACAAATCTCTATCGGATGGTCAGGTGCCAACTGACTGGAAACTAAGAAATGTTACTATTATATATAAAGAAGGAGACAAAAAGTGTATCTTCGGCTACCGCCCAATTAGCCTTACGTCAGTGTTAGGTAAAATGATGGAAAAAATAATACGAG
The DNA here is from genome assembly GCF_036320965.1 of Panulirus ornatus. Taxonomy (NCBI): domain Eukaryota; kingdom Metazoa; phylum Arthropoda; class Malacostraca; order Decapoda; family Palinuridae; genus Panulirus; species Panulirus ornatus. The sequence continues at coordinate 25,432,642 of NC_092248.1, read as the reverse complement.
ATAAAATTGTCACGTTTCTAGATCACGAAATCACATCGGACAACCAACAAGGTTTCCGCTATAGAAGATCTTGCCTGACGAATTTGATGGAATTTCTTAATGCTATTTATCAGAATTGGGAAGAAATATTACCGTTTGATGTAGTATATCTAGATTTCCAAAAGGCTTTCGATAAACTACCTCACAAGAGACTCCCAGTACACGGAATCGGTGAAGAACTCTGTACGTGAGGCGTTCTTAACCTAGGTACATGTACACTCAGGGTTACATTGCACTTCTCAAGGGGTACATACATGAGGGGCTGAGAGTATAACCATGGTGTATGTACACTGCTGTACAGTGTACACCATAAGTAATGTACAACATAAGCAATATAGAACACCCTCGTTACAACCAGCCCAGTAGTGAAGGCAGCCTATGAAGTCCCACTTAAAATTGCCAAACAAAAGAAAGGTCACACCATAGACCTTGTTCTTCCAGCAGCAGTAGATATGGTCCGTTGTGTCCTTGGTGGAGACGAATCTGCCAACTTATCTATCTGCCTGTCTAACACTACAGTCCAACGACGAATACAAGAAATGTCAGTAGATATTTGGCACCAAGTGACTGGTGAGGTGTTGATATCTGAAATTTGGTTTGCATTTCAAGAGTCCACAGATGTGACAAATTGTGCTTAGTTAGTTGTACTTGCTCAGTATGTAGGAAATGAAGGCATTAAGGAAGAGTTATTCATGAATGCAGCACTAGAAACAACAGCTAAAGCAGATGATATGTTAAATATGTCAGCTTCTTTATTCAAACCACATGGTTTATAATGAGAAACTCTGGAAAGCTACACAACTGGTGGGTCACCAGCAATGTTAGAACGAAGGTCTGGCATCAGAGGTCGTGTCAGGGAAGTAGCTCCTCATGTGACATTTATGCATTGCATGACCCATCGGTTTGATTTGTCATGCAGGGTCCTGCCTGGTGAGCTATTCTGTGTATTATCACTGGTAGTTAAGATAGTTAACCATGTAAAAGGATGTGCTCTTAACAGCCAGTCATAAAAACTGCTGTGTGAAGATTTTGGTGCTCCTCTCAGTGTACTTGTGTTCTATACTAATGCACCCTGGCTCTTCCGCGGAAATGTCACAAACGAGTCTCTGAACTTCAAAGTGAATTGCTGATATTTTGTCAACATTGTAACAAACTTGAAGAATTTGTCACCTTCTTGAAGGATCATTTCTTCCTTCTAAATCCTGTTTACCTTGCTAACATCACTGATGCTATAAATATGCTAAATCAGAGTCTTCAAGGAACAGATGCCTAAGCTCAGAGCATTTCTTGCAAACTTAGCTTGTGTAGAGGAAATATTCAGTATGATACCTTGGCTATGTTCAGCACTGGAACAGAATTTCTACATGAGAATCGACAATGTAAGACTGGCATATTTCAAGAATTACTCACTGATCATCTTATGAAGCTGGAAGAGGAACTTGATGACCAAACCTTGGTCAAGATGAAGTGGTGTATCTTCAGAATCCTTTCACCACAAATGTTCAGGTGCTGCAGGCTAGGGCAGGTATGCAAGAGGCGCTGGTAGACCTCCAGCAGGATGACGATCCTGTACGTGACGTATATTATGAGAGGAATTTGTGTGATATTTGGTCTTGGATGTGAAACCCATACAAACGGGCTTCAGAACCTGCTAGTCGAGCACTGCTGTCATTTCCATCAACATGGCTTTGTGAGTCAACATTTTCAGTGCTAGTGGGGATTAGATCAAAACATCATATCTCAAAGCACCTCAACATGACCATTGTTGTGCAGCTGCTTAAGTTTCTCTTCGTCTTAACGAGCTTGTTGCCAAAAAAACAGGCTCAACCGTCTCAGTATTAGTATTTAGTTTTCAGTATTGTGTTGTGACAAATTTGTTTACTTTGACTCATTAGTCATGATTAGTGTATATAACCGATATATGTAGAACATCAAAATATTATGTAGATTCACTAAGCTTAATTTATCGATTCTATCAATAGTATAGAATCCTTATAGAGTTGCTTACAGATTTCATAAAACAGTGATATAAAATCATTAAACTTTGATGATCTTTTTGTCCTTGATTTTTAGGAGTACATGGGAACCTGTCACAATGTCTAAGAAGTACAGAGGAAAAAAATGTTGGGAAACCCTACTGTACATGGATCAGAGTCTGACTTACCAGATGAAAGCAGCATGTAGTACTAAATGGCGAAGCCTCAGATTGGCTAGACGTAACGAGTGGTGTGCCACAGGGGTCGGTCCTAGGCCCAGTTCTTTTCATTATATACACTAATGTCCTAGAACTCAGTCTCATATCTAAGATTTAATTTTCTAACGATACTAACCTAGGAACTAGAGCTGTAAACAGGCGGGACAATGATTCAAAGAGATCTTAACTTACTAACAGAGTGGTCAGACAGATGGCAAATGAAGTTTAATGTAGACAAGTGTAAAGTTATGCACTTTGGAGACAAGAATCTACGTTACGACTGCAAACTATTCGGAAACTCTCAACTAAAGTAAATGAAAAAAAAGGACCTCAGAGTTGTCATTAACAACAATCTGAAGTACACTAGACAGTGTCAAGCAGTAAGTGAAAAAGGCAACCAAATGTTAGATTTCATTACCAGGAATAGATCACAGGACACCAGAAACAATAAACACATATTATCATTCTTTAGTAAGATCACACCAAGCTGTGCTTCCCAAACTATAAAGATCACGAGAAAAAATTAGAACAAGTACAAAGACGCGCGACAAAATTGATCCCATCCTTTGGAAATCTGGCATACGAAGAGAGTCTAAAACAATTGGATCTCTTCTCCCTTTAAAAAGCATAGAATTCGTGGCGACTTAATCCAAGTGTTCAAAATTCTGAATAAGTTCGATAAAGTACATCATGAACATCTTTTCGAAAAACCAGAAAATATGGTTACCAGAACAAATGGAATAAAACTTAAAGATGAAATAATGTAGTAAGAACGTGGGAAAAAGCTTCTTTTCCTATAGGTGTGTTGAACACTGGAATAAGTTACCGTTAGGCGTAGTGAATGCTTAAACTATAGATACCTTCAAAAGTAGGTTAGACGTTTAGACAAACGATTTTCAAATTCAGGTATGCCCTGAGAAAATCGCCCGAAATATACTGTATAAACGACAGCGTTAACGGGGACAGTAGAAAGCTAGTGTGCAGCAGCGGAGAGTCGGTGATAGCTTGAAAAATGCTGCAGAGTGGAATTACATTTTCTTGTAAAGTTAGACACCAATATTTTTCTCTTTTTACTAGACAACCCAGTCGTGGGCCAATCAGGCCTCCTGTTCTCTTTCTTATACAAACTCATGTAAATTCATCCACTTTCACTAGAACTTATTTCCTTGTACTCTGTCACACACTACCACAACTCCTGATAGAGGAGTGCTAGCCCTCTTTTAGCTTTTGTCTTCTCACTAATCCCTTACTTTACTCCTGAGACATTTCCAAACCATTCTTCCGCTGTACCCTTGAACTTTGTTTCACTCAAAGGCAGAACATCCAGGTTTCTTTCCTCAAACATACTACCTACCTCTCCTCTCTTCTTGGTTACGTCCACACACATTCAGACACCCCAATCAGAACCTTCGATGAGATTGAGCACTTCCCACCTCGCTCCTTCTTTTGATCCCTCTTTTAGAAATTGAAAGACATAAGTTGAAGGGTTTCCAGCAATAGTTCACAATGATGCACGTGATTTTATATATGCTGATAACCGCAGGAAAATGAAAAACGATAAGTGCATATCATGTAATGATCACATCGTCAGGGAAGATGCAAGAAAGAGAAAGAAAACTTAGAACAGTCAGTTGATATACAGAGAAGAGACGCAGCTGGCACGACATTGGTAAACAAGTGTTTCCAGTTGGTGGTGTTCGGGTTCGTGGTGTTCGTGGTCTGGCAGATAGTTATATTTAACACGTAGATTTCCACAAATGCTGCAAGAGAGATTTCATGTAGACAATCCACCTAATTAGATGCAAACAATTAGTGAAGTTTGTAAATCCCAACACGAACACACACATCTTGGCTTGTTACTGGCATGCCGAAGATACAATGGCCTGACCGTTAGAGAAAAAGTGTGTGTATGTGTGTGTGTGGGGGGGGGGGGGGGATGCCTTGTGGTTAAAGGGGTGGGGGTTGTTTGTGTGTGTGTGTAGGGGGGGCTTCACCTTCGGGTAACGGGAAGTGTGTTCAACTACTTTTCATATGTTATCGTTTCTTGATACCTGTCTCATAATGATTTGGTTGATAATAGGATGTGCTTTAGATTCAGCTGGGGCAAATTAAAGTTCTCATTATTGGCATTAAAGACAAATTCAATGACGTTACGTGAAACATGATCAGATGAGGCTACAATGTGAATGGGTTGTTAGGGTCAACAAAGTGATCATTTTTTTTTGCCAGCCAGAAATAGCAAATATGTATTAAAGAAAAATTTATAGATATATTTATATATATATATATATATATATATACGAATAAAGTGTATATGAACGCGCACCTTCATAGAACATACAAAGCTCCATCAGCCAGGATCGAACCTGGGACCCCTTTTGCAAGAGGCAGGCATGCTAACCGCTAGGCTAAGGGACTGTATAATAGGAAACAACTATTCGAAATACTAAGTACTCGAATACCCTTCGTCTCACTATGGTGAGCAACGGGGTCTATCGGTTGTTTCCGAACAGAACACAGTTTTTTTTTTTTTTTTTTTTTTTTTTTTTTTTTTTTCCAAAAGAAGGAACAGAGAAGAGGGCCAGGTGAGGATATTCCCTCAAAGGCCCAGTCCTCTGTTCTTAACGCTACCTCGCTATCGCGGGAAATGGCGAATAGTATGAAAAAAAAAAAAAAAAAAAAAAAAAAATATATATATATATATATATATATATATATATATATATATATATATATATATATATATATATATATATATATATATATATATCTTTTTCACTTCATCTTTCCACCTCCAATTTGGTCTCCCTCTTCTCCTTGCTCCCTCCACCTCCGACACATATATCCTCTTGGTCAATCTTTCCTCACTCATTCTCTCCATGTGCCCAAACCATTTCAAAACACCCTCTTCTGCTCTCTCAACCACGATCTTTTTATTTCCACACATCTCTCTTACCCTTACGTTACTTACTCGATCAAACCACCTCACACCACACATTGTCCTCAAACATCTCATTTCCAGCACATCCATCCTCCTGCGCACAACTCTATCCATAGCCCACGCCTCGCAAACATACCCATTTTTGCTTTCCGAGATAATGTTCTCGACTTCCACACATTCTTCAAGGCCCCCAGAATTTTCGCCCCCTCCCCCACCCTATGATCCACTTCCGCTTTCATGGTTCCATCCGCTGCCAGATCCACTCCCAGATATCTAAAACACTTCACTTCCTCCAGTTTTTCTCCATTCAAACTCACCTCCCAATTGACTTGACCCTCAACCCTACTGTACCTAATAACCTTGCTCTTATTCACATTTACTCTTAACTTTCTTCTTTCACACACTTTACCAAACTCAGTCACCAGCTTCTGCAGTTTCTCACATGAATCAGCCATCAGCGCTGTATCATCAGCGAACAACAACTGACTCACTTCCCAAGCTCTCTCATCCCCAACAGACTTCATACTTGCCCCTCTTTCCAAAACTCTTGCATTCACCTCCCTAACAACCCCATCCATAAACAAATTAAACAACCATGGAGACATCACACACCCCTGCCGCAAACCTACATTCACTGAGAACCAATCACTTTCCTCTCTCCCTACGCGTACACATGCCTTACATCCTCGATAAAAACTTTTCACTGCTTCTATATATATATATATATATATATATATATATATATATATATATATATCTATATGGTTTATTTTATCAAACTTTGTCGCTGTTTCCCGCGTTACAAAGGTACCGCAAGGAAACAGACGAAAGAATGGCCCAACCCACTCACATACACATGTATATACATATACGTCCACACACGCACATATATATACTTATACATTTCAATGTATACATAAATATACATACACAGACATATACATATATACAAATGTACATAATTTATACTTGCTGCCTATTATCATTCCCGTCGCCGCCCCGCCACACATGAAATGACACACCCCTCCCTCCGCATGAGCGTGAGGTAGCGCTAGGAAAAGACAAAAAGGCCACATTCGCTCACAGTCTCTAATGTCATGTATAATGCACCGAAACCACAACTCCCTTTCCACATCCAGGCCCCACAAAAGTTTCCATGGTTTAACCCAGACGCTTCACATGCCCTGGTTCAATCCATTGACAGCACGTTAACCCCGGTATACCACATCGTTCAATTGTACTCTGTTCCTTGCACGCCTTTCACCCTCCTGCATGTTGAGGCGCCGATAGCTCAAAATCTTTTTCACTCCATCTTTCCACCTCTAATTTGGTCTCCCACTTCCCCTAGTTACCGCCACCTCTGACACATATATCTTCTTTGCCAATCTTTCCTCACTCATTCTCTTCATGTGACCAAGACATTTCAAAACACACTCTTATGTTCTCTCAACCACACTTTTTTTTATTACCACTCATCTCTCTTACCATTCCATTACTTACTCGATCAAAAAACTTAACACAATATATTATCCTCAAACATCTCATTTCCAAGACATCCACCCACCTCCTCACAACTCTATCTATACGCTGTGCCTCTCAACCATATAACATTGTTGGTACCACTATTCCTTTACATATACCATATTTTGCTTTTCGAAATAATGTTCTCGCCTTCCACACATTTTTTCAACCCTCCCAGAACTTTCGCCCTCCCCCCCCCCACCCTGTGACTCACTTCCGGTTCCATGGTTCCATCCGCTGCCAAATCCACTCTCAGATATCTAAAACACTTCACTTCCTCAAGTTTTTCTCCACTCAAACTTACCTCCCAGTTGACTTGTCCCTCAGTCTTACTGTACCTAATAACCTTGCTCTTATTCACATTTACTCTCAGCTTTCTTTGTTCACATACTTTGCCAAACGCAGTCACCAGCTTCTGCAGTTTCTCACCCGAATCAGCCACCAGCGTTGTATCATCAGCGAACAACTGACTCACATCCCAAGCTCTCTCATCCACAATAGACTGCCCCTATCTCCAAAACTCTTGCATTCACCTCCCTAACAACCCATCTATAAACAAATTAAACAACCATGGAGACATGACGCCCCCCTGCCGCACACCAACATTCACTGAGAACCAATCACTTTCTTCTCTTCCTACTCCTACACATGCCTTACAACCTCGATAAAAACTTTTCACTGCTTCTAGCAACATGCCTCGAACACCATATATTCTTGATACCTTCCACAGAGCATCTCTATCAACTCTATCATCTGCCTTCTCCAGATCCATAAATGCTACATATAAATCCATTTGTTTTTCTAAGTATTTTCTCACATACATTCTTCAAAGCAAACACCTGATCCACACATCCTCTACCACTTCTGAAACCACACTACTCTTCTCCAGTCTGATGCTCTGTACATGCCTTCACTCTCTCAATAGATACCCTCTCATATGATTTCCTAGGAATACTCAACAAACTTATGCCTCTGTAATTTGAGCACTCACGTTTATTCCCTTTGCCTTTGTACAATGGCACTGTGCAAGCATTCCGCCAATCCTCAGGCACCTCACCATGAGTCACATACCCATTAGATATCCTTACCAACCAGTCAACTACACTTTCACTCACTTATTTAATAAATTCCAATGCAATACCATCCAAACCCGCTGCCTTGCTGGTTTTCATCTTCTGCAAAGCTTTTACTACCTCTTCTCTGTTTACCAAATCATTCTCCCCAACCCTCTCACTTTGCACACTACCTTCATCAAAACACCCTATATCTGCCACTCTATCATCTAAACATTCAACAATCCTTCAAAATGCTCACTCCATCTCCTTCTCGCATCACCACTACTTGTTATTACCTCCGCATTAGCCCCCTTCACCGATGTTCCGATTTGTTATCTTGTCTTACGCACTATATTTGCCTTCTTCCAAGGCATCTTTTTATTCTCTCTAAAATTTAATGATACTTTCTAACCCCAACTTTCATTTCCCTTCTTTTTCACCTCTTGCACCTTTCTCTTGACCTCCTGCCTCTTTCTTTTATACATCTTCCAGTCATTTGTACTATTTCCCTACTAAAATCGTCCAAACGCCCCTCTCTTCTCCTACACTAATAATCTTCCTTCTTCATCCCCCACTCACTATCCTTTCTAATCTGCCCACCTCCCACGCTTCTTATGCCGCAAGCATCTTTTGCGCAAGCCATCACTGCTTCCCTAAATATATCCCAATCCTCCCTCACTCCTCTTACGTCCTTTGCTCCTACCTTTTTCCATTCTTCACTCAGTCTCTCCTGGTACTTCCTCACTAAAGTCTCCTTCCCAAGCTCACTTACTCTCACCACTCTCTTCACCCCAACATTATCTCTTTTCTGAAAACCTCTACAAATCTTCACCTTAGCCTACACAAGATAATGATCAGACATCCCTCCAGCTGCACAACTTCGCACATTAACATCGAAAAGTCTCTCTCACGCGCCTATCAATTAACACGTAATCTAATAACGCTCTCTGGCAACATCTCCTACTCACATACGTATACTTATGCATATCTCTCTTTTTAAACCAGATATTCCCAATCACCAGTCCTTTTTCAGCAAACTAATGTACAAGGTCTTCAACATTTCCATTTACAACACTGAACACCAATTATTCCCTCAACTGGGATGTATTTACGGAAGCAGTGATGGCTTGCGCAAAAGATGCTTGTGGCATGAGAAGCGTGGGAGGTGGGTTGATTAGAAAGGGTAGTGAGTGGTGGGATGAAGAAGTAAGATTATTAGTGAAAGAGAAGTGTGAGGTATTTGGACGATTTTTGCAGGGAAAAAATGCAAATGACTAGGAGATGTATAAAAGAAAGAGGCAGGACGTCAAGAGAAAGGGGCAAGAGGTGAAAAAGAGGGCAAACGAGAGCTGGGGAGAGAGAGTGTCATTAAATTTTAGGGAGAAGAAAAAAAGATGTTTTGGAAGGAGGTAAATAAAGAGCGTAAGACAAGGGAGCAAATGGGAACTTCAGTGAAGGGGGCTAATGGGGAGGTGATAACTAGTAGTGGTGATGTGAGAAGGAGATGGAGTGAGTATTTTGAAGGTTTGTTGAATGTGTTTGATGATAGAGTGGCAGATAAAGGGTGTTTTGGTCGAGGTGGTGTGCAAAGTGAGAGGGTTAGGGAAAATGATTTGGTAAACAGAGAAGAGGTAATTAAAGCGTTGCGAAAGATGAAAGCCAGCAAGGCAGCAGGTTTGGATGGTATTGCAGTGGAATTTATAAAAAAAAGGGGGTGACTGTAATGTTGACTGGTTGGTAAGGTTATTTAATGTATGTATGATTCATGGTTAGGTGCCTGAGGATTGGCGGAATGCGTGCATAGTGCCATTGTACAAAGGCAAAGGGGATAAGAGTGAGTGCTCAAATTACAGAGGTATAAGTTTGTTGAGTATTCCTGGTAAATTATATGGGAGGGTATTGATTGTGAGAATGAAGGCATGTACAGAGCATCAGATTGGGGAAGAGCAGTGTGGTTTCAGAACTGGTAGAGGATGTGTGGATCAGGTGTTTGCTTTGAAGAATGTATGTGAGAAATATCTAGAAAAGCAAATGGATTTGTATATAGTATTTATGGATCTGGTGAACGCATTTGATAGAGTTGATAGAGATGCTCTGTGGAAGGTATTAAGAATATATGTTATGGGAGGCAAGTTGTTAGAAGCAGTGAAAAGTTTTTATCGAGGATGTAAGGCATGTGTACGTGTAGGAAGAGAGGAAAGTGATTGGTTTTCAGTGAATGTAGGTTTGCGGCAGGGGTGTGTGATGTCTCCATGGTTGTTAAACTAGTTTATGGATGGGGTTGTTAGGGAGGTGTATGCAAGAGTTTTGGAAAGAGGGGCAAGTATGCAGTGTGTTGTTGATGAGAGAGCTTGGGAAGTGAGTCAGTTGTTGTTCGCTGATGTTACAGCGCTGTTGGCTGATTCATGTGAGAAACTGCAGAAGCTTGTGATTGAGTTTGATAAAGTGTGTGAAAGAAGAAAGTTAAGAGTAAATGTGAATAAGAGCAAGGTTATTAGGTACAGTAGGGTTGAAGGTCAAGTCAATTGGGAGGTAAGTTTAAATGGAGAAAAACTGGAGGAAGTAAAGTGTTTTAGATATCTGGAAGTGGATCTGGCAGCGGATGGAACCATGGAAGCGGAAGTGAATCATAGGGTGGGGAGGGGGCGAAAATTCTGGGAGCCTTAAAGAATGTTTGGAAGTCGAGAACATTATCTCGGAAAGCAAAAATGGGTATGTTTGAAGGAATAGCGGTTCCAACAATGTTGTATTGTTGCGAGGCGTGGGCTGTGGATAGGGTTGTGCGCAGGAGGGTGGATGTGCTGGAAATGAGATGTTTGAGGACAATACGTGGTGTGAGGTGGTTTGATCGAGTAAGTAATGTAAGGGCAAGAGAGATGTGTGGAAATAAAAAGAGCGTGGTTGAGAGAGCAGAAGAGGGTGTTTTGAAATGGTTTGGTCACATGGAGAGAATGAGTGAGGAAAGATTGACCAAGAGGATATATGTTTCAGAGGTGTAGGGAACGAGGAGAAGTGCGAGACTAAATTGGAGGTGGAAAGAAGGAGTGAAAAAGATTTTGAGTGATCGGGGCCTGAACATGCAGGAGGATGAAAGGCGTGCAAGGAATAGAGTGAATTGGAACGATGTGGTATACCGGGTCGAGGTGCTGTCAATGGATTGAACCAGGGCAGGTGAAGCGTCTGGGGTAGATCTTGGAAAGTTCTGTGGAGCCTGGATGTGGAAAGGGAGCTGTGGTTTCGGTGCATTATTACATGACAGCTAGAGACTGAGTGTGAACGAATGGGGCCTTTGTTGTCTTTTCCTAGCGCTGCCTCGCACACATGAGGGGGGGAGGGGGTTGTTATTCCATGTGTAGCGAGGTGGCGATGGGAATAAATAAAGGCAGACAGTATGAATTATGTACATGTGTATATATGTATGTGTCTGTGTGTGTATATATATGTGTACATTTAGGTATATAGGTATGTATATTTGCGTGTGTGGACGTGTATGTATATACATGTGTATGTGGGTTGCTTGGGCCATTCTTTCGTCTGTTTCCTTGCGCTACCTCGCTAACGCGGGAGACAGCGACAAAGCAAAATAAATAAATAAATAAATATTTATATATGTTGTGTATATGTATATGGAAATGAGTATTAAAAAGATTTGAAGCAATTCTTAAAACTGTTATGATATCATACTTGGTTTCATATTTATATACTCCTATGTCATCAAACTGACTTTGTAATCTGGGAATATGATTGTTATCTGCAGATTATATAGTTATTTTAATGTGTGTTATTTACTATAAGTTTTACTGTCAAGTCTTTATTGGAAAGTTTTCTTTCTATGCATTCACCAATTATACAGAAAGCTAAAACAGCTCATACATAGTATCAGAAGACAAAGCTGTTATGTAAAAGATATGGAAGTTAAGAGTCTTATTATATCCCATATCCAATTTATCTGGAATATTCCTCTCCTGCAAACAGTTTTGAGATACGAGAAGAGAAAGATCGTGCTTGGGGAACCGAAACAAATGGCGTCTTCAACGGGATGATGGGTTTGCTGCAACGTGAAGTGAAAGACTTCTGCACCATAATGGTCCCCACACCAGGACGCATCAAGGTCACAGAATACCTTCGAAGTTATCCCACTGATCCTCTGATCCTAACCTCCCTCAAGCCCACGTTTCTGCCAAAACCTCTAGCGCTCATAAGGCCATTTGAAGGTACGGTTTTATCTATTGCTGTGCGATACACACTCAGTAACGATCTGTATGGGTATTATTTATGATAATGAACCATATAATCTACATTTTTGTCAAGTGTTATGTGAAAAACAATTTGGAGTTTTAGATATCAATCTATCTATCTATCTATCTATCTATCTATCTATCTACCAACGTACATATTTCTCTCTCTCTCTCTCTCTTTCTCTCTCTCTACCTATGTATATATATATATATATATATATATATATATATATATATATATATATATATATTTTTTTTTTTTTTTTTTTATACTTTGTCGCTGTCTCCCGCGTTTGCGAGGTAGCGCAAGGAAACAGACGAAAGAAATGGCCCAACCCTCCCCATACACATGTACATACACACGTCCACACACGCAAATATACATACCTACACAGCTTTCCATGGTTTACCCCGGACGCTTCACATGCCTTGATTCAATTCACTGACAGCACGTCAACCCCTGTATACCACATCGCTCCAATTCACTCTATTCCTTGCCCTCCTTTCACCCTCCTGCATGTTCAGGCCCCGATCACACAAAATCCTTTTCACTCCATCTTTCCACCTCCAATTTGGTCTCCCTCTTCTCCTCGTTCCCTCCACCTCCGACACATATATCCTCTTGGTCAATCTTTCCTCACTCATTCTCTCCATGTGCCCAAACCATTTCAAAACACCCTCTTCTGCTCTCTCAACCACGCTCTTTTTATTTCCACACATCTCTCTTACCCTTACGTTACTTACTCGATCAAACCACCTCACACCACACATTGTCCTCAAACATCTCATTTCCAGCACATCCATCCTCCTGCGCACAACTCTATCCATAGCCCACGCCTCGCAACCATACAACATTGTTGGAACTACTATTCCTTCAAACATACCCATTTTTGCTTTCCGGGATAATGTTCTCGACTTCCACACATTTTTCAAGGCTCCCAAAATTTTCGCCCCCTCCCCCACCCTATGATCCACTTCCGCTTCCATGGTTCCATCCGCTGACAGATCCACTCCCAGATATCTAAAACACTTCACTTCCTCCAGTTTTTCTCCATTCAAACTCACCTCCCAATTGACTTGACCCTCAACCCTACTGTACCTAATAACCTTGCTCTTATTCACATTTACTCTTAACTTTCTTCTTCCACACACTTTACCAAACTCCGTCACCAGCTTCTGCAGTTTCTCACATGAATCCGCCACCAGCGCTGTATCGTCAGCGAACAACAACTGACTCACTTCCCAAGCTCTCTCATCCCCAACAGACTTCATACTTGCCCCTCTTTCCAAGACTCTTGCATTTACCTCCCTAACAACCCCATCCATAAACAAATTAAACAACCATGGAGACATCACACACCCCTGCCGCAAACCTACATTCACTGAGAACCAATCACTTTCCTCTCTTCCTACACGTACACATGCCTTACATCCTCGATAAAAACTTTTCACTGCTTTTAACAACTTGCCTCCCACACCATATATTCTTAATACCTTCCGCAGAGCATCTCTATCAACTCTATCATATGCCTTCTCCAGATCCATAAATACTACATACAAATGTATTTGTTTTTCTAAGTATTTCTCACATACATTCTTCAAAGCAAACACCTGATCCACACATCCTCTACCACCTCTGAAACCACACTGCTCTTCCCCAATCTGATGCTCTGTCCATGCCTTCACCCTCTCAATCAATACCCTCCCATATAATTTACCATGAATACTCAACAAACTTATACGTCTGTAATTTGAGCACTCACTCTTATCCCGTTTGCCTTTGTACAATGGCACTATGCACGCATTCCGTCAATCCTCAGGCACCTCACCATGTATCATACATACATTAAATAACCTTACCAACCAGTCAACAATACAGTCACCCCCTTTTTTAATAAATTCCATTGCAATACCATCCAAACCTGCTGCCTTGCCGGCTTTCATCTTCCGCAAAGCTTTTGTCACCTCTTCTCTGTTTACCAAATAATTTTCCCTATCCCTCTCACTTTGCACACCACCTCTACCAAAACGCCCTATATCTGCCACTCTATCATCAAATACATTCAACAAACCTTCAAAATACTCACTCCATCTCCTTCTCACATTACCACTACTAGTTATCACCTCCCCATTAGCCCCCTTCACTGAAGTTCCCATTTGCTCCCTTGTCTTACGCACTTTATTTACCTCCTTCCAAAACATCTTTTTATTCTCCCTAAAATTTGATGATACACTCTCTCCCCAACTCTCATTTGCCCTCTTTTTCATCTCTTGCATCTTTCTCTTGACGTCCTGCCTCTTTCTTTTAAACATCTCCCAGTCACCCAGTCATTTGCATTTTTTCCCTGCAAAAATCGTCCAAATGTCTCTCACTTCTCTTTCAATAATAATCTTACTTCTTCATCCCACCACTCACTACCCTTTCTAATCAACCCACCTTCCACGCTTCTCATGCCACAAGCATCTTTTGCGCAAGAGACTTTTACATAAACTCAAACTACATGGAATGGGTGAAGAACTCTGTATATGGATCAGAGACCGGCTTACTGGAAGAAAGGAGCACGTAGTATTATACAGCAAAGCCTCAGACTGGCTAAACGTAATGAGTGGTGTGCCACAAGGGTCGGTCCTAGACCCAATTTTTTCCATAATATACATTAATGACCTAGAACTTGGTCTCATATCTAAGATCTCCAAATCTGCTAACGATTCTAAACTAGGCGGTAGAGCTGTAAACAGGAGGGACTGCGAAATGATTCAGAGATCTTAACTTACTAGCGGAGTGGTCAGACAGATGGCAAATGAAGTTTAAAGAAGACAAGTGTAAAGTTATGCTCTTTGAATACGAGAATATACGTTGCGATTACAAACTACTCGGAAACTCTCCAACTAAAGCAAATGACGAAAAAAACCTTGGAGTTGTCATTAGCATCAAATTGAAATATACTGAACAGTGTCAAGCAGCGATTAAAAAAAAAAACCAGCCAAATATTAGGTTTCATAACCAGGAACATGGATCACAAGACACCAGAAAAATTTTTCCACATCTTACAATTCTCTAGTAAGACCACACATTAAATATGCAGTCCAGTTTTGGTCCATAAACTATGAAAAAGACGAGGAAAGATTAGACCAAGTACAAACACGCGCGACAAAATTGATTATATGCTTTAGAAACGTGGCATACGAAGAGAGGCTTCAATGACTGGATCTCTTCTCCCTTAAAAATACAAGACTTCGCGACAACCTAATCCAAATGTTAAAATTTCTGAACAGGTTCGATAACATAAATCACGAACATCTTTTCGAGATACAAGAAAATATGGTTACCAGGACAAACAGAATAAAACTCAAAGCTAAAAGATGTAGTACGGACGTGGGAAAAGCTTCTTGTCCTATAGTTGTGTTGAGCTCTGGAATAAGTTACGGTCAGACATACTGAATGATAAGACTATACATACCTTCAAAAGTCCTTTAGACGAATATTTTATAGATTTAGGTATTCTCTGAGAAAATTGCCAAAAATAACTCTGTCGCTTATTTCGACGCATTATTGCTCGTCCCCACAAGTCTATCGTGGGGCGAGGACGTCCTAAATGGAGCCCTCGACCATCTGCGTCAGGGTGACAGCCTCTCCGCAACCAGGGCAGTTGCAGAGCACGCATCACAAATGCTAAGCTCCTGTAACTCGCCCGAAGACCGCCCGAAAAGTGGTGGAGGTGGTTCAAGGCAGTCAGTGAAATCTGGCAGCGCACGCCGCGCGGAAGAGGCTCCTTTGCGTGGAAACCGGCTTAGAAGAGAGCAATACCGCAAAGTATAGAGACTCTATCGTGAGAATAGATCTTTGGCCGCTGGACAAGTTCTCAAAGGCGATTGGGAGGTACCGCCAACTTCGGTTGGGCCGGAACGCCTCAATCCCTTTTGGGGGGCTCTCTTTTCTCGACCATCTGAGCTGGATGAACGTGCCATCACCGATTATGACCAAGTACGTGAACAACTAGCAGAGATCATAACCGTAGACGTGGTAGCACACCACCTCAAAGCCACCAGAACATCTGCTCCTGGACCTGATGGAATGTCGACTCGATTGCTGAAGTCCATTCCTCCGAGGGTTCTGGCCAAAATGTTCAACCTCTGGATAGCTACGTCTGCTTTACCAGAGCCGCTGAAGGCTAACAGAACGGTGCTGATACCTAGGGTACCCAACCCAACCGAACCCAAGGACTACAGGCCTATCACCATCTCCTGTGCCGTAGTCCGCCTGCTCCACAAAATCTTGAGCAGCCGCATCTCGAGCCTCGTCCAGATCGATGAAACTCAAAAGGCATTCGTTCCAGTGGACGGATGCCTTGAGAACCTCACGATCTTGGATGCGATCGTCGGTCGTGCGTGGGCACACGCCCACGGTGTGCACCTGGCATTCCTCGACATGGCCAAAGCATTCGATAGTGTTAATCATAGCACTATCGAGCGAGCCATGTCGCGGAAGGGCATCCCAGCCCTCGTCAGGACATACATTATGTCGACGTATGACCGAGCCTTCACTAACATCGAAGGCAGCAACGGGATGTCGGATAAAATAAATGACTCGTGGGGTCAGACAGGGTGACCCATTATCACCGATTCTCTTCAACCTTGTGATTGACGAGGGAATCGCAAGGGTGAAGGAGACCGGTGTAGGGGTTAAGTTAGGTGACCAAAAAGTGTCAGCATTGGCTTGTCAGCATTGGCTTTTGCCGATGATTTGGTCCTGGTTGCGCAGACGCCCACTGGCTTGCAGAAGGCAATGGACGAGATGGCTGCAACCCTCGCGGGGGGTGGGCTTCAGGTCAATCCAGGGAAGTGTCGTACCCTCAGCATGGAGGTCGACGGCAAGCGCAAGACTTGGTACGTCAATAAGAACAGGACGTTCCAAGTCTTGGGCAGCGCTGTCGGATCCATGAGTGCTGAGGACGAATACAAGTACCTCGGGATTCTTGTCGGGGCCGGGAGTCGGCTTAAGTCCTACGGGGCTCTGCCAGAAGAGAGGCTCCGAAACATCACCAAAGCCCCTCTAAAACCTCAACAGCGGATTGCGTTGCTTGTGGAGCATCTGATGCCCAAGCTCATGCATCGACTGGTGTTGGGGGAAGTATTTAAGACTCAGTTAGCACGCATGGACAGGCAAGTGCGAGTGGCGGTCCGCCACTGGCTGCGCCTAGCCCATGACGTGCCCTGTGCATTCTCCACTCGGCAACTGGAGATGGTGGGCTGGGTATACCAGACTTTGTTTCAACCGTCCGACTAAATGAAAAAGTGCGGCTCGAAAACTACTCACCTCGACCGACCCAGTGATTCAGGCGGCTCTCCGGGAGCCTGCAGTGTTGAGCAAGCTGCAGCGCTGGTCTGGACCCGGGTGCATTGTTGGTCGACAGGCGGGTAGTAAATCCGAACGTCAGCACCGTCGACGATGCGGCTCTTGCTCGATCTGCCGCTGTGCCTCAGGTGAGCAGATGGGTGAATAGCGGGAACCGTTTCCTGTCAGGCGCTGACTATGTGAAGGCTGTCCAAGTGCGGATAGGCGCATTACCCACCCCTGCCAGGGCGTCCAGAGGCCGGCCAGAGATCAACGACCTTTGTGACCCTGTCAGAAGCCAGGTACGCTCGGGCACATCACACAGATGTGCCCTCGTACTCACGGCGGGAGGGTAAAGAGGCACGACAACATCTGTGCCTATTTGGCCGGGCGACCGAGACAAAGGGGTTATGAGGTGTCCTGCGAGCCGTGCATTCCGATTGTGGGGTCCTTCCGGAAGCCGGACATCGTGGCTTCCAAAGGCACAGAGGCCTATGTTATCGATACGCAGGTCTCTGGGGTTCACTTCCCGCTTTCAGCTGCACACCAATACAAGTGCAGCTACTACGGTACCCCGGAAATCTTACAAGGCGTACGGGAATACACCGGGAAAGACACCGTGCACGTAACATCTGCCACCTTAAGTTGGCGTGGTGCATGGTGTCAAGAAAGCGCGAGTGCTCTCAGAGGGTTAGGGCTGACACACTAGGACCTTGAGGTGTGCACGGTCAAAGCCCTAACCTGGACTCACTCCCTTTACAGGATGTGGTCCAAGAGCACAGGTTAATAATCGGAGCCTGCCTTGTACATCTGGTGTCGGCCACCGAGCAGGCGTAAGGTCATCTCCCCTTTGTTGGCTTGGGGTGTGCGGGATTAGGCTGTTCTCCCGTGGCTCCCAATGGCAGGTACCAGTTCCTGAGGTCGGGTTGTCGGGCGGGGTGGTGGACGCCTTGGCAGGGTTGCCCATTGCTCCCGTGCGACAGGCCGCACTGGAAGGTGAGCGGTGCTGGAAGGTCGCTGTGTCCAAGTCGGAAATCCAATTATATCCGAACCATCATCTAACTGCCATCTCCTAACGTATTTCTAACTATGCTATCAGCAATCTGATCTTCAATCTTCCTCTTATAGTGTTTCATACACTTTTTCCAATTAACAACTTTCATTATCAACATGTAGTTAGATCGGTTTGCCGACAAAAAAACATCCCAGCACAGCACCTGTAGATAGACCTTCCCTCACTTCACACTACTAACTGGCAATAGTAAAAAAGAAAAAAAGATAGTCGCAGGGAGTTGCATTTTCTTGCCAAGTTTAACTTTTTCTTTTTACCAGACAACCCAGTCGTGGGTCAATCAGGCCTCCTGTTGTCTGTCTTTCTCAAGTAAACCCATATAAACACTTCCTTTGAAGGAAGGAATGCTTCACCTCACGGATAACGTGCTTGCAGTGATTACGAGCAGTGATAAAAGCTGAACTGGAGCCGGTGGAAAATTTCAAGCCCGATATGCCTAATCCCTTGCCTGAATGGTCTCACGACAGGACCGGTTGAACCATGGATTGGCTACAGAGGTCGTCCTGGAGGAAGAGGGGATAAATGCTTTCATTACTGCAACAACAACCTCTGCTATGCGTTTGGCGGAGCCAGAAGCAACACCACATAGTAGACAATAATTTACCCGAGTAAAATAAGGAAAGAAATTACGTACACTATTTCAATCAATTTTGTTGAAGTGACAGTATTTACCCTTAGAAGGGGCTTCTGGGGAGGCGTTAAAATAGTTAGTTATGAGAGTGTGATGAGATGAATCTCTTGAAGGCGAGATTGCGTAGTTACAGAGGGATGGACTAAAGGTGAAAAAAGATCCAGAATGTAAGGAAAGTGGTTACAGCGTTGTGGAATATGGGAAAGATGGGAGATAATTTGATCTTAATTATTGAGAATGGGGAACGTGAGGGCTTCAGTCCCTCCAACATCCGTATGGGAGGAATTCAACTTTTCCTATGCGAGCACTGCTGTCCTAAATGCCTCCCATTATTCACCTGTTCCCCTTCATTAATTTATTCTTACCTTTTGCCATTCTATATACCATGTCTCATGTAACTTCTTAACAAATAGCTCTTTTCCAAGATCACCCGCACTCACCACTCCCATCTCACTAACACCGTCTCCTCTTTTCCTGAGATATTCTATACATTCCAGCTATATCGAAAGTCTTCAGTGAGAAATATATAAAAATATGTGAAATGCTTGACCTCAGTTGTAACTATAACGTAAGGAAATGGATCATATGGTCGTGTATCACTATGGCATAAAAGAAAACAAAACAATGCGTTGGTCAAGAGATGTGAACTCATATCTTCCTAACTTGTTCATTAGTAAATTATTTAATTTTATATCCATACAGATCACAAACAACAGAGGGATTGCTATACAAAAAGAATAGACACCTTTAATCCTCCGACAGGAGAGGTGTGGTTGGCGGTGGTGGTGAGTGTTGTGGCGTGGGGCGTGATCCTGTGGCTGCTGCAGAGGGCGTGGTGGTGGGTGGCAGGAGGACCTGGGATCAGGTTCAACACCGCCTTCCTGTACGGCTGGGGCGCCCTGCTGGAGAGGCCGCCCTCAGACCCCTCCACCAACACTTCAGGCCAAGTATTGATTCCCGTTAACGTTTACAAATACTTCTGCCTCCGAACCATCGGAACTACCGACTCACTGAAGACTATAGTTTCCTTTTGACCCAAAAGTCAGTCGAGTCATGTATACATATAAGGTAAACAAGACTTTAACGTTGGAGTATAACGTCAGTACTTTCAATGCTACCGAGTATATCACAACCTCGAAGCTACAGCAGCCCTTAGTAAAATGGACCGAGAGATTATAGGATGATAGGAACGTTGACCTTAATTATAATGATAATGATAATAATGATAATAATAATAGTAATGATAATGATAATAATGATACTAATAATGATAGTAATAGAATTGATAATGATAATTTTAACAATAATGATGATAATAATAATGATAATGATAATGATAATAATGATAATAATAATGATAGTAATATATTTTTTTTTTATTATACTTTGTCGCTGTCTCCCGCGTTTGCGAGGTAGCGCAAGGAAACAGACGAAAGAAATGGCCCAAC
Source organism: Panulirus ornatus (assembly GCF_036320965.1). Classification (NCBI taxonomy): domain Eukaryota; kingdom Metazoa; phylum Arthropoda; class Malacostraca; order Decapoda; family Palinuridae; genus Panulirus; species Panulirus ornatus. Next base: position 25,412,168 of record NC_092248.1, on the reverse strand, counting down.
CCCCCCCCATACACATGTATATACATACGTCCACACACGCAAATATACATACCTACACAGCTTTCCATGGTTTACCCCAGACGCTTCACATGCCTTGATTCAATCCACTGACAGCACGTCAACCCCGGTATACCACATCGCTCCAATTCACTCTATTCCTTGCCCTCCTTTCACCCTCCTGCATGTTCAGGCCCCGATCACACAAAATCTTTTTCACTCCATCTTTCCACCTCCAATTTGGTCTCCCTCTTCTCCTCGTTCCCTCCACCTCCGACACATATATCCTCTTGGTCAATCTTTCCTCACTCATTCTCTCCATGTGCCCAAACCACTTCAAAACACCCTCTTCTGCTCTCTCAACCACGCTCTTTTTATTTCCACACATCTCTCTTACCCTTACGTTACTCACTCGATCAAACCACCTCACACCACACATTGTCCTCAAACATCTCATTTCCAGCACATCCATCCTCCTGCGCACAACTCTATCCATAGCCCACGCCTCGCAACCATACAACATTGTTGGAACGACTATTCCTTCAAACATACCCATTTTTGCTTTCCGAGATAATGTTCTCGACTTCCACACATTCTTCAAGGCCCCCAGAAATTTCGCCCCCTCCCCCACCCTATGATCCACTTCCGCTTCCATGGTTCCATCCGCTGCCAGATCCACTCCCAGATATCTAAAACACTTCACTTCCTCCAGTTTTTCTCCATTCAAACTCACCTCCCAATTGACTTGACCCTCAACCCTACTGTACCTAATAACCTTGCTCTTATTCATATTTACTCTTAACTTTCTTCTTCCACACACTTTACCAAACTCAGTCACCAGCTTCTGCAGTTTCTCACATGAATCAGCCACCAGCGCTGTATCATCAGCGAACAACAACTGACTCACTTCCCAAGCTCTCTCATCCCCAACAGACTTCATACTTGCCCCTCTTTCCAAAACTCTTGCATTTACCTCCCTAACAACCCCATCCATAAACAAATTAAACAACCATGGAGACATCACACACCCCTGCCGCAAACCTACATTCACTGAGAACCAATCACTTTCCTCTCTTCCTACACGTACACATGCCTTACATCCTCGATAAAAACTTTTCACTGCTTCTAACAACTTTCCTCTCACACCATATATTCTTAATACCTTCCACAGAGCATCTCTATCAACTCTATCATAAGTCTTCTCCAGATCCATAAATGCTACATACAAATCCATTTGCTTTTCTAAGTATTTCTCACATACATTCTTCAAAACAAACACCTGATCAACACATCCTCTACCACTTCTGAAACCACACTGCTCTTCCCCAATCTGATGCTCTGTACATGCCTTC